>NC_143142.1:73373750-73685833 GCF_059928025.1 Delphinapterus leucas | reverse complement strand
GTCATAGAACACCAAAGCTAGCGAGGACCAAGAGGTACTCTCCAACCCTCATTTTACTGTGGAAGAAACAGCCTCAGATCCAGTGACTTCACCAAAGCCATTTCCCATGAGGCAGTGCATCCAGGATAAACACCTGGCTTTTCTGAGGCCCCCTGCTCCATCCATCACCCTGCTCCACTTGCCTTTCACCTCGTCATCCAAGTGCCAGTCTGGGACATAGCAAGAAACACGAAGAGTGCTCAGAAATGCATGGTGGTATTCAAGAAAAATCATTAGCCTTCCCAATTCCACTTATGTTGGTATAGCTCCTAGTTGCATATGTGGAAATCAAGGCTCTCCTCTCATCGCCCGGCAAACTCTCAGATGCAGGAAAACAAAGATGCCCATATGGGAAAGGAAGACAGTTGCTTTTGTGGACCACTGTACTTGGGAGTTTACCATGAAATGGTCTTATGTGTTAGAATAGCTGGTATTTCTCCTTAACATTACACAACCCTAAGTCCCGAAGTCATACATTTCTATACCATTTTGCAAACATTAACTGAGATGCACAAAAACACAAGCTTCTGGCTTGGGCTCTGGGACTCTGGCTCACCATGTTACCAGGCAAAGATTGCACTGGTGCATGGAGCCCCTTAGCTCTAGGAAATGGTATTCGTCATGGAAACCCAGTCCTCTCCCAAGAAATCAAATTGGCGTTTTACAAACTCTTTCTTTCCCAGGAAATCAGGCAGGATTATAACCCCAGCTGGCTGAAGATTTCATGCCTCCCAGGAGGGTCTTGAATGAAGAAGGGTTGGTCAAGTGAGGAGGGTGTTTCAGGGTTTGGGGATTTTTTTTTTTTTTTTTGGCTGTGCCATGCTGCTTGTGGGATCTTAGTTCCCCAACCAGGGATCGAACCCGTGCCCTCGGCAGTGAAAGTGCAGAGTCCTAACCACTGGACTGCCAGGGAATTCCCAGGATTGGGGACTTTAGACGTGTGTCCTCCAATTTGTGTTCTTTTAACATTCAAAGCCTTCAGTGAAGCTCCTTTCTGGGCATCCCAGCAACTCCTAAAAATAAACTCAAGTTCTTGAAATGTTCTAGTTTGCCTTTAAGCTTTCTTTGGCTGGAGACCAGGCTATTTTCAGTTTCCCAGCCCCAGGTGGTATGGATTTGCTCTATCGAATGACAAATGACGCTGTGCCCTGTAGTGAGGGCTCAGCAGACACTTAGGAAAGGTTAGCCAGTGGGCGAGGCTGCAGCCAGCCCAGGCTGGCTGGGGAGTCGGGGAACTTCCATTTAAAGATTCCTGGAACCCCAGGGGGAGACTGATGTATAGATAACCATCGAAGGACATGGTGCTATTTTCATCGAGTCCAGATAAGGAACATCTAAAAAGAAACAGGAGTTAAATTGTCCCACGGGAGGACATGGCAGTCTATGGCAAGGGTGCCCAGCTGAAGCCAAGAGCTGACGGGCTTACCTCTCCTGGCTCTGGGCGGTGGGAGGACATGGCAGTCTATGGCAAGACTGCCCAGCTGAAGCCAGGAGCTGACGGGCTTACCTCTTCTGGCTCTGGGCAGTGGGAGGACATGGCAGTCTATGGCAAGACTGCCCAGCTGAAGCCAAGAGCTGACGGGCTTACCTCTCCTGGCTCTGGACAGTTGAATGTGGCCTTTAGAACCATGGCCTCTCCTTTGATCCATCTTTTCACATTTCCCCATCCTCCCACCGCCCACCTTCTACTTCACGTTCACCTTGCCCCAGGCCCTATCGATCCCTTGTCATTTTGACCAGCTCCCCAGCACCCTGTCCAGGAGCCACACCCGGTGCCCTTTGTGACACTGCCCTTCAAGCTGATCCCTGCCTGTCGAAGGGCTCCAGGTGAATCTCATGTGCCTTTTCCTTCACCCTTCAGCCATATCCTTTCCTCTAGCATCCAGTAGGAAAGCTTTTAGATGCTGTTAACAGAATAACCAACTACCAGCAGCCTCAAACATATGGACTTTTGTTGTTCCCTTCACAAGAAGTCTAGGGGTAGAAGGCCCTCGGTGTTGATCCAGTGGCTTGAGGATACCTACCAGCTCCCAAGTCCATCCTTTCTGCTCCACCAGCCGTAGTGGGCTTTTCATTCTCGTGCTGGTTGCCTTGTGACTGCAAGTTGATTGCTGCAGCACCAGGCATCACAAGTTCGTCACAGGAAGAAGGAAGGGAGTAGGCAAGGTACCTACGGTGTCTGTGCCTTCTATATAAGGAAAGCAAAGCTTCTCCGGAAGCTCCTTAGTGGAATTCCCCTTACATCATTAGCCAGAACTGACTAATGGCTATGCAGGAGGCTGGGAGCATACGTGGTTTTCCAACCTCCTCTAGTTGGAGGTGGCAAGGGAGGAGGGGGTCGAGGATCAGCAACGTCTGCCACACCTGCGCGCTCTCATCAGTAGAGAGGTCTCCTGAGACCGCACTGGACTGTCCGAGAATTATCTAAGAACTGATACCTAAGAGAGCACCCTCTGGTTTTTGCACTGCAGGGATCTTTTTTTTTTGCGGTACGCGGGCCTCTCACTGCTGTGGCCTCTCCCATTGTGGAGCACAGGCTCCGGACGCGCAGGCTCAGCGGCCATGGCTCACGGGTGCAGCCGCTCCGCGGCATGTGGGATCTTCCCGGACCGGGGCATGAGCCCGTGTCCCCTGCATCGGCAGGCGGACCCTCAACCACTGCGCCACCAGGGAAGCCCATGACTGCTTCTTTGTCAGCTTCCTCACTAGCTCTGAGGGCAGGACTTGTTATTCTTTGCTGAATTTTTTTAGAACCTTAGCACAAAGTAAGGACTCTATTACTGAGTGAATAAACATGAATGAGTACCAGCAGCGGGAGGGGTAGACCAAAGAGTAACACTTCCAAACCTGGTTTTGAAAGCACCGTGAAGCTTGAAACTTAACTCTGCTTGCACAACCGTCTCCAACCCCTCCTCTATCCAACATGCCTGATTTTACAACCACATTGTTTCCACCTGTTAGCCTTTCCAAGAAATTCTGCCTCCTAATTGTGTCTCCCGTGGATCCCATGGAAGGTGTGTTGTCTCTTCACCCACCCCATGATGTGCAGGGTTATCTTCATCATTAGAGGGAGTGTCCTGGATGCCACGAAGTGCATGACACTAATTTCAGTGACTAACAATAGAAGGTGGTATGAGATAAGATCCCTCTTCTCAGATGGCTTATAATCCAGCTGAAGAGACAAGGTGTGTGTGTGGGGGAAGATAAACAGCAGTTCTTGACAAGTTGTGCTAGTGGCCAAATGGATGGAATTTAACAAACAGTCCTGCTCCAGGAGTAAAAGGAAGGTCACCACTGATTCCTTCTCTTCCACTTGATGGATAAGATCCCTGCAGTGCGGGGCTCACAGAACAAGGGAAACGAATGTCAGCGAGTGCCAGGCACTCGACAGGATAGTGCTGACATGCGTGTGGTTAGCCTTAGAGGAAGAGACGGAGGGTCAGAGAGGCTAAAGGGGTTACATGGAGGGCTTCCCTGGTGGCGCAGTGGTTGAGAGTCCGCCTGCCGATGCAGGGGACACGGGTTCGTGCCCCGGTCCAGGAGGATCCCACATGCCGCGGAGAGGCTGGGCCCGTGAGCCGTGGCCTCTGAGCCTGCGCGTCCGGAGCCTGTGCTCCGCAATGGGAGAGGCCACAACACTGAGAGGCCCGCGTACCGCAAAAAAAAAGAAAAAGAAAAAAAAAAAAAGAGGTTACATGGGGTCACGAATGCAATATGTGATTAAGCTAAAGCCCAGGCGGCCAGTCCTGAGTCCACACACCACGATGGGTTTCCGACAAGAGCCCTAAACTCTCCTCCCCCTCACCTGAATAAGGATAATTTTCCGACATAACAAAAGCACCTGAGTCTCACCACTCACTCCGTGATGAGAATAGCTGAGCAGCAGGAGAATCGTTTGCTGGAGTTCTTTCATAATGACTTAACTAAGAGATCTCCCGCTGAAAGAAAGGTCTGACTCATTTGAAAGGTGTGAGCCTGTGGTTTCCCTTTCTCTGAGTTGGCCTCCGAGGAGGCTGCCCTTGGAACCAATGCTGTGAGCCTCAGCAAGTATGCACTGGACTGTGAAAAGCTCTGCTTTGAGAACGTCCATTGGTTACAATCACATTTTATGGGGTTTCACATCAGCAGTGAACCAATTTGTATGGCTGCTTGCTTGAACCTAACTTCCAAAAGGCCAGCAGTCTTCTGTGTTCACTGATGCTTCTCCAGTCCTTAGAACAGCTTGGTATGTAGTAGGTGCTCAGTAAATACTCAAGTGGATGAATTTTACATAGTCAAGGATTCACCATATTTCTTTATGTGTGGAGCTTCACCAGGCTATTTTAAAGTAGGATTTTAGTTTAAAAGGTAGAGAGGGGAGGAATCAGTCTACCTTAGTAGGAACAGGACTCTCCTGTAAGTCAAGGCATGATACACCATGGTTATGATATATCCCAATGACCAAACCACCTAATCAAAGCTTACTTCTCCTGTGTTTCATCCTCTCCAGGTGTATCAGCCTACAACTCTGATACGCTAGTTAGCAATAATGGGTGGGTAACGTCCCAGTTAGTAACACAGTGGCTTTTTGACTGGAGCCCTTTGGAAAAAATTGTCCAGTGCCTGGCAGAGAATTCTACACATGGCAGCTAGTCCTCAAATGTTGGGCACTGATGTTGTGATGATGACAAGATCTTAAAGGGCTGACATAGGTAGTGGAAGCTCAGGCAGGGAGGAAGGCTCAGGAGAGGGTCCTGGTGTTTTTGATCAGATAATCTCCCTACACCTCTCAAATCATGACCAGGAAGCTACTACCCATGCTTTCTATGCTTTTATGATTTTTTTTTGCGGTATGCGGGCCTCTCACTGTTGTGGCCTCTCCCGTTGCGGAGCACAGGCTCCGGATGCACAGGCTCTGGATGCGCAGGCTCAGTGGCCATGGCCCACGGGCCCAGCCGCTCCGCGGCACGAACCCGTGTCTACTGCATCGGCTGGCGGACTCTCAACCACTGCGCCACCAGGGAAGCCCTATGCTTTCTATGCTTTTAATAGTTCAGTAGATTTGTGCTATAGCTCAAAAAAACAAAACAAAACAAAACAAAAAACCCAAATTAGCAAACGAAAAGAACATTCTCTACACGTTATAGATGTTCAGGTATAGAGGGGAAACCATGAACACATTAAAGTCCTGGACACTTAAAAAAACAAAAACAAAAAAACAAAACTTATTTACCAGATATTTCTTTTCCCTCTTCCATTTTCATATGATGGAAAAAAATATAGAGAGTTCCTTTAGAAACACAGGATGTGAACCAGTAGTGCTTCTGCTTGTGGCTAGAAGCCTCTTAAAAGAGAGTTGTCCCACAGACAGAAGCAGATGAAAGCTCAAACCCTTTCAGATTTAGAGGTTTAATGGGTGAAGCTGAGTAGATCTGACTCGTGCGTGGTGTTCATTCATTTACTGATTCTTTCAAGAAGTGTTTATGGAGCCCCTGCTAGGTGCCAACCACTGTACCGGGCCTTAAACAGCCTAGAATGGGAGCTCCCTGCAGATGGGCATTTAGCCTGTATTGTATCCCATCACCTGGGATACTTTCTAGCACGTTGGAGGTATTCAATAAATATTTGAATTGATAAATGGTCCTAGCACTCACGGAATTTATAGCACAGGAAACTAAATTTCTTATTCAGCACTTTTATGCCAACCAAATGAGTTAAATGAACATCAGGGTACCTTGCAGGAGGAAAGGAGAGGTGAATCATTGGCTGCAGGCAGCCTTGGGGAGTGTGGAAAACAGGAGTGGTACGCTGTTGTCCTGTTTCCTACTGACGGTGTGTAAAGGGATTGACTGATTTTCACACGTGATTGATGGGAATAAGCGTCAGGACCCTGGAGCTACGTGTATTTCAGCTCTACGTTGTTGTGCGCTGGGGGAGAGACTCTCCTCCCCTCTGTAAGCCCAGTCATCGATTCCCGCACATTTGAACGGGGCTGCTTCAAAGCAGGAGTCCTGGGGGCAAAGAAGGAGGTGCTTGCCCCAAATCAGCGATTCCCTTCTCCTTGGCTGGGCGTAATTCTGATATGTTTCGAAATAATCAATGAGCTAAAAGTTTCAAGAGGCAAGAATTTAGACTGAGTTTACTTCTTTGAACAACATCCAGTGTTGCAGGACAGTCAGATAGTCCCAGGACGGGTTCACTCCTCCAAAAGTGAGATTTATTCTGTCCTCCCCCTTTCCTCACTTTCTCTTTCCCTGTCTGTATATCGCTTCCCCCAAACCCTAGAAGTCCTGAACCCCCTACTTCTTGTGGATATGGTTTGCCTGCCACAGGGCATCTGTCTTAAAGTGGGTGAGGCACTTCAAGATTTTATAACCTTCCTGGGACAGAAATGATTGGCAGTGCTGAAGGCCAATCACAACTCCATTACTTCATTAGAGATGGGTTCAAAAGACATGCCTCTTTAGTAATTAACCAGCAAGATGGCCTACTCAGGGGACAAAGTGTGCTCATTGCTGCTTTACAAGCACTGCATATATATATATATTTTATGAGGTACACGGGCCTCTCACTGTTGTGGCCTCTCCCATTGGGGAGCACAGGCTCGGGATGCGCAGGCTCAGCGGCCATGGCTCACGGGCCCAGCCGCTCCACGGCGTGTGGGATCTTCCCGGACCGGGGCACGAACCCGTGTCCCCTGCATCGGCAGGCGGACTCTCAACCACTGCGCCACCACGGAAGCCCAGCACTGCATATTTTGTTATGGTTATGTGAAATTTCCTTCTGAAAAGATTCACAAGCTCTTGTGACGATCAAAGAAGTTAACATGTAATTTAACATGTAATTCCATCTTTTTTTTCCTGCGAGATGGGCAAGAAATCATTACATGATTGTCAGGAGGCCTTTTGCTTTTAATGGGGAATTTGACCAAGGACCCCCTGGAACATACAGTTGCTTAAACTTTTCTTCAGGATGTCTCTAATAGCTAGAGTTTGGGGATTCGTGTTTAGATCTCAATCATTCCTTCTCATTGTCTGAGATTATAGTCATCAAGGATTAACACTCTTGGGATTGCAGTTATGCCCTGTTGTGGGATCTCCCAGGAACAGTTCTACTAATATCACTTTTCATCTTCTAGGTGCAAATTCAGGAAACAGTCAGGGAGCAAATCTCTCTCAGCCAAATGCCAGCTTTCTCAGAGCCTACTGGGGAGGAGTCTGCATTTACTATGACCACAATAGATTCCTTCTCCAATTTAGGAGGGATCGACACGAAAAATGCATCATTGGCCCAACACCTGGAGGTAGAAAGGTGTACCCAAGGCCCACGGCACGAAGAAAACCAAGATGGAGAAGACAGCACACCTGGATGTCCCTGGGGAGACCTAGGGTGTGAGCTGAGCATCCCAGAAGCCAATAGTGAAAATATGCCCCGCTGTGAGCCGTCGGCGCGTCTCCCCCAGGAGAACAACGCTGACCCCGGGGAGCCCCGGGCTCCCTCTCTTGCTTCCCCTGAATTTGTACATACCGTCCCCACCTTGGAAACTGCGTGTGCTGGGCCAAGAGACAGAGTAACAGCGTGTGTGCTAGGCCGTCCTGAAGCAGGTGACCAAGAAGCGTGTGATACTGTGAGCTCTCCTGTTGGAGCCCCAGCTGGTAAATATTTGCCTCAAGAAATTTGCTCCGTGGACTTCGAGCTGGCAGGTCAAAGCAAAGCATCTGATCTGTGTTCTTCTGATGACAAGGCACTGGATATTCTTTCTCAGACACAAGGTTCTGAGCCTCCACAGTCTATATACGGAAGCAGCAATGAGAGAACCTCTGCAGTGTTCCCTCTTTTTATCAGTGCTCTCATCTGGAACATTTCACAGAAAGCCAGTAAAGGTGCCACTGGGGAAAATCTCTCCAAGGTGGAGGGTTCCACCTCCATGTTGGCCTCCATGGTAAAGGCTGGTCAGGGGGCGCTGAGCCCCAGTCACTCAGGTGGGCTCGAGGGAAGACAGCCTCTGTCTTCTGAGAATGACTCTTTGGAATGGTCTAAAGAAGGTGGTGATGAGAGCTCTAGCTCCAGTGCCCCGGTCACTGCAGACACACCAGCCAGTCATAGTTCAACAGCGAAGTTTCCTCAGGAGAAGCCAACAACATTAATTGCTAATCTTGAGTGTTTTGAGGTGACTGGGGAGAGTGGGGACACATCCACTGGTACCATTGCCACCAAAGGCCACCCACCCAAATACCTCCCTGTTTCAGTTGCTGGGAACAGCCATATAGGTGGCCCTGACGAGAGCTCACCTCGGGCACCAGATGACAATTTTTCTCAACTTCCTTCCAACACACAGTTGGGTCATATTTTAAATGGTTCTACAACTGCATCTTCAAAAGGGCTAGCGTGCGTGGCTCCCAGTGGACCAGGAATCCACGTCCACGTTCCTCAGCTCCCAGAGGGAGAGGACTTCTGTAGCAATTCCCCTCTTCAGATTGATAACCAGTCTGGAAAGAAGAGCCAGACCACGGGCAGAGTAGACATCAGGAGCCTTGAAGAGAATTTCCAAGAAAAAGGAAGTGAGACAACACAGAGGGTCCAGCAGGGTTCTCTTGACGATAATTTCCAAGAAAGCTTGCCCATGACGTCTGCTGTACCAGGGGAAATAAACCTGGTACTCTTGGACCACTCATCGGCCAACTCCAGGGAGGGAAGGGAACAGAGCTCAGGCTTGGGGACTCATGTGCCCATGGTGGCTGAATCTATAACGGAAGATGATAGCCAGGCTCTGAGTAATGTTCCGTCTCCCTCTAATACCCTTCTGGGGGAGCCTAAAGAGAGCGGTCCAGGATATTGGGAAGCAGGTAAACAGGTGAAGATTATCACTCTAGAGGCTTCCATTTCAGAAACCTGGCCACCAAGACAACTGACAGATTCTAAGTGCAAGGAGTCAGAACCTGGTCTCATCCCTGGTAGGGTCCGGGCTGTATCTGACCTTCTAAAGACTGATGCTGCCGGGCCTGAACTGGACCCCTCTGAGACAGCATCAGCCTGTAGTCCTCAGGCTGAGTCCAGCTCAGCAATTGCTAATAACAGAGAAATCCATAAAGGTGAAGACCTAGCTGGCCATGCAAACTGGAGTTGTCTTTCCTCCCAGTGTTTGAGCCAACCCAGACTCCTGGAGTCCTCCGTGGACCCTGTAGATGAAAAAGAATTATGTGTCACAGACTTGCTATCAGAGGCTTCCAGAACTGGAAGGAAGGAAAACGTTAAGAGTGTAAGTCAAAACCAAGAGGAAAGCCAACTCAAGATGGATCGCCCTTCCTTCTTTAAACAGTTCCTGACCTGCCCTAAAATCTTAGAGTCCTCTGTAGATCCCACTGATGAAACAAGTGTGGAGTGGGCCAGGGTGGAAACACCAGAGCCTTCTGAATCCACACTGGGGGCCATCAGAGTGGAGAGTAAATTGAATGATGGAAACTTGGGCCAGAGAGTAGAAGTCCAACCATCCATCTTGCAAGTTCCGTGCCCCCAGCAAAGTGGGGAAGCCATTCCAAGAGAAAACACCATCAGCCGAGACCAAGGGCACAGTGGGGGAGAGGGGGCGAGACAAAGACAACATGACGGAGCAAAGGGGGACGTACAGTCTGCCATTTTGCCTGTCCCGGGTCCTGTCAAAGGTGGGGAAACGACCCCAACGGGACGCGGCAGAAGCCAAATACAAGAAGGCAGTGAGAGGCGCTTAGCGGAGTCTGAACAAAGTAAAAATAACAAAGCAGAATTAGTTTCTCCCACTTTACCTCTTTCTAGCGGTCTTGCAAGAATGACTCCCGCCTCTGGAGTTGATACTCACGGCTCCACAAGTCAAAGTCATGAGCTCCCTGAGAATGATTTAGTGGAGCCCAGGAACCATCAATGTGCGTTTTCTGACTTAAAGGAAAGGGGAGCTATTGAGAGCGAGTGTGGGAAACATGTGCCCCCTTCTAGTGGTCTCACTTGGGGGCTTTTTACTTCATCTCTTGATGGAAGCATCACAGGCTTTTCAAGAAGCCACAGAATTGAGGAACATAAAATAGAGGAGCCCCCAGTTGGGGAAACCAAACCCACAAGCACATCTGGCTCCCCAGCAGCAACACTCATGTCCAGAGAATGTGCATCAGAGAAAGTTCCTAAGATGCTGCAGGACCCCTGCCAGCAGGGCTCCACCCTTGGCCGTGGGAAAATGTCATGGGAGGAGAAGGTCCTCCCTGTGGTGGCCCAAGCTGGCTGCCTCCCCAGGGCCCCTCCAGCAGTGACTGGGTCAGAGGAGGTCAAGGGGAAGCAAGAAACCCCAGAGAGTGGACATGTAGCTGAGGGAGTAAAGAAGAAAATTCTGTCCAGGGTGGCCACCCTGAGGCTGAGACTGGAAGAGAAAGAAAACGCCAGAAAGAACTCGATCTTTCTTAAAAAGAGTCCTGAACTCGAAACATCGGTATCACGCACAGATGAGAAAAAAGACTCCAAAAGACCACCTTGCAAAAGCGAAGGGACAGGTGAGGCTGTGTTGCTTCCTATCATTGTTAACGTTTGGGTTTGTTGACCTGATGTCAAGTTCATGTGTCCTCCTGAGCCCTTGCAGTTAAAGTGCGTGTCCACTGGGGAGGCGTCGGATGCTATGGCTGTGACCTGTGGCCTGGCATGTAGGCCTTTGGGTCTCAAACTTGAGTGGCCTCAGGATCCCCTAGAGGGCTTGTTAAGACAGGTTGCTGGGCGCAACCCCAGAGTTCCTGATTCCGGAGAAAGTGCATTTTTACGAGTTCTTGAGTGATGTGCTGGGAGGACCACTGATGTAGGCTGCCTTGTAGGTATGCTTAACTGAGGGAGCGTGATTACTACGCCTTTCTGTTTAATTATCCTTCAAAAATTTTTTTAAAGAAACAGAAGCATTAATCAGTGTAGCTAATTAGTGTAATTAAATAGACCACATGCTAAACAGGATTCACAGAAAAACATTTAGGTACAGTCCAGCAGTCTCCGTTTAATCTTTTTTTTTTTTTCATTTGAAGTGACTGATTGGATGTTGGGTTTTCTTCCAAATTTGAGTATAAAGTTTCTTTCCAACTTGCCCTCCCCTTTGAGCCGGAAGTCCCCCCCGGGTCTCTGTTCCAGGTTTCAGACCACTTGAGGCTCAGAGCCCCGGTAACTGCAGTCAACTCTGCTTCGCCTGGGGAACCGAGTCAATGCCAAACTCCGTCCCATCACCCAGATTTCAGCCTCTTCTTCCTGAGCTCTTTCCCTTCCCATTGCAGAAGAGATTGCAGCCAGGTAAGGTGCCTGCCCGAGCTGGAGCAGAGCGCTGCGGCCTTCCCTAACCCAGGGGGAGAGACTTTTCCTCTTACCTCAGTGCTTACTGTTGTTCCCAGACCTCAGCAAACGGGCCCACAGCACCTGCTGCTGAAAAGATCAAACACAAAACTGCTTTCCGAGTTTTAAAACATATTTAAAGAGAATGAAACCATGTTTTCAAGAGATCTCAAGTGGTTTCAGCCCAGAGGAAAAAAATCTTAATTTGGAATTCTTGTCTGTTTCTGTGGGAGAAAGGACCATCCAGGTGCCGTTGGAGGATTTGATCTCCGGAGCTGCCTCTCCAGGCATGAAGGGCTGCAGCCACAGGGAGCACAGCCTTCTGGGGGTGGGGTGGGTAGGAGTTAGGAGTGTGTGTGTGTTGGGATGTTAGGGATGACTTGGATAACTCTGAAAGAAATAGAACTTGAGTAAACTTTTTTTCCACATTCAAAGTTTAGTACAACCAAAGCTTTATAGTCACAGGGGACTTCTCTATCCTTTACCCTCAACACTTGGCCAGAATATACACCGCAGATAAACCTAGCTTCCCTCTCGAGCCTCCTTTTAGCTCCCTCTGTTTTGTTTTGTTTTTTTCCCTCCATCCCACACAGACAGGTGTCCTTTCCCAAAGCCCTGAGGCCTCCTGACCAAGCCAGCTTCCTATCCTAGACCCTCATTTAGCTCTGCCCATTTTATGCCTTTCCCTGAATTCCCCTCCTCCAATTTTGTCTTCAGAACTTACAACGGGTTGTGGACAGGGTTGGCAGCCTTAGGAACACTTAGGTATCAGCAAATCACCCAGGAAGGGCCCTTGAGGAAATATGTCCCAGGTGGGGCAGTGGGCTTGGTCAAGACTCTAGAGAAAGAGCTTGACACCATGAGCCAGAGCACCTAGCACCGGGAGCTAGGTAGGGCCAGATGAAGTGAAATGAGTTTTGCCGTCAGTAAGGACTTGGTATATTTAATCTTTCTCCCATAATATTGTTAGTACCCTGAGCTACTCTCTAATGCAAGAATTTGTTACCCAAGCGCCCCATTATTACTTCCTGGGAAGAAAACAAGCTTTTTAATACGCACTGTTATCCAAGCCAAGTCTGTTGCCAAGAGATGGGAGGCACATTTAACACATTAACGATTTCACAGTAGTGGAATCTGAGGCAGCAGAGCAAACAAAGCATCGGTATTGATGACTTTTGGCTTGGCTGTGGATTCTATAACATTTTGTTACCAAAGCTGTGTAATTTTGAAACTCAGTGTGAAATAGACCGACACCACGTTTCCAGTAACCTCTACCTGCCAAATTATTCTGACCACCTGGCTGTGTCAGCCATCCTCCTCTTGTCTAGGCTGCCGCCCAGTGGCTGCCCTGAGTAATTACACATTTACCTGGTGTGCCACCCTCTCGTCCCTTATTTAAAAAGAGCTCAGCCTAACCCCTGGGAATTGTGTATTGCTCCTATTTCATTCAAGTAGACAGTTCTCTTTCGCTAATGAAATTGATATCCTAATGGATTGCAGTGATGTCCGATATCTTTCTGCAAAGATAACTGTGATCAAGGGGAAAGATGGATGAATATTCTTCAGCAAATGACTTACTGTTGTTGCCTTTTACACCTGGGGGCTTAGCCACATTATTCGGCTAGTCCAGATTTTATTCTACTTCCTAACCCCCAGCTTTAATTTTGACGTGGATCATCTGGTAGTCATCTAAAAGCATCTTTATTTGGCCCAGATCCTATAGACTCGGTATCTACAACCCCCATCCCTCCCGTCAATTTTTTTAAAGTTTCAAGTTCTGTTTCACTTTGTGCATTGCAGACCTCACTCAGGAATTTTAAGTAATGAAAAGTGGGAGTTTCCTATTACTGACTTGTTCATTTTCTATCTGTTTAGGAAAGTGCCGTCTCCCCTCAGACACCAGATTCCCTCACCCACCAAATGGAGGGTAATAATTATTATCCCTGTCTCTTGGGATTGTAGTGAGAATTAAATGTGATAAAATGGGAAAGTCTCTTGCCCACCCTAAAGCTCTCTGCAATTCTTATAAGAACACTGACCTACAAGTTTCTTGTTTCCAGCTCCAGTATTACTGAAAAAGATCCAGGCTGAGATGTTCCCCGACCACTCTGGAAATGTAAAATTAAGCTGCCAGTTTGCAGAGATTCATGAAGATTCTACTATCTGGTGGATGAAAGATTCAAAGTCGATAGCCCAAGTGCAGAGAAGGTGCGATATCCACCCCACCCCCACCCCCCGGTTACTTTTCACAGTTGGTTGTTTATTTCACAACATGGTTCTAAAGGAAAATAGTAAATTATAGGAAGTAAAAGGAAGATTGAAGCAGAAACTCCACACCCAAAGTATCCAGGAAGAGTAAGTAACAAAAGGACAGATACCTGGACAGGGAGGATGGTGAAGCGTTCTTGCCTTGCCTCGGCTACCATCATGTTTGTTGGCCTTAGGAAGGCACAAACCTTTCATCACATTTTTTAAAATCAGGGGAACCTGTCCAGTCATCTTCTAGTCTGAGGTCCTGTGGTCCCAAGATTAAAGAGCTCTCTTTTATATGCCCGTGCATTTTGCTGTTTTCATAAATTCCCATTAACCTAACAAAAAGCTAAGAAGGTAAATCAAAAGGAAAAAACAATCCGTGAGGTTACAGAAAAGTGGCATCTACCCAGGGTGGTAAGCTGCCCTCTCTAAGATGGGAAAACCAGTTTATATCTGGGGCCATAGGTTAGAGGAGCTGAAGGGGAGGAGAGGAGAGATGAGTGAGCATCATTGCCAAGGATACCCTGTGTGCAATGAACCTTCCTCAAGAGGCTTTCCAGCAATAAATGCTTGCTCGAGTGAACTGGTGAATCAAGCTTCGCCTTTTGCACCTGAGGAGGTGTGACTCATTCTAGAAACAGATGCCCTGGTTCGATGGAAACCAGCCTAACTCAGACAATTCTCAGAAGCTCCTTTCTGCCAAAGGAGGTCCTAGTACAGCTCCCTGAGTCATGGGAAGTGTTCTTAACCCACTAATCTTATCACAGATAGGCTGAAAACGTGAGAGAAATCAGTTTCCTGTAAAATCAAATCAAATGTCTGCTTGGAACACATCTGGTAATTGTTCCAAATGCAACGATGGGAGACTTGAGCTATAGTTTCATGTCTGTAACATCACGCCAGAAAAATCCAACTAGTTATCTAGTTATCATCTCCTATAACTATGATTGTAATAAAGCTGCTTTGCCTAAAAGGCCGTCATTACCCTGCTTGTCTTATGCAAGGCTTAAGAATCACAATGAAGAATAAATGGCTTGATCATTACCCTGCTTGTCTTATGCAAGGCTTAAGAATTACAATGGGGGCTTCCCTGGTGGCGCAGTGGTTGAGAGTCCGCCTGCCGATGCAGGGGACACAGGTTCGTGCCCCGGTCCGGGAAGATCCCACATGCCGCGGAGCAGCTGGGCCCGTGAGCCATGGCCGCTGAGCCTGCGCATCCGGAGCCTGCGCATCCGGAGCCTGTGCTCCGCAACGGGAGAGGCCACAGCAGTGGGAGGCCCGCGTACCGCAAAAAAAAAAAAAAAAAAAAAAAAAAGAATTACAATGAAGAATAAATGGCTTGATTTTTTTAAAAATCAAGGTGGTTTCCTAGAGCTTTATTTAAAAAAAAAAAAGTGCTAATTATTCATTTAAAGTACTTTCCGTGGCCATCAGCCAAGAAAATGAACCAGCGTTTTTTGCTCTTGATCTAAGCTGAAAATTGGCACTTGAATCTTTCAGGTCCCTTTTCCATCTGAGGTGTCTTTAGAGAACCTAGCCTCCCTCTAGAAAGTGTGTGACCTCAGTAGGCACGCCATCTACTAATGACACGTGGCCAAGGCCTTTAAGTTCTTGGTGAGCTTGGCTTCATTCTTCTTGGTAACACTGTCTGGCTTAGGCGCACCCATGTGCCCTCCCTGTGCTACCACTGGAGATTTGGGAGTCATAACTCCTTTGATATTAAGTCATTTATATTTCAGGTGGATTTTCAAACGTTATCAAATTTTCACCCCTAATTCCGGTTGCATGTTTCCTTTTTTTTTTGCGGTATGTGGGCCTCTCACTGTTGTGGCCTCTCCCGTTGCGGAGCACAGGCTCCGGACGCGCAGGCTCAGCGGCCATGGCTCACGGGCCCAGCCGCTCCGCGGCATGTGGGATCTTCCCGGACCAGGGCACAAACCCGTGTCCCCTGCATCGGCAGGCGGACTCTCAACCACTGCACCACCAGGGAAGCCCTGCATGTTTCCTTTACATGTCCCTCCAAGAAATCTCTCACTGCCTTGTCAAGATATAGTTATCAAAAAGTTGATCTGTCAAACAAATGTAACAGGAACATGTAACAAAGATCTTCCTTCTCTAACTCATTAAATAAAGAGTAAGATGGGAAAGCTGTTTAAAGGAACATCTGAGGAATGAATTTATACAGTTAATCAGGCAAAAGAATGCTGGAATGTTTGCAAATGGATACGAAACTTGTTAATGTTCAACAGGTAATAAACCTTGGGAGTTATCTTTTGTAGGTTTCTGTCCAGGAGAAGTTATAACTGGGTGGGTTCTATTGGGTTGACCAAAAAGTTCGTTCGGGTTTTTCTGTAACATCTGACAAAGATGTTTAAAGAGTAAATAGCAAAGTCCGACAGAGGGGCATCTGCTATAACTAACTTCTCCTTGGGTGAGCCCATTAACCAGTGACACACAAAGGACACTCAATCATCCTTTCACCTTTGTCCCCAAGTTTAGGATACTTTTCCTTAATAGGCTAAATTTTGGAAATTAGGTGTCAGGACACGTTCTTGTGGCTAGGACAAGGTGAATGTTCTCTGAGGAAACCAAGAAGAAAGTGGTAGCTTGTGCAATGGCTCCATGAAGATCTCAAGCTGGCACCCTTCACTGCTACCTTGGCCGTCAGCACCTCCTTGGTAACCAGGAACCCATTCTCCACTCTGGGGAGAGAGGTGCTTGGGAGTGGCCTGGGCGTTAGAAAGGGCCATTGTCCCCATGGAGTGGATTGGCTGAAAGCTGAGCACAGATCACATCATTGCTGCCGGACAAGCAGGGAGGGAAGAGCTGGCTGCCATTAGAGGCAGGTTCTCCTTGGTTGGCCATTGGAAGGACGTCTCCACCCAGGCTGGAAGGTGGGCAGTGGGTGCTGGCAATCCTCACCCCTGCTCCCTGGGGCTGCTGATGGATTCTGGGCTCTTCTGAGAAGCCCCCAGTTTACATGCCCTTCCCCTCCAGCCGATTTAGTTCTTGGCTGTGTTAACTCTGGTCACACTTGGAGCTTCTTTTGCTTGCACTTGTCTCCCCAGCTAAGCTCCACTCCTGTTTGGCCCTTTGTGCATTTGGCCGTTCCTCCCCGTAAAAGCAAAAACCTGTGTCCCTTACAGGGTAAAAGAATATGAAACCGAGCTTTCCCCCTATTGATTCAAAAAGGTGCAAGACCACTTCTTTTCACTTCTCACAGTTTATATGGGTATTTTCGGTTTGTCTATCTCCTCCCAGACTGTAAGACCCTCACGGGTGAAGACCGTGCCTTTTTCCCCATCACCAGATCCCCCGCTACTGGGCACCCAGCCTGACCCCCGCTGATGGCTCAGGGCCACTCCCCAGACTAGACCCCTCAGTCAGGCTTCACGTGCCAGGCGTCAGTTGCTACTCATGCACACCCAGGAGGGGATCTTGCTCTTTCCTCTTTCCCAGACGAGGAAACTGAGGGCGAGAGACCAGAGCTCAGCTCAGGATTTGAATCCAGGTCTTTGTGACTCCTCAGCTACCCCTCGTAGAAGAAGGCCTCTGTGGGCCAAGACAGAAAAAGGCCGCCGAGATTTTGTGCCAAGCATCAGGATTTCTTGGCCGGAAGGAACTGGTCACGGGACCATTCTAGTTCAGCCGCCAGCCTTTCTGGCCGATCTCGACTGCCCCTTTCAGGGACACAAACGCTGTGCTGATCAACAGGCCGCTAGAGGAGGATACGGCACGTCCCCCCACCCTCCCCCCGGTGACTCTTGGTATTTGGCAGCCTGTCCAGGAAGTCTTCCCCTTATAACTGGGCTTGTTCACGTCCACTTTCAACCATACATTCAGGATGTGCTTGGAGGAAGTATTATGATTTAGTGGACTTTGTTTTAAGCCACGGGTACATTCCAGAAGAGGCATGTGTAACTCGGAGGCTTGAAGTCTACTGAAAAGCTGAACGATAACGAATACTTCTGTTGACTATGCAAACTGAGATGAATGGATTTTGCTGTTGAATTGTGAAATGAACCAAAATATACACTGCACACACGTGACCTTGGTGAATATCTAACAAAATTCACCATCTAGAACAAAACTAGAATAATATTTGAGTATTTTTTTGGCAGCAAAGTAAATTTTCTGTTTGAGACTTTGGAACAAAGATTGTGGCTTTAACTCTAATCTCAATTATCCCCGATTTGAGGGCAGGGATCACAAATCACTGGGAGGCAGCTTATCACAGTCAAGAGGAGGGTTCCAGAGTCAGGTTATCTGGTTTAAGTCCTGAGTCTACTCTTATCAGCTGTGTGACCTTAGGCCCCTTGCTTAATCTCACTGTGCCTCTGTTTCCTCTTCTGTGAACTGCGGACAATAATAGTATTTGTTAGATTGCTCCAAGGATGGCATGGAATAGTCCTTAAAATGATGGGCACAATGCCTGACACATATCAAGTGCTCAGTACACGTTAGCCATGACCGTCATCATTGTCACCACCACGTTTTTCTGTTTAGAGCACAGTCCTGGGACTTGAGATTGGGTGGGCAGATGGATGGATGGTCTTTGCTAGGGGAGCACACTATTAAAGTCTTCAGCCCATGAGTCCTTATATACAACAAAGACCCCCCTTCTGTTGTCTCTTACTGTGTCTGGGTTTGGAACTTTCAGGTTTCCTTTGAGCCCAGGACACCTGGATTAGTAACACAACTGAGGAATTCTGAGCAGAAATGTTAACGAAAGCCCCCAGAATTCACATTTTCCATTCTTTGCTCTACTAATGGCAGTCAAACCTCCCAGGTGTTTCCGTGCATTCATATTGCATATTGAAGTGAGGGTGTGAAGCGAAAACATGCTGATCGTCTCCTACAAATAAGTTAACTTTAACAGCTGATCACAATCTTGTCTTTCAGCCAGCCCGTTGGCTGAACTCACGAGGGCAGGGAAGCGTTAGTTTCTTTCTCCTGTTAGAAAAGTGCAACTTCAGAATGATGATGCGTGCCCACGTTCATGTCCCCCACTGCAGAGCAGGAGACAGCTCCACTGTGTCCTTGGCCATCCTTCAAGCCAGTCAGAAGGACCAGGGCCTCTATTCCTGCTGCATCAAGAACGGTTACGGGAAAGTGACTACGGAATTTCACCTCACCACAGAAGGTAAACCTCAGCTTTGCCGTTTCCAGTGAAAACCGCTAGCCCCTACCAGTTCAGAATGCTGATTTGTACTGAAGGCATTCCCTTCTCTGTCATCTTCCAGTTCTCAAACAACTTTCAAGTCACCCAGATGTTAAAGGTAAGCTAACCTGAGCTGGACGTCAGAGGAAACGGGTGCATCCTAAAGCATGAAATATAGGCAATGGTAGAAGCAACATTCCCATCGACTCTTTGAACCAAGTAGGAGAGAGCTCAGGAATGCCTGGGAAACGAATTCATAAGCTATTTCAACCTGACTACAGGGCCTGTGATAAGCGCGTTAGGCTCCAGAGGTCCAGAAGTGAATTATTAAAGAGATCAGACTGTGCAGTTGTTGGGACCGTGTTGGCGAGGGGGCGGGGGGCACTTTTGGGGTTAGACTTTCTCTGTGAAGCACCAGACTTGCATCCAGCCCATCTGCATGGGGTTTTTCAGCCTCTGGCACGTACACAGCATGGTTTTTTGTTTGTTTGTTTGTTTGTTTTACGGGTTTCCTTTTCTCCACATTCTCACCAACACTTGTTATCTCTTATCTTTGTTTTTGAATTTTATTTTACTTTTTTATACAGCAGGTTCTTATTAGTCATCAGTTTTATACACATCCGTGTATACATGTCAATCCCAATCTCCCAATTCATCACACACCCTCACCCCCCGCCCGCTTTCCCCGCTTGGTGTCCCTACGTTTGTTGTCTACATCACACGGCATGTTTTGTTTCTCCAGTTGTTTTACTTTTCAGTTCGACTAGCTGAGCAGATTCCCAAAGAGTCAGGTGTCTAGGAGAATAAGTGCATTCATTCATTCGCATCCTAGTGGAAATGGGAGATGGATTTTTGTGCTTTCCTTTGGCACTTGTGCACTCCTGGTGTAGCAACAAGCTACCAGCTGCCCTCGAACGTTCAGGCTGCCTCTGGGCCACCCACTGAGTCCATGCTGGTCATGTATTTCCTCTTGGGGAAAATTATCCATCCCCAACACACGAGCCCATCCTCACCCAGTGATCTGCTGCCAAACTTTTAACAACCTGCCAGGGGGTTGGGGAGGCCCTGATTTGTACAGTTTTCCAATTTCTGTGGTGCAGATACTCTCATCATGGCCAAGTTTAAACTGCTAGTGTACACCGTATGTGCTGATTTTCTTTTAAGGCAAATAAAAACCCTGAAACCTCTGTGAAAACAAGACAGTACAGATCATCAAGATGCAGTAACGTCTAGTAATTAAAGGCGAGGCGCTGGGATCTCGACTTAGAAATGGTCTAGCAAATACTGTGATATTTATCCAAAACAACAGACTTAAATACCAACTCTTCACAAACCATTCAAGTGTTACATGTCTTTAATGTGTCATGTACTTGCATAATTTAAAATCCCTCCCTATATCTGTCCCCATCCCCCCAAGAATCTAAATATGCAAAAGAATGTCCTTTCTTATATCAAAAACCAAAACGACCTTCAGAAGAAGGTTCCTCTGTTTCGTCAGCTGCTTAGCATCACTGGGCATCCCACCCCAGATTCTTGCTCTGACCTGGTTGATTTAGGTTTGCAGAGACTCGTTTCTCAAGGCTTTACCAGTCAGGAATGAGACCCCAGTGAGGATGAGGTACTGGTCACCGCTATTGTAGCCCTGTGACTCCCACCATTGGGTTGGGGTCTAGACCCTGAAGACATCACCTTCTGCCAGCCACTTCTCCATGAGACTGGGGGTCCAGTTTCAATGGCGCACTGGGCTGGGGAGGCCGTACCTCCCTCTGCCTTTCCATGTACCTTCAGATGAAGAAGTTTCAAATGACTGCTTTATCACCTTTCTTATCTGGAGGAATCTCTCACTAGATATTTTATTTAAATCTCTAGAGGAGGAACATAGAACATTTTACAAATTGATCACTAACTAAAAGTCTAATAAAAGCCCCAAATGAATGATTCAAATAAAGCTAGCACAACTTAATGATGGCACACGTGGCTTTCAAAGAAAAATTCTAAGATGTATTTTTCTTGCATTGTTTTATCCTGGTTAAGTGGACATTTCTGGAAATTATGGACAGGATTATCGAGGATGGTGGAGTCCATGCTTGTCGTGTATTTTTTCTTAGGGAAAATTACTCATCTCCACACATACGCCCATCCCTATACAATACGGCACTAAAAATGTTCCTTTCTATTACTAAGCAGAGAGTCTGGAACAACTTTTGTCTTTAGTTAATTACATTTGAATTTTAAAATACACAAACTTTTAACTTTCAAGAACAATTGAATTTTAGAAACTTTGGGACTTTTGAAGGAAAACAATGTAAATATAGCTCAGATTTATTGGGCTCTGGTGTATATACATAAAACATTTCCTATATTCTTTAAGAGGTCTTGGCAAAATTGTTCATCAATCATGTAACTAGAATTAAGATTTGGGTTGTATAAATAGCATTCCCTCTCCATTTCATTACCTAATTCTAAAATTTAACTTAAACTATACTCTTCTCTATAACTTTCTCGTTCTATTACTTAGCTCTTTCACAGATTACATCCTATCTCCTTTAAAATTTATTTGGGAAAATGTCCCATTTACCTACCTGCTTTCCTGTTCCTCTGCTCCCATTCTCTCTAAACGCCAAATAGGTTAGTCTTCAGGGGCATTCTGCTAGCCCTTGTGAAAGAGTTGCCTTCGAGCAACCCTCTGAATACTCTTTCACTGACACTTTCACCTACTTTTTCTATTTGAAAATCCCCTACCTGCCTCCTTTCTTTCTGACAATAACTAGGTCTAGACACTAATCAATACCCTTTAAGAACAGTCTGTTCCCTTATACTTTTAACTAATCACATTGGTCATAGGCTGCCCTTAAAACATATGATTGGAAAATATTTTTCAAAGAGAAAAATATTTTGCTAAATATTCTAAATAGAAAGGTGAAGTGGGATTTTCA
The DNA here is from genome assembly GCF_059928025.1 of Delphinapterus leucas. Classification (NCBI taxonomy): domain Eukaryota; kingdom Metazoa; phylum Chordata; class Mammalia; order Artiodactyla; family Monodontidae; genus Delphinapterus; species Delphinapterus leucas. Next base: position 73,664,140 of record NC_143142.1, on the reverse strand, counting down.
CACAACCAGATAGGTGATGTCTATCTCAGAAAGATGAGTTTTCATCGACTTTTGAGGAGTGGAAGGTGGCTTTTTTACAATCTAAACAATCTTATTTCATTGAAAGCCATCTTATTTTCCTCTCTCAGCCAATCAGAAGTCTGACTTGGTCATCTCTAGTGTAAAATGCAACGTTCTGATCAAGTTGATTGTCATCTGAAACACATGCAGAATCAACTCAAACAGCTGATAGAAAACTCAGTACTTTTTACAAGTAGATCCAAAATGATTCTACCTTTTTTCAACTTCCCTTCAGAGGGAGTTCTTTTTACTTGTTTTGGTTTTTTCCCACTTATTTCTTATGACTACCACAGTCATTCTTAACAGAGGCAGTATCACCTCCAAGAGGACAAAACTGGGTCTTGGGGAGGCAAAAGAAAACTTATTTTTGTGTGTTAAGCACAGATAGCCATACCAGATACACAGTACATCTGTGGTATTAAAATTTTCTGTGGAGCAATTGGGGGGGGAAAAGACTAAAAAGAATCCTTGCAGAAGTCAACAATAAAAAAAAAAGATTGGGAAACATTGATCAGGAGATCAGTGATCTAGCAGATGAGTCTTACAACTGGTACCTCCTCCCTCTTCTACATTTCATCTGTCTTTTCAACTTGCTTGAATCACCTTGCATGATTCTGTTCACGTTTTCTGGGTCTGTCTACAGTTCCTTTCCTGGTCTCCCCAGTTCTGTTCCCCCTCTCATCCAATCCACTTCTGTTGCCCTCTCATCCGATCCACTGGGGCCTCACCTCCATGTTCTACATCCTCAGTGAACCATCTCCCCTTCGAGCTATGCCTCTGTTGGGAGTTAGTGTGGTTCCCCCTCCTAGATTCTGTAGGTCAACCTCGTCATTGTCCCTGTGTGGGAATGCTCGTTAGCCAAGGAGCCGGATTGGGGGATGTTCCTGTCCAACGGAAGTTGTGTTATATCTTTAGTATACGAAGAGATTGAATTCAGCCAACTCATCTTCGGAGGAGACTTCCTCAGCGACAGCTACTTCGGGGGCCGTCTGCGCGGTCAGATCGCCACGGAGGAGTTGCACTTTGGGGAAGGGGTCCACCGGAAAGCCTTCCGCAGCAAAGTGATGCAGGGCCTCACACCAGTCTTCAAGCCCGGCCACACCTGTGTGCTCAAGGTGCACAACGCCGTTGCCTACGGGACCAGAAACAATGATGAGCTCATTCAGAGGAACTACAAACTCGCTGCCCAGGTGGGTCCAACTGGCCTGAAAGTGCTGCTTGAGGTGTGAGACGGACCTATGATACCCTGAGATGAAAATCAGACTCAGAATCGATGGGGGGTGTCTCCAAGAGGGTGTCTCTCTCCCTCTGGGGTATGTTTATGAGGGAGTCACTAGATTGAGGCTAAATGCTGGAGATCACATCTCAGCCTCTGAATGATTTCTTGGCCTCGTGCCAGCCAGTTGGGACTAGTCTATGTCTGGGGGCACCTCACCAGTTCCTACCTGGGCTGGGATCACTTCTAGGAATGCTTCCTAGGAAGCCCCATCAGACCCCTAGGGGTTTGAATCTACCTGGACTCAGAATGACATGGGAAGTGGGGTGTCCAAATTACAATGGATGCCAGGATTCCCAGGGATCCTCAAGGACAGCCAAAATCAACGGTAGTTTCCGGAGTGTTTCGGTTTGTTTTAGGGAAGAGGAAGGAGGGTGGGAATATTCAGAAGGGTTAACGTTTGTCCTGTTTCCTGCCTTCCTGAGTTAGGTTCAATGTCCACCCATCAGCTCTGAAGGGAGATTGACCCAAGTCTCTACCTAAGTTCCCTCCTGTGTTACTGAGTCGTAGGACCCTTGAGGCAAGAGGGGAGGGGAGGAAAACACGATCTTCTCCCCCTGCATCACCAGCCCTCCCCCACCCCCGTCCATGCTTTTCACTCCATGCCAGCGCTGGCCAAGCTTTCAGGAGAGCTGGGTCTAGCTCTTTCACAAACTAGGTGCGTTCTGAATTTTTTCTTTAACCTATAAAACGAATAAGCTAGACTCAGATGAATCTCTTGGGTGCTGTCAAACACTGTCCCTCCACGGTCATCTCAGATGTGGCAATGCCGTGTGGGACTTGGTACTCGTGAAGACAACCCCTCTTCTCTGAGCATAGGATTTTGCCAATTGTACTCCTTTCTCCTCCTTCTTTGTTCTTCTCTTTCACTGAATATTCCTTCCATTTCAAGTGCCATCTGGCCCAGTCATGGAAAATCCCCCAGACTCCAGACTCCCACTTAGGAAAAGCAAACTGGATTCTGCTTTCCACTCTGTAGGGCTTTTCTAAACCAACAATCTTGGCAAGGTGTTCATTACTTACAACTCAAGTTACACCTTTGAAGAAGAACCTCAGATGGGATAGCTTATGGGAAATCCAATAGTCCCCGTGCTCTATCTGACATCCTGCCCAGGGACCAGTCCCCTTAGCTCAGGGGTGAACTTCAGCCATGCGGGTTCTAGAAATTTCATAGTTCAGGGACACCTAGCCCTAGAGACCACTTGACCTTCACCCGGATGGTTCCTTCAGATCTCAGAGCTCCTCTGCAAGTGGCCAACTGTAGGCTACATTCACTGTTGCTTCTGTGCCCCCAGCGAAGGGATGGGTTTGGAAATCCATTGGCTTAACCTATATTGGGAAATTTGAGCCTTACCGGGCAATGCTCTCTGAATTTCTTCTAATCACTGGGCTTTCCCATGTACTTCGGTGATCTAGGAGTGCTACGTTCAAAATACCGCCAGATACTATGCCAAGATCTATGCCGCTGAAGCACAGCCTCTGGAAGGCTTTGGAGAAGTGCCAGAGTAAGTATGATTCCCTCTTGTGTTCCCCCCCTCTAATTTGTTGGGGACTTGCGGGGCACTGAGGGATGAGAGGGTGAGAAGAAACAGTAGGACACACATTTCAACTGGTGTCTGTCTGTAAGCTCTAAGAGGGCACACACAGCTGCTATCCTATTCTTCACTGAGTCACCAGAGGCTTGCAGAAAAAGACTTGCTAGATATTTCAGTAAATGTGTGTATGTATGGAATAATTAAATAAATGCATATACCATGTTAAATAGAAAATGTATCTACTCTCATGGGTATTACATTGTCTAAACCATAACCAAATAGAACAGGAGTCCTGTGATGAAAATAAATATGGTGCTGTGTCAGGGAAGAATGAGCTGGGTGATCAGGAACATAGGAGCATAGTACCCGATTCCTGGAACCCTACAGAGGTAAACTACACTGACTTTTATCCACTCGTTGACTAAATGTCGATTGGCACAAGCATATGTTGGGGTGTCTGGAGCTTGTATTTACTGATCTGCTTATCTGGTTGAGATCATAAATGGGAAGAGAAAAGGCTGTGCCAGTGCACGTTGGAAACTTCAGACAGACCAGTCATTTGCATATGAGTAGAAACTGGGAAAGGAGAGGAAAGAAGGAAGGGACTCTTGTCTGCATTATCTCTGTTAACTCACGAAATGGAAAAAAAAAACAACCCTGAGGTGGTATGTTGGACACACCATGTATAAAGTCTAATGCTTGCTGTTCTTCTCCAAGAAATGCTTAACATACTTCGTATACAAGCAGTTCTCAGCAACTTCAAGAAAAATTATCATAATGCAAAGAAAACCACTTTCAATTGTGTTTCTGTTAAGTACGCTAAGACGGCAATCTGGCCTGGGTTGTCATGAGAACTCGTCCTGTTCTTGCTTCTCCAGCCCCCTCTTCCTGCTCTGTCCTCTTCAGTTCCTCCTTGAGGAGGAAGAATCCACCCGTAATCAGTCCACCAGGCGTGGAACCACAGCGCCCTTCCGCAGGGGCACACCCAAGCTTTGTGCAGCTTGACTCATTACACAACTTGGGGGCTTTTCTAAGGAAAAGAACACAGTTATGAATATCAAGACGTGTCCAGGGACTTGGAAAGGGTCTGTGCGGGTGAAGGACAAGGGCTTAATCAGCTTCCGAGTAAATCTGTCACCGCCCTGGAGACAGGTGAGGATGTTTTGGTATCCAAATACATTTCCTTCCTTACTGCGGGAGGATTTGTGAACTCCTGGACGAGGACAGTACATGGAAGGATAAGGGTCCAAAAAAGGGCATCTGTGCCTGATTCCATGTTCACTGAACCAAAAATCAGGATCCCATACTGGAAACACACAGCATTCTTTTTTTTTTTTTTTAAACTTTAAAAACTTTTGAAACAAAAGTTGGTACAACACCTGTATATTCTGCACCTCATTGACCAACTGTTAATAGTTAATTCAATATTCTTTCTGTAGATTCTGTGTACATATTCCTATATAACCACAACAGCTATCAAAACCAACACATTTAACATTGCTATAGTATCACCTAATATCCAATTTATATTAAAATTTCCCCTATTATTCCAAAAACACCCTTTTTACTAGAGGAACTGTAACTTATCATTCATTCCAGGACACTTAAAAAATTATGTATAAAACTTAAAGTAAAAATAGACATCTTAAGTGCATAGCTCTGAATATTTACATATAGCTATGTCTAAGAGACTGCTACGCCAAACAAGGGGGTCTCTTAATTATGCCGGGACAACAGGTATAATCAGGACTGATTGCTTCCTTGTGAAGCGATGCATATTACATCTTTTTGGCAAGAAGATTGTCAGTGACATACTGTGTCACATCAGAAGACACATTTCGGTTTGAACCATTCCTGGCGATGATAGGTTTGAATATTGGTTACAGTGAACATAACCAGGTTTCAAGTTCTGTCTATAAGCCCCGTCTTCCCCAGTGTAGAAACTTACCGGAGGCCCTTTCAGGTAAATTAATTCCATTCAGTGAGTTCATATTTGTAAAATGTCTCATCTCCTTCCTCCTCTGCCCTCTTAGGGCCGGGGCTCTTTGCAGAGAGAGCCACTTGCACCGTGGCTTCCTGTCAGGCAGTTCACAGGCTTTTTTTTCCCCCTGCAACTGGCCAGGCTGTGTCCCCCTGTAAGCAGGAAGCATGGAGAGTGTGGAGCGGCCCACAGTTCAGCTGTCAAGGGGCACCACGGAGTGGATTGTGGTCACTTCTCTATCGTTAACTATCACTATAGCTGAACCCTTTTTCCGGGTGGTGTAGCCTCACCGCAGGCTTTTCGCTGATGGTTGATTCCTATGAACACACTCAGGGCGCAGCGTGTGGTTCCCCCAGGTGTTGGGTGGAAAGTTGCCGGCAGGAAGGGAGAAGCGTGCAGAGCCCCTCCTCGGTTTTTCAAGAACCCAAGCCTGTCCGGCATGAAACTGTAATGAGCCCAGCCCTAGTGGGGGAGCAGGGAGACTTCGCCCCTGGACCACGCACCACCTGACCACACCGGCCTCCTGTGATTCCACTGAGTCTGTCTTCTCGGCCCGGCTACAGTTCTGCTCCAGGAAGCAAGCACAGCCTCTGGGTCAGCAGTTGACATGATTGTATTAACTCCCTCAAGGAGAGCAGTAGGTCTTCAAGGGCGGGTGCCCCCTCCTCAGGAGGAGCAGCCACTTTAGGAGAATTGGTCCCACCAAAAGACATCTTTTTATCAGCACTTTCCAGAGGTAGCTCCCCCTTGTCTATCTTTTATCTTCGGCATGCTGATAGGATCCTGGCCTCTTCTGCTGTGGCAGGAATGCTTTTGGAGGAAGGTGAACAGCTCACAGGGCTGCTTCTGTCCGTCTCACTTCCGGCCTCTGGTTCTTGGTGGTAATCGCTGGCGCCAAGCCTGCAAAACGTCTTGGTGAATCAGGCTGACGGCGTGGGGGGGGGGGGGTTGGCGGGCGGCAGGTTAGAAGGTAAGGGAGGTATGGGTGTCTTCTTCTGAGGTCTTAGGCTGTCACAACACTGTGGCATCTTTTGTGGACAGGAAGCTTTGTCATTTTTCACAGATCATTTCTTTGGGTCCCCTTCGCCGAGTCTGCCTGTGTATTTGGTTCAGCAGAAGCCCCCGTTCCTCTGCCGCTTCTGCTGACGTCGATTTGAATTTGCAGCTTGCATGTTCTTTCTGTGACTCTGGAGTTCCTCTCCTGTTCGTTTGCTCTCTCCGTTTTACCAACCTTGACTTCCTTTCTGAGCACGAGGACTCCCCTTACTTCTGAAACGGCCCCAGGCCTAAGGTCCACGCGGCTTCCTCAAAGGCCTCTGTGCTTGAAACCACGTTAGCAAAGGTGTAAGTGAGCGGGGTTTGAGAGGAGAGGGCACGGGGGGGCGCGTGTGTCTCTGGAGGGGTAGGGATGATTCGGACGCCCACCCGTCAGCCTCTAGATGCTCCGCTGAGCAGGGAGGACGTGCAGGGCCCACGGAGACGTGGCCACTTGGCAGATGGCTGTGAGGGGAGGGGCAGAACAAAGGGGGGAGGGCCTCAGCACGATCCCTGCAAGGAGGCAGCCAGTGAGGGGAAAGGGCTCCCAAGCGGCGAGCCAAGGGAGGGCGGCCAGCGGGTTCCCCGCCATGCCTCAGGCTCCTCTGCAGATCCAGGGCGCGAGGCTGCGTGGTTGGCCTGCCTGGGGTGGGGATGTGTTTATTTCCAGACCGGGAAGCTGGCCCTGCGCTTCCCTTTTCTGGGCGGGTGGGTCTAGAAGAGAAAACCCTCCGCATTCCGGCAGCTTCTGGTTTTGAATTTGTGAATGACAGTAGAGTCAGCGTTCTTCACGCAAAGGATCCCCCTGGGCAGGGACCATGACTAGTTACCACCCTGAATCACGGCCAGCTCCATCTCTGGTTTTTAGGGCTATGGAACGAATAAGAACCCAGTAAACCCTGAACACCCTTTTGCCCTGCGGCAGGGTCAGTGGCCAGCTGTCTTCAGGGCGTCCTCAGGAGGCAACCTGGATGCCCCAAATCCTGCAGAAATGACCAAGTTGTCAGAGGGAGGCTGGGGACACCCCAGGCTGATTTCAGGGGCGCTGGGAAGGGCCCACTGCCCCAGGTGGGCCCACCAGCCCCCTGGCTAATACTTGACATTTCTTTGATAAAAGAAGACACAAACGCTTTCATCCTAGAAGTAGAAATAGTGCTTAAAATGACTCCCGCCGTGATTAGTAATCGGAGAACGTTGGTGTTTGAAGGGTCGGCCACTTGGTGTCTTAAAGGACATTGTCCTGGTCCAGAAATGCTCCCGAGAGAGATGGGGCGGGAAAGGAGGCATCCTCCTCACATTTTCTCAAGGAAATACTCGTAAATGACAGAGGAGGATAAATATGTTCCCTTCAAAAGCTCTGGGGGCTTAATCTGCCTGCAGAGTCGTTTCTTTGAAATGTTACCTTTTGTGTCTTTAAAATTCACTTGAATTTTGTATTCTTCCCTCTTTGTCTGTTTAATATAAAAATGTTTTCCCAACAATCTTTGACTCAGACACCTGTGTGTAGCCTCCAGCTGAACTCCCAGGAGGAGGCAGGATGTGGGTGGAAACAGCACAGGCCCGGATGCTCTCCACGCTCTGGGAGAATCCTCTCTGCTCTGTTCTCACCCCTGGGGAAGCAGGCGGCGCCCTGTGGTGTGAGTGCAGACCCGGCCAGGGTGCCCAACTCAAGCCTCCCTTCAAAGTAAGAGGCCTTCACCCTCATCTCACTGGAAAAGGGGACCCACGTCCCCACAGAGAGAGAAATGATGGTAGTGTCTGTGATAGTATTTTTGAAGGGAGAAAGGAGGCCACCGGCCCTGCTGCCCTCATGACTTTTCCTAAGCTTGGATTTGGTTACTAAGTGTTGCAGAATTGTTCTATATCTTTACCTGTAGACATTCTGACGCAAAACCTGGGCCACTTCTGAGGCCTTTTCATGATAGGGCTCTTTTTATGGTTTTACTAAGAGAACTGACACCAGCCATTCCCCTCCCCAACCCAGGTGACCATCACTGGACGCAGGTGACTGTCACACCATTAATGTTTTTCTTGTGTGTGTGTGGCACTTAGACCCTTCCAGAAGCCTTCTTTCTGAGCCTTTAAATATATCGACAGTTGTTAGGGGCCTGCATTAGGGACTTATACCTATTTGTCTACCCATTTGACAAATAATCTGTATTAAAAATACTTTTTACATTCATGAACATCAAAAAAATCAGCATCTCACCTTTTCCTTGGGGTGGCTATCGTGATTTCTACTTTAAGTCCTTGAAAATGATCAACACTTAACTAGGTGACCGCTTCTCTGACTGTCTACAAGTTTGTCAGATCAGATCCTATATCAGTTTAATGGTTGTGACTGGAAGGGGTGCTACCGGCCTCTAGTGAGATGCGGCCAGAGGTGTTGCTAAACATCCTGTAATGCACAGGACAGCCCCACAATGAGAAACTATCTGGCCCCAAAGTTCAATAATGCTGAGACTGAGAAACTTTGTCCTATATAAACATTCATTCATTTTTGCCAAACGCTGTGCACGTACCATGCGCCAGGCTTTGTTCCATGCTAGGTGATGGGCACTTAAAGAATACAAAGAAAATGCAATAGGTTCTTGCGCCTCACAGCCAGTGGGAGTGCAAGGCATGTAGGACAAAACCCAGTGTGCTGGGGCTTCCCTGGTGGCGCAGTGGTTGAGAGTCCGCCTGCCGATGCAGGGGACGCGGGTTCGTGCCCCGTTCCGGGAAGGTCCCACATGCCGCGGAGCGGCTGGGCCCGTGAGCCATGGCCGCTGAGCCTGCGCGTCCGGAGCCTGTGCTCTGTAACGGGAGAGGCCACAACAGCGAGAGGCCCGCGTGCCGCAAAAAAAAACCAAAAAAACCCCACAAAAAACAACCCAGTGTGCTGGCATGAAGTGCAAGGAGTTATGGGGACATGGAGGAGGTAGGGGCTCTGGAAAAGCTCCCAGGAGGAGGAGGGTGTTGAAGAATGAGTAGGAGTTTGCCAGATGGAGAGCAAGGGTGGAGAACTGCCAGCAAAGGGAACAGCGTGTTCAAAGAAAGAAATGAAGAGTGGTGAAAGAAGGTTTTCAAGGAGATGGAAAATGCTCAGTAAATCTAGAGTACTGGCAGGGTAGAAAAAAGGGGGGCAGAGAAAGAGGCCAGAGGCAGGTTGGGGGTCAGAATGCAAAGAAGTTTCAATGCTCAGCTAATGAGCATCGGGGCGAGAGGGAGACAGGGGCTAACCGGAAGCTTTCAGCAGGGGAGCCTTGAGCAACGGAGCAGACATGTTGTTGTTGTTGTTGTTGTTGTTTTTCGGTACGCGGGCCTCTCACTGCTGTGGCTTCTCCCGTTGCGGAGCACAGGCTACGGACGCGCAGGCTCAGCGGCCATGGCTCACGGGCCCAGCCGCTCCGCAGCATGTGGGACCCTCCCGGACCAGGGCACGAACCTGTGTCCCCTGCATCGGCAGGCGGACTCCCAATAACTGCGCCACCAGGGAAGCCCCTGTTGTTTTTAATAGAGTTTAATCTTTGAATAGTTTTAGGTTCACGGCAAAATTGAATGGAGGGGACAGATTTCCCACATCCTCTCAGGCTCCACACATACACAGCCTCCCCCATTACCAACATCCCCCAACAGACGGGAACGTCTGTTATAATTGAATCCACATTGACACATCATCGTCACCCTAAGTCCACAGTGTACATTAGGGTTGTACATCTGTGGGTTTGGACAAATGTCTAGTGACACTATAACGAATGATAACTATAATGTATCATACAGAGTAGTTTCATTGCCCTAAAAATCCTCTGTGCGGATGTGGCTCTTAGAGCTATCTGTCTGTCAGCGATGGATATCCAAGGACAAGGCCCAGAGGCTGGATGTGGTGAGACCAGCCTGAAACTTGTTTCTGTCGCCCAAGAAAGAGGCAGTGACAGTGGAAGTAAGCCATGGCCATGGGGAGTTTGAGAGGAAAGAATGGGCTTGCGTGACATTCGGTAGGTAGGTGTGTTTAACCAGACTTCATGGAAGGAGTAAAAAGGGAGAGAAGGTTGACTATGAACTTGGGAGACTGGGTAGACAATGCCGCCACTTGAAGACAGTATAGGCAGGGAGAAGACTCATGTAGGTGTAAGGCGAGGTGAATACTTTTGCGTGGGCCGAGTCTGAGGTTTGTGGTCTCTGTGGCCCATCAGACTGCAGCAATTCAATCATCTAAGCCTGGAGCAGAAAGAGAAGGGAGGCAGTGCGCTGGTTTGCTGGGCATCTGCACACAGATGATCACAGCAACTGTGCAAGTGGTGGGCTTACCTGCGTGGAGTGCATAGGACAAGGGGAGGGAAGGACCAAGGATGGAAGCTCGAGAAACACGAACATGCAGGGCTCGGAGTCAGTGCTGAGCAGGGGCCGGCAAATGCTCAGGGACAACATCAGTGGAACAAGAGCCAGGAGGGGACACTGTCCCCAGAGTCCAGGCAAGAGGGTGATTCTGGAGGGCAAAAGGGGTCAACACTGTGAGAAGCTTATTAGTTATCTATTTAATGACCTACCGTATTGGACAGGGAACTCTAGTCAATACTCTATTGTGGCCTATATGGGAAAAGAATCTAAAGAGAGTGGATGTCTGCATATGTATAACTGATTCACTTTGCTGTACAGCAGAAACTAACGCAGCATTGTAAGCCAACTATACGCCAATAAAAATTAAACAAACACTGTCAGATGCTGCGGAAGGATCCTGGGGAATAATCAGAGGCCATCAGAATGGATGACCACAGCAGGCGGGGACTTTGTAAGATGAGGGGTAATGGGTCAAAGAGGGAATTGGAACTGAGGCCATGGATACAAATGGAGGTGCCCCTTTCAAGAAGTGAAGGAAACAAGGAAAATCAGAGTGAAATCTAAGGGCAAAGTCCCCCCAAAGGAAGGGCAGTGCTGGTTGTTTTTAAGATGGGGAGACAAGAACATGTTTGTGACCTTGAGGCAGAGAGAAGAAACAAAAGAATTCACCAACAGAAGACAAAACTTGAGACCAGGGCTGGGCAAACCCTTTCTGCAAAGGGCCAGATAGTAACTCTTTTAGGCTGTGTAGGTCCATAGGCAAAATCAACGCTATTATGTAGATGCTTATGTAACAATAAAGAAAACCAATATCTACAAATCTTTATTGATGAATTATACAGGTTTTGTAATAGAAGAATGGAATTCTTTCTTTTTAAATAGCATTTTGCTAACGTTTTAAAGTAACTTTGCTTACATTTGGGGTTCAGAGTTAGTGTTCCCTAAAAGCCAATCAATTGCAGATGTTCACCTGTAAAAACCATTCTTGTGGGCTGTATGAAAACAGGCATCTGACTGGAGCTGGCCCCTAGGTAACAGGGTGCGGACCCTGCTGTACACGTATTTTCCTGTGGTGAGTAGTAGGTGAGGTGGGTTCATGTGTACCCTTTCACAAGCTCTCATGCAGTTTATTCCTCGCCTGGTGACAAAAGGGAATGGGCAGTTGTGACACCAGATCTGTTCAGTGCTGGACCAACTGCATCTGGGAAGGGGTCGGGCGGGAGGCAGAGCATCACTGGGTGGAACTCAGAAGCGTCGGGGAAGCTTCAGGCCAGGCCAGGTAGGGTGCAGAGAGGACCAGGACGTGGGACTCGGACTGGCTTGCGCGGGTGCGCACGGAGGGAGCCTGAGCTGTGGGTACCAAGCACGGGCGTGGAGTTGTTGGATGGCCTCCCTCTTGCCTCCCACTCTGCCAGCTTATTCCTCCTTAGTCTTCACAACTCAGGCCACACACACCTGGCTGCTGACTGTCTTTATTAGCTGGGAGTTGGGGGTTAGATGTCCCTCCTCTGGGCACCTCCCCAACGACTGCCCTTGGAAAGCAGGGACTGTGTCTCTCGTCTCCCCTCCCCTGAATCTTTGAGATCCTGACACAAGCTATTCAGCAGATTTTTGTTGAAGGGAAAGAATGCCAATCAACTCTACAGACGTTGGGGTGGAGGCAAATGACTAGTTCAGTTTTTGCCATGTTAAATTTTTTTTTTTTTTGGCTGCGTTGGGCCTTTGTTGCTGCGCGCGGGCTTTCTCTAGTTGCAGCGAGCGGGGGCTACTCTTCGTTGCGGTGCGCGGGCTTCTCATTGCAGTGGCTTCTCTTGTTGTGGAGCACGGGCTCTAGTCGCGTGGGCTTCAGTAGCTGTGGCACGTGGGCTCAGTAGTTGCGGCACATGGGCTCAGTAGTTGTGGCTTGCAGGCTTAGTTGCTCTGCGGCATGTGGGATCTTCCTGGACCAGGTCTTGAACCCGTGTCCCCTGCATTGGCAGGCAGATCCTTAACCACTGCGCCATGGCAGGGAAGTCCTGCCATGTTAAATCTGAGACGCCTTTTAGGCATCAAGTGTAGATGGAGAGTAGGCAGCTGGAGATGTGAGTTGGGAGTTCAGGGGAGAGGTCTGGGCTGGAGATATAAATGTGGAAACTGCCGACATATGAACTGTATTTAAAACAAGGAGGGTCAGTAGGGAACATGTGCAGAGTGAGCAGAGCTATCCCAGGGCGTGCCAGGGGGTAAAGGTTGGGGAGAAATGAGGAACCAGGAAAGGAGACAGGAAGTAGCCAGTGAAGCAGAAAGAAAACCAAGAGGAAGTGAGTTTCTGGAAGCCACGGGAAAGTGTCTTAAAAAGAAGTGAGCGATCCAGTGTCCAGTGCCATTGAGGGCGAGTGAGATGAGGGCTGAGAAGGGACAATTAGCCTCAGCAACATGGTGCTTGTGGTGCCCTTGACCGAGGCTTCTTTAAGCAGGAAGGTCACTTTGAGTGGATTCAAGACTGAATGGGAGGGAAGTGTACAACTGATTTGGGCTTTGATGTAAACGGTGGGTCGGTAGTGGGGGTGGGTTATGAGGTCCACAGGCTGAGTAGAGTCATTACTCTCTGTTGCTGTTGGGAATGAGTCTGTAGGGGGAAACCCTGGTGGGAGAGAGAGTGGGGAGCCATCACTGGAACAGTATCCTTGAGCATCAGGGAGGGGTTGGGATACAGGGCACCAGCGGAGAGATGGTTCAGGTAGCAGCAAGGAGGGCTCCTCCACAGTAGATGGTGGGCAGGCAGAGGACATGGGCACTGACCTTGGGAGGCAGGAACACGTGGTGGGTGTAGCTGTGAGAATTTCTTATTGTTTCAGTTTTCACAGTCCAACAGGAAGCAAGGTCCTCATCTGAGAGTGAGGCTGGGGAGAAGGCGTGGGCAGTCTGAGGAGAGAGGAGCAGGTTGGGGATAATCATCTAGGACGGTGTGACGGTGAATGGGTCAGTGCAGGATCTGATCACCTCTCCACCTCCAGCTGCCATTGTTCTCACATGGCCTCCTTCCTATGTCCCGCGTCTGCCCTTTCACGCTCCATACCACACAGGGTGGCAGGGTGATCCCTGTCACATGCAAGTTTGATCATGTCACTCCTGTATACAAAACCCTCCAGTGGCTTCTGTTCCTGCTCAGTACAAAGGGCAAAGTTTCTCAAGTGGCCCAGACTCCCCAAGGTCCAGCTCCCCATTTTCTCCCATCCTCACGCAAACCACCACGCTCCCCTTGCTCGATGCTCTCCAGCCACATCGGCCCCTCGCTGCTGTTCGAACACGCCCCACATGCTCCTGCCCAGGGCCTCTTCCCTTTGCTGTTCCTTCTACTTGGAATGTTCCTTCCATAGACGTCCTCATGGCTCTCTCCGTGCCCACCTCCTACAGGTCTCTGCTCAAATGTCCTTTACGATCAAGGCCTTCTCTGACCTCCCTAAATAAAATCGCAACCCCTCCTCTACACCCTGTGCTACCTCTCTCCTCTCCACTGCTTTAGTTTTCTTCATATAGCACAGGGCACTAGACGCTTGTTTATTGTCTGTCTCCTTCATTTAAATGGAAGATCCCTGAGAGCAGAGCCTCTTTTCTTTACTGCTGTTTTCTGGAACAGTGTCTGGAAGAGTGTCTGACACATAGAAGCCACTGAATGAATATTTGTTGACTGAAAGGAAGGATGGATGGAAGGGTGGATAGATGCTGGATGGATGGATATATTAGTCACCTGACCAATGGGTCATTGAGGCTTGCCTATAATGAAGACATTCATTGCTACATGAGCAATTGAACTCCATCCCAAGGAGGAGTTTCTCACCAACTGTAGGAACAAATAAAAGGAACACATCCTTTTATCCACTGAACAATCATGGGGGAATTTTTAGTCTACAGCTGATGGAACCCAGGGATTTATGCTGCAGCTCCCTACTCCTCCAGCCCAGGATAGAATATCCCCGCCATCTTTATTCCCATCTAAGAACACGATGTGTGCCCACGTTCTCTTCCCTTCCAGGATCATTCCTATTTTCCTTATCCATCGACCTGAGAACAATATCCCATACGCAACAGTGGAGGAAGAGCTGATTGGAGAATTTGTGAAGTATTCCATCAGGGATGGGAAGGAGATAAACTTCTTGAGAAGAGAATCGGAGGCTGGTCAGAAATGTTGCACCTTCCAGCACTGGGTCTACCAGAAAACAAGTGGCTGCCTCCTGGTCACAGACATGCAGGGTGAGGAGAGCAGCTTGGCCTGGGCTCCAGGGATGCTGTGGGCCTGGGATGTTCCTGGGGGGTGGGGCGGAGGGAGAGGTCTGCTGGGTACAGACTCTAAGCACCTTCACCAGCAGAAAGTGTTACTAATGTCTCGTCAGAAACAAAGCAACAAAGGAGCCCTAAACGAGCAACTCAGTGGAGTAACAAAGTACATTTTAATAATTCATTCTAGTAGCACCTTCCCATTACAACAGGTAACCAAAAACTGGCGCTCTATATCCTCAATAGGCACAAATTCAGACGTACACATGAAAATCCAGATGTACCAAAAGATACATTAAAATGTAAGAATTCACTCTTAATAGGCGAAAGGATCTTTCACAGTTGCTTTAGATTTCAGGCTCTGCTGGTGAATTTACAGCATGTTTTCAGTTTATACCCACATTCTGGGGAATACATTTGTTGTATGAAGTAGGGATGTCATAATTAGGTTTCCCACAGAGACAGCCCTGAGACAAGTTGCAGTTTCCCCAAGACCACCCTCAAGTTCATTAATTTCCTGGGAGGACTCACGGAACTCAGGAAAGCTATTATGTTCATGGTTACGGTTTATTATAGTGAAAAGATACAGACTCAAATCAACCAAGGGAAGAGACACACGGCAAAGAGTCCAGGAGAGACCAGGTGGGAATTCCCATTTGTCGCCTCCTGGTGAAGCCGTGGGGACAGTGCTTCCCCCCTCAGTGATGTGGGAGCACTGCCAACCAGGAGAGCTCCCCTGAGACTTGGTGTTCAGAGATTTTATTAGGGAGCCATCACTGCCTGCTCGTGAGACTGACCTCTGCTTCTAGCCTCTTTGGACACTCTTATCAGAGCTTAGCAGTTACCTCCAAAAAGTTGGGCAAAAACGAATCCTTTATTTAGGCAAGATTAATCCTTTATTGCACGTGAATGTTCAAGTGCAAATATTTGGGAGGGGATCCCAGGAAACACTGGTAGGAGACTGAGGGAGTGTGGCAGGGAAGGGAAGGAAAGTCAATAGGGTACCTTATACCCGGTTACCACTGTGTTACTGAAGCTCATGCCTGCTGGGGAAACTGGGGGAGGCTGGGCAGAACACATTTCTCAGAATTAGCACGCCCAAGGAGTGAGGGAGCAGGGGTATTTATACTCCAACTCCCTTTACTTACCAGCAGCAGGCTGTTCCAGATGGGGGTGTTAACTCCCCTGCGTTTGCCACCAGCACATGGGCAAGCCACGCTGAGCAAAGCAGGTGCCTGTGATCAGAGCGTGTTCTCAGGCCAAGAGATGCTGGTGGTGGTACCTGGACTTAGAGCTGTGTGCATGGAAGGGGTGAGGGTGAGGGTGATGGGCAGGGTCCCAACAGCTTCTGCCACAGGGGCTTTCCTATTCCTTTTCCTTTCCAAATAATAATGCTTTAAGAAAAATATCTGAACTATAACTGAGTACCTACTAATGTCAGACATTGTCACATATAAGAATCCCAAGCTGTATACAGCATGGTGGTGAAGAGCAAGAATGCCTGTGGGTTCTATTTCCTGCACCTCCACTTTCTAGCTGTTAGCCTTGGGCAAACCACTTACCTCTCTGTGCCTCAGTAATTTCCACGTGAGGTGGTTGGGAGGATGAAATGAGATAGCAAGACATTTAGCGCAGCATGGACACATAGTAAGAGTTCCCTATTTTAAAAAACTTTTGAAATAACCATAGGCATGAGAGACTGCAAAAACGTACAGAGGGGTCCCCATGTACCCTTCACCCAGCTTTGCCTAACGATAACACCTTACATACCTACAGTACACTATCAAAACCAGGAGACTCACATCGGCACGATGTAATTAACAAGACTACAGACCTTATGTGGATTTCACCAGTTTTTGTCTGCACTCATCTTTCCCTATTTTTTGTTTAATCTTCATAATAACCCTGCCAAAGAGATGTTTTGGTTCCCATTTTACAGATGAGAAAACAGAGGCTGGGAGATAATGATCTAATCCCCAGCTCAGAAGAAGGGGGGTCCAAGACTCCAACACTGCCTCTGACTCTGAACCCCAAACTCTTTCCACTAAAACTCAAATTTACAAATTTGCAAGATTTCCAAGTATCCCTTAATGTCAAAGGCTCCTGTGAGGGACTCCTCTGAGGTCAGCTGGGAAGTGCAATGTTACAGACTCGCAGGGGAGGCTGATCTGCAAGTTGAAGCCAGCCATAGCCACTCACTTTTTTTTTTTTTTTTTTTTTTTTTGCGGTACGCGGGCCTCTCACTGTTGTGGCCTCTCCTGTTGCGGAGCACAGGCTCCGGACACACAGGCTCAGCGGCCATGGATCATGGGCCCAGCCGCTGCGTGGCACGTGGGATCTTCCCAGACCGGGGCACGAACCCACGTCCACTGCATCGGCAGGCGGACTCTCAACCACTGCGCCACCAGGGAAGCCCTACTCACTTTTGAAGAGACTTTGCTGCCACACACAGACAATACGGTCTTAAACAGACAGCTATTGTAATTAGACTGTGAAACTGTTGAGACTTCCCCATCTTTCCTCCTTCAGAGTTAATTTTGCATTAAATACAGTTCATCTACTGAAAAGCAACACTCCGGAGCTTCACGCATGGTTAATTTTGCTTCCAGTCACTAGTAAACAGCTGTAGTGGAACGTTGTATCTCCCCGTAAATGACGTGTGTGGTTGAAAGTGATGGCATGGTGTTTCATAAGGGTGTTTATTTACTCTCTGTTGCTGCTGGGAAGGATCTTACTATTGTCATCATCACTGTGGCACAAGATAACACATCCATCCTCTAAGCGATCCCCACATTTTATAATTTTACTAAGACACTGGAATTAGGGTTTAAAAATCCCAAACAAACCCAAGCTCCAGTCTCACTTTCTCAGACTCTTAAGTTATTCTCTCCCTGGTTGCCTTGGCTTGTTGATGAGATTGTGGCGAGTCCTGCAGGTCAGTGGGGTGAAAGGTGAGCCTGTGATTTGGCCCTAAGACCTGCACACACCGGAGACCACTGGGCTTCCTAAGAAGCTGTCACCCAAATAACCCAAGAACTCAAGTTCTGGAGAACAAACTGTAATACTGCCTTCTTCCTACCTTCTATCAGAAACAACCTGTAGATGACTATTATCCCAAACTTGGTTTAATAGCTGCACACTATAATCTAAATTATTATCCTATAGAGACCCTTAGTAACCTTTGTTGAATTGCCGGCAAACTAGAAAACCAAGAGAGAAGATTCCTTTTGAAAATCAAATTCTACTTTTCCAAACATCAGTGACAGCTGGTAATTGTGAGAATTGAGGAAAAGCAATTCCCAAGCCTAAGGACCTTTTGCCAAATGGCTGTTTGAAATTGGACTTCTATGCGGCTTAGAGCTGTACTTTTTAAGTACAACTTTTCCACGAAACAAGATGTCCAAAGAGGGCTTTTGCAGTTTGGAGTCATTTTTTGTTTTTTTTTTTTTTTAAGCCCAGTTCCTATCATAAAAACTATGTGAAGCATTTCCACATGTGTTTTAGTTGTTAGCAGCTTTGAAAGAATGAGATGAATTAGTTGCCAACTGTGAAAGCTTTTAAAATGCTTACTGGCTCCCCCAAAGTGCTGTGTCTAATTTAGCTCCCAGGTGCCCTGCAGAAAAGCAGGGCTCTTTGCTTCTGTCTGAACAGCAGCATGACATGTATTTTTGCCTCACTCCAGGCAGACATTGCTGAATCAGAAAATTAACGCTTTAGCTGTCCTTTTTTGTAATTTAATTTTATTTATTTTTGGCTGCATTGGATCTTCATTGCTGCAGGTGGGCTTTCTCTAGTTTCGGGGAGCGGGGCTACTCTTTGAGGAGCACGGGCTTCTTATTGCGGTGGCTTCTCTAGTTGCGGAGCACGGGCTCTAGGTGCGCAGGCTCAGTAGTTGTGGCTCGCAGCCTCAGTAGTTGTGGCGCAGGGGCTTAGTTGCTCTGCGGCACGTGGGATCATCCCGGATCAGGGCTCGAACCCGTGTCCCATGCATTGGCAGGTGGATTCTTAACCACTGCGCCACCAGGGAAGTCCCTAGCTGTCCTTTTCTGAGCCTCAGAAAACAGTGCTCATATGAGGGAGACCCATGGAACTAGGTTGCCATCAGGCCTGACCCCCAGGGTTGGCTTTTGCCAGGGATGCTGGTTCCTTCATCCACAGCCCAGACTGGCTTCTGGGCCGCCAGGCCCTTCAGTGAGCAAGTCGCCGGCTGGCCTTGGGGAATATAGTGACCACAGCCTGGCCCGGGTGGGACAAGAGTCGGGGGCCAGAGAAGAGGAGGCGAGGCTCAGGTGGCATAGCACCATGGACCCCATGCCCTGCCCTAAAAGGCCGGTCACTAGATGGCACAGGTGAGATTAAGGCAGCGGTCCACGGAGTCGGAGCCAGTGCCTACAGCCACGACCCTAGAAAGGCAGGAGCAGAAATGGTAGCTGGTCTGTCAAGGAGATTCTGGAAAGGCCAGAGGCTGTCCACGCTCTGGGCATCAGAGAGGATTGCCTTCTTCCAGACCTGGGTGAGAAAGGATGGCGCTTTTTGATTACAGAAGGTGACAGCAACCTTGCCCTTCCCCACCTTGCAAGACAGTAGGACTTTCATTCTCTTTGAATCCCTGGTTCCTTAGCCACTCTCCCATCTGCTCCTGCTGGGAGGGGAGAAGCAAAAGGACTCCTGAGTGCTTGGGATTCTACCAGGGATGCCTATGGCTTGTTTAGGGACCAGCGTGGGAAGCTCAGGCAGCTGTTTTGTTGATTGGGTATCCCGCCCTCCATCCCGCAACTTCCAATGGCTTAATGGAGAGAGGTTGGGATAAGCATCAAAAGGTCAGACCGCGCGTGACATCTCCAGGCCGATGGTTAAAAGTCTACACGTAACTCAGTAGTGCTTCCCTGGGTCTAAAGCCGACCCAGAAAACCTTAAATCCTGAATCGGAATGCCATCTTTCTGGAGATGGGTGATTGTGTTCTGCAGTCTGGCCTTGAACTGAACAAAGGCCACCTTGAACTCTCTCACTGTTGTACAAGGGCTTCCGCTTTTGATGAAGAACACGGAACAGGCCTAAGCCCAAATCAGAGCGTTTCTGGGGAGAGAACTCCTGGGACAAGTGACAGGCCACCCTCCTCCAGCAGAGGCAGTGGTCCAGGCAGGCAGAGGACAGCACTTTCGTTTCCGGAGCAGGCCCCGCCCCTTGCTCCCCTGACCGGCTGCCTCAGAAGCCTGCCTTGCCCACTATGCTCCCGGAAAGCAGGATGCACAGTCTGAAAGGCTGTCAGCTTCTGCTGATGGAAACAAGGAGGAAAGTATGTGTTTATGCAGGAAGGGAAATGATGATGGGGCTGACGCTACCCCTCCCTGTGAATAGATGGTCCCTTTTTTCTGAGGAGACCCGTGTAACACAAATACCGTCTTTGCTCTCTCTTCCCATAGGTGTAGGAATGAAGTTGACTGACGTTGGCATAGCAACATTGGCTAAAGGGTGAGTAGAAGAAAAAAAATCAAGTGCACAGCACTCACCTCTGGGTTTCCAAACACCTACCGGGCAGATGCTGTTAGGCTGACGTGGGCAGAGGAGACTTCTTGTCCTAACTGCGAAAGACAGATGTTCTTGGGATGAATTCAGTTCACTTCTCTCACTTACCTAAAATATTTATGGACTTTGTCCTCCCAGGGAAACACATTTGTTTCCCAACTTTGAAACAAATAAGAACTCTGAACACATTTCAAGATTGATTACTAACAGGTGGCCCATGGTTGGGGGGGGAAATGCCAGCATTATTGGGACTCCTTTTAACTAGGAATATTCTGTTTTTCTACATTTAATATCTTCACTATTAGAAGCTTCTTTAAAAATTCTAGTTTTGCAACTGAGTGAACTCAATTTGCATATTTCTAATGTATTTTCCCCATACTTTTCACTAAAAAGTATTTTAGGCGGCTCCCAGACTCCCATGTTGATGATTGATTACAGGGGCAAATGGCTATGGAAGGGCTGTGATTAGTGACTATGGTTGTTGTCAGTGGTATTGATTTCCGAATTTAGCATAGGGAGTTGCTTTGCTCACTGTGGGGTGTGCCCGGAGAGCACTAAAATAACATTTTACTGGGGTATCTCTTGAACAAACTGTCTCTTCTCACTGCTTTGCTTGACCACTAATGAGGAGAGAGCAGGCTATTTGAGGTTCTTTGTGAAAATAAAGCTCCAGATTGGAGCTACCATGCTTTCTCCCACTGCTGCTCTTCCCATGTACTAGGACCATTTGTAAGGAGGAAGAAATGGGCGGGCGGGGGGGCAAGCAAGTGACTTTTAGAAGGGATGGTGTGTGTTTTAAAATGGAGGTTTTAGTATGGAGTTTTCTCAAACTAAAAATAGAACTACCATATGTCTCAGAAATTCCACTTCTGGGTATATATCCAAAAAAATTAAAACCCTTAATTCAGAAAGATACATGCACCCCAATGTTCATAGCAGCATTATTTACAGTTGCCAAGATATGGAAGCAACCTAAGTGTCCATCAACAGATGAATGGGTAAAGAAGATGTGGTATATATATACACAAAGGAATACTACTCAACCATAAAAAAAGATTGAAATTTTGCCATTTGCAGCAACATGGATGGACTTGGCATTATGCTAAGTGAAATAAGTCAGAAAGACATTGTGTATCACTTATACGTGGAATCCAAAAAGTACAACAAACTAGTGAATATAACAAAAAAGAAGCAGACTCACAGATATAGAGAACAAACTAGTGGTTACCAGTGGGGGGAGAGAAGGGGGGAGGGGCAAGAGAGGGGTACGGGATTAAGAGGTACAATCTATTAGGTATAAAATAAGCTACAAGGGCTTCCCTGGTGGCGCAGTGGTTGAGAGTCCGCCTGCCGATGCAGGGGACGCGGGTTCATGTCCCGGTCCCAGAGGATCCCACATGCTGCAGAGCGGCTAAGCCTGTGACCCATGGCCTCTAAGCCTGCGCGTCTGGAGCCTGTGCTCCGCAACAGGAGAGGCCACAACAGTGAGAGGCCCGCGTACCGCAAAAAAAAAAAAAAAAAAAGCTACAAGGATATATTGTGCAACATGGGGAATATAGCCAATATTTTATAATAACTATAAATGGAGTATAATCTTTAAAAAGTGTGAATCACTATGTTGTACACCTGTAACATATAATATTGTACATCAGCTATACTTCAATTAAAGTAGGCTTTCTTGTGGTTCAGATATGATGAAGCTGACAGATCAGGAGACAATTGCCACTGAAAAGAGTATTCACAGTTCCCAAGAGGAGGGGGCTTGCCAGGCCATGGGGGGCCACATGGGGAAGCACCAGGGTCAGTCAGCAGGCAGAAGGAGTGAGGGGAAAACATGGATGAGAGCTTTTACTGTGGTTTTGGAGGGAAGGAATAGGTGGGGCTGGGTAAGCAAGCTTGGAATTGACTAGTTTGAAAAGTCCCAGCAGGCTCTGGGGTGTCCGGCTGTCTGGGCTCATCTGGTACCTGCCCTGGGGTGATTAGGGCGGGTGGATAGTGGCCCAGAGTGTGAGACCCCAGTAGAGGAGATGGTGGGAGTAGGCTGCAGATTGGTTAGTTGGCATATGAAAGGCATTCTAGAAGGCCAGTCATTTACTATCTCTAGGAATTGGCTAACCCTGGGAAGGGGAGTCTCTCCAGGGCCAGCAAAGCCCCGGATGTCAAAGTGTCAGAAACACGGACGATAAAATAGCGTGGTTAATATAGCTCACTCTGCTACAGCTGGGAACAACTTACTTACTTGAGTTTTCTGGTTATTTCAGACCATCAGCATCAGCAGTGCTTTAACAAGTACACTAATTTTCAATCAGTGTATGGAGGATGGAGAAAAGTAGAGGGATTTGAAAAAAGTGGAAAGGGGACCACTCTCTTTTAACCTGCAGATCAATAAGTCTGATTCATGAAGTTCTCACCAACTACGCAAAAGCTTCTAATCTGGTTTTAGAACTAAGATGCAGTTGGCATATTTTCCTTCTCAAAATCTGCTCAGTTCCAACACAGAATTGTATTTTCCTATCTCCACACTCCATCCCCCTTGCTGACCGGAGCCTGTCATATGGGTCAGGGAACTGGGTCATGGCCTTGGGCTTGTGAAGAGGGCACATCAGGAGGGGAGTATGATGTAGTGAGGAGCACAGGGCTTTTAGAAGAAGACTTGGGTTCAGTTCTTGGTCCTGCCACTTCTGATTCTTCTAGTGGTAGCCTTTCTTCTTGGTGTCATAGGAATTTGGCCCATGTGATGAAAAGGGTGACAGTACAGCCTGATTTGCCCAGGACAGTACTATTTCATGCCTGCCATCCTAGCGTCCTGTCTAGTTACTCATTTGTCCTGGATAAGTTTCCCCATTGAGAAAATATATGGTACCCCTATTTACGAAGGACTTTTCCTGGACCCCAGAAAAAATTCCCAAGTTAAAGCTTTCCTTTACAGGCTCCATATTTGCAGAATATTAAAAATTCAGGCCTCATCCAGACCTGGTTTGAATGCTGGGTTCTTATCTTACCAGCTCTGTGGACATGAGACCTGACATTCTCAAAGCCACTGATCTACAGAATGGGGACATGGGGTTGTCTTGAAGATTCCCCCAGTTCGGGCTTCCCTGGTGGCGCAGTGGTTGAGAGTCCGCCTGCCGATGCAGGGGACACGGGTTCGTGCCCCGGTGCAGGAAGATCCCACATGCCATGGAGCGGCTAGACCCGTGAGCCGTGGCCACTGAGCCTGCGCGTCCGGAGCCTGTGCTCCGCGATGGGAGAGGCCACAACAGTGAGAGGCCCGCGTACCGCAAAAAAAAAAAAAAAAAAGATTCCCCCAGTTCATCTGCATCCAGTCCCTGAAGCTCAGTACATGCTTCATAAATACCTTCCCCGCAACCCGTGCCCCAGCCTGACCTCCGGGTAGGCAAATTCCATACCATTATTTGGAACAACTGTCTACCAAAACAAAGCAGAAACCTGCCCAAGAAGTTTCAAAAACTAAGGCAAGCATAAGAGTGATGATTTAAGATATCTTTTAAAAGCATCTTAACGGCTTCCAGGAACCCAGACCATATTTTTTCTCCTCCTAATTTAAAAAAGAAATCCAATCCCTTTGGTTTTGTTCTCAGCTTTAATGTGACTTATCTGGCCTGGGACAGCTGCCCAGCACCCATTAGAGCTGGTAGCTGGAGGCCAGTGCACAATGTTGTCTATTAAGTGTTACTTACTGCCTCCCTCCCAAGGAGGGGGTGGGAGAGAAGGAAATTCTGAAGTGTCTGAGAAAGATTAGATATTAGGAGTATTAGATCATCTTGTCCATTGTGTTTTTAAAAAACTTTTATTTGAAGTCACATTTTTTTCTTTTTCCTCCAAAAACTGATAAAAGGGGAAGCTTCTCTGACCAGAGGACAAGGGGCGGGGTCTGGGAGATGTCTTCGGAGGCCCCTGGGGGCTGGGTCCATCCCGCCTTCTTATTTGCCACATGAGGAGCAGAGGTGCAGGGAAAGGCGGCAGCCTGCTTACAGGCGCAGCCCTACATGGGGTACGGGGCCCCGAGGGACAGGAGGCGGGGTGCCACTGAAGAAACTCGAGTGAAAGTCAAAGCTGCAGAATGGAGACCAGGCACTGGGAGAGACTTGCAAAGGGTTCAAGTGCAAAGGCAGCTTACAGACAGGCAAAGAAGTCCAGGTAGGAAGCAACCTCGAGCAGGGGAAGGAAAGACTGGGGAGCCTGGCAGATGCCACAGGGTTTCCAGACAGCAGGAGAGGAGATTGGTGGTTGAGCACTGAGCACCTTCTCTTAATTCTTAGCGAGCAGCCTGCGCAGGCGTCCTTCATCCGTGCTGGAGAGGGAGAGTGGCCCGCTCTCCGGAAGCCTAGGGAACGGGTGCCCCCGTCCTAAGAAGCAGCGCTCCATGTAGGCAGCATTACACATGTTCTTTTAATCGCATGAAAAAGAACACCAGGTATGGACAGGAGAAACAGTGAGGAGGCAGGTATGACTTACTTTAATAATTATTAACAATGATGATAATAAATTTAAACCAGAAAGAAGAAAATCTCCCAAATTTAGGGTCCACCCTTTTTGGCTGGCAGTGGTCAGGATCTTCTTCAGGAAGAGGAGCCACTTATTTTCATCTAAAGAAAATATTCCCTGTGACTCAACCTGAACCCTATGTTTGACTGCGGACGCCCCAGTAAATGGGACCTGGCTTGTTCTCTTGTTTAGTGAAGTCATAATACTATTTAAAAGGTAAACTATTTATAATCTTATAAAAGAAAATAGGGGACCATCATGACTTATTCATTTTAATGCAACTTTACCTGGTGGTATGAGCCTTAAAACTGAAGCATGGCATATTGTCCTGTGAGCCAGCGATAAGAATGCTGTATCCCAGGGCTTCCCTGGTGGCGCAGTGGTTGAGAGTCCGCCTGCTGATGCAGGGGACATGGGTTCGTGCCCCGGTCCGGGAAGATTCCACATGCCGCGGAGCGGCTGGGCCCGTGAGCCATGGCCGCTGAGCCTGTGCGTCCGGAGCTTGTGCTCTGCAACTGGAGAGGCCACAACAGTGAGAGGCCCGCGTACCGCAAAAAAAAAAAAAAAAAAAAAGAATGCTGTATCCCAATCACCTGTACCCCAATACCTACAATCCTTCAGCAGTGTTGCGTACCAAAACTTCATGTTACAAAGTGTGGCAAATAGGATTGCTTCAACATCGAATAATACATTTTCTAGGCAGACCCAAGATACTAACGACACTGTCGAACATATTTCTGATTTGAAATCGCTTGAGCATTTAGAGTTCTCTGAAGGGAGAGGAGGAAAACATGACTAATTCCATACCCGAAGACTTGGAAATTTAACCTAATTAAACTAAAATCAGTGTATACCAACACTTGTTGGGGAGCAGAGCTGCACATGTCACAGTGGATCCTGCAAACACACACACCTGTCCCCAGCCAGCAGTTGAGTTTCTGGGGAGATGGTGATATTGCGATTCAGCCACCAGAGGGCACCAGAGCCAACGCTTTTGTCTTCTGTAATCTCTCCCCCAAAAAGCCCACTTCATGTTGGTGAAAAACAAAGAAAAGTACCCTGAGCAGATTTCTTCCCAGTCTGTAAGCATTGAACCAAAAATAGGATCGATATGAATAACCACAGAGGAACCCCTCCCTGTGGCCACCAGGCTGCCAGCCAGCATCGTGGCTCTACCTTTGGAAGAAAGAACAATCATGCATAGGATACATGGCATGTGTCAGGCATCCCTGACGTGGAAACCAAATTCAGGAGACCCCGGAGAGAATCACGAATGGCTTGTTCTTGCTGAGCGGCAAATGTGAGGTGATAGGGCCCAAATATCAAGGCAGACACACAGTGAGGACAACTGCCTCAAGAAAGCAGGCTCTCCTGGCGTCAGCGTGCTGGCCTATGAGCCATGAAACAGGAAAAATTAACACAGCCTCCCACATTCAGTCAGCTGAGTTCCAGAAAAAGGATCAGCCGTCCATGCCAAGAGCAGCCCACCATGGAGCCCTGTGTGCTATGAACAGACAGAGCGGCGGCAGCCACCTGGGATGCTTAACCCAGGCACCATCCCGAGACACCACCCTGCCTGGAGAGGAAGGGCCGAAACATACCTGTGGGTGGAAGGACATGGGACCTAATATTCAAGAAACACACCCTGAGAATAGGCTCGGGGATGTGCCTGTGTGCACACGGGGGCGTGTGCTGTGTGTGTGTGTGTGTGTGTGCGTGTGTGTGTGGTGACTCTGGGCGACTATTTAATGGAATGCATGAATCTTCCAGGAGGGCAGGAAACAAAGGGATTTGGAACAGAATTTCCTGACATCCTTTCAGTGCTTTGCACAGCAGGCCCGTGTCGCTGTAGATCCTGGATGTTCTAGCTGTCTCACCAACACCAGGCTTTAGGGGACCAGTCTCACAGGCCTAAGAGACCTAATAAAGGCACGTTCACACCCCAAATACCTGCCTTCCCATTCTGCCACTGCTGTCACCTACCCTGGAAGGCAGCCTGCATCTCATTTAAATCCGATCAAGCCATTATGTAGCAGAGCTGCTTGGTCAGTGGCTGGTTTATTTGTCCAGTCTTTGCCATCAAGGAGATGTGGAGGCCCGTGATGGGAACACTTTATTCTCTTCACAATTTTGGCGAGGCTGGCACTACTGGCAACGCTCCTAGTGTGTGTTCAGAGTCTCCTGGGCCCAAGAGTCAGCCAGGACCCAGCCTGTCCACAGAGCGGGAATAGCATGGCAGTCTCTTGGCCTCCTGTCCAAAGTCTCACAAAAGACAGTTCTGTTGAAGTGACTGGAGTTGGAGCCACGGGCTTCCTCCCACTTCCCCAGCACTACTCACTATTTACCCCCCTGTCCGGTCCATGCCCAGAACCAGAGGGACACAGCCAGGCCCCTAGTCATTTGTCTTCCAGATTCAGAGACAAGTCTGAACTGAAAGAAGATCTCGAAAGATTGATGGACTCGAGACCGCCCCCTGCAGGACAGGCTGGTAGACAGCAGGAGGACGAGCGCCTGAGAGGGTAGGGCTGGGTGAAGGCAGAATTGTCTGGAAAAAAGCTACAGTGCCTTCAGGAAGGTCTACACAAAGTGCAGTGGTGGGGCTCCAGGTTACAGGGATTGAAGAGGGAGATGCCACTAGAAAAAGGCATGGGGGGTTTGTGTGTGTGGCTAAAAAGGCCGAAGAGAAGGAGCCCATAGGGGTACAGACTGTGGGGCTGAATAGAGTCCGTTTCAGAGGAGAGGCCCCTGCCTGAGGGTTTCAGGGCTTGTCCAGGGTGGCCTCCACGCCACCCTCCCCGCACCCTGGACGTCGGAGCAGGTGCTCTTCTGACGAGGCTGATGCTCTCGCCTTACCTTCCGGGCCCTGTGGCCCTGAAGGGGCTCCCCATATGCAGGTGGAATGAGGATGGGGCTTTGGGGGTCGGAGCTCTGTGGCCCGGGACAGCAGCTCAGTCTCAGACTGCCTGTTTCATGGCTGTCTTGTCCCCCGTCTCCCCTCCTTGGCTCTCTTGGGTCCCAGCTTCAGATTCCATTTCAGATATAAGGCGAGGACCGCATGCTTCCCGCACAGCCACGGGGACGGGCCTCCCGGCCTCAAGAACGGACCCATAGTAGACATCTGAGGCCCCCTCTTCTCCCCTGGGGCCCCTCTCTGCTCCCTCGTCCTAGGGCTCACATCACAGAGGGCCCCCTGGGTTTGGGGCGCCTTCCGAAGGCGTCAGAGCAGAAGGCTGGCAAGTGTGCAGGGCTGCTGGAATGGCCTTGCTAGCAGAAGCCGAGAACCAGACCGTGGGCGTGCCGCTGCCCTCCGGCTTTCTCCCAGCCTGGGTGGATGTCAGGAAAGAAAGTGCCAGGGCTTGTTTCCATGGAGGCACTGTGGCTCTTGCTTAATGGAGGCCTGAGGGCAGGGGCTGTGGCGGCCTCGAGAAGGACAGAGAGGCTGGCAGCCATGCGAAGGAGCCAGGCTTTGTTCTAAGGGAGGTGAAGCCTTCTGAGCCGTTGTGTGACCGTGATCTGACTTACAGCCGGGGTGGCCATGGCATGCGCCCCAGACAAGGCGAGAAGCAAAGACGGCCACCAGGAGGCTCTGGCGATGGGGAGGCCAGGGTGGGTGGTGCTGGCTGGACCGGGGTTCCCATGGTGTTTGGGGGAGGCCAGGGTGGGTGGTGTTGGCTGGACTGGGCTTCCCATGGTGTTTGGGGGCTGAGGTCCCCTGTCTAGAGGGGACCTCCAAGGTCAGCTTGGAGACGGGAGCAGAATACAACTTCTCTGGGCAATGGATTTGATTACGGTACATCGTCCCCCCCAGAAGGCCCAGTGACTCTTACGGTAGCAGCTTGCAAAGTGGTCGTGTGAAAACAAGATGGCTGTTGTCAAATAATCTAGGAGACCTGGCTTGAATAAGTGTAGGAGGTTTCCTCCGTGTGAGACTTCACAGGGTCTTTCAAGAGCCGGTGTGTATTTTGAACCCCAAGGGGGCAAGGAGAGCGATTATATAGCATTTTCCACAGTATTTACAACACAGAATTATTATTTTTTTCAAAGCATCTTATGGGGCTCTTGTTCCTTGGAACGTATTTTGGGAAATCCTGAGTACCCACAAGAGAAATGACAGCATGGCTTATGAACCTTCCACAAACGGCCTCCGGCCTCATCTCTCCTCAGGACGCCTGGTCTGCTCAGAACATCCTCTGAACTTTTGTCCATGCTGTTACCCCTGCCAGATATTCCCAGAGCCATTATTCCTCCATGAAACATCCTTAGAACCCACCAGGCAGTGGGGAAAAAAATCACATCCCTGGGTTACTGGAGCCCTTTATCACAGCATAATGTAATTATTTGTTTACGTGTCTGTTTCCCCTGCAAGATGCCAGCTTTCTGGAAAAGAGCCACGTACATTATTAATCCTTTTTAATCCCCTTACGATGTCTGCCATACAGCTGGTGCCCAGTGAATGAAGAAATGAATGAACAAACATGAGGAAATGGAGATATTGATGGAATGGCAGGAATTACTAGATGGTTCCAGAGCGGGCAGCTCCCTTAGCGCCCTTTCTTTTCCACATAGGTGACAATCGATTCTACCTGTTCCTAAATTCAGCCCTGGCTTTATTTTGCACACAGACACGGCACACGCACACCCCCTCCCCAAACTAGGGGGTTTCTTTCAATTCCTCCCCGCCATCCTCAACCTGAATTCCAAGTCCTTCTAGCCGTTCCTCATAAATTAAAATTTTCTTTAGAAAACATCTCAGACTAAAACCTCTGTTATAAATAGTTTCTGGCTTGCTTCTAAAAGGGTTACCAATGTGTGGGGATTCTCTATAGGTTTTTCTTGTCTCACTGAGTTTTCTTTAAACGAGTCCTTTATTAAGCCAGACAAGAACCTTGATTTCTTCCACGCAGCCAGAGGTGGGAGTTTTCTGCAGCTTTGCTCCACCCCCTCCCCTCTCTGGGCGTGTTTGGAGGCAGTAAATTGCACAGGGAATCTGTGCTAAGCTGAGGGAGAAGCCGACCATTGCTGTCAAGTGGTGGTTTTCGTATGAGTCCGAAAGGCTGTGCCATCCATTGTCAGCAAGAGAGGAAAGAGGACTCGGTTTTTTTTTTTTTTTGCGGTACGCGGGCCTCTCACTGCTGTGGCCTCTCCCGTTGTGGAGCACAGGCTCCGGACGCGCAGGCTCAGCGGCCATGGCTCACGGGCCCAGCCGCTCCGCGGCACGTGGGATCTTCCCAGACCGGGGCACGAACCCGTGTCCCCTGCATCGGCAGGCGGACTCTCAACCACTGCGCCACCAGGGAAGCCCAAGGGGACTCGCTTTTAAGCAAGAAGTCAGCCTAGCACGGTTTCCAACACATGTTGAATAAATCTGTGTAATCCTCAACAAAATATTAGCCAACAGAATCCAACAACACATAAAAAGGACCTTTAAAAAAAAAAAGGACCATATACCATGATCAAGTTGGATTCATTCCAGGGTCACAAGGATGGTTCAACATACGCAAATCAATCAGTGTGATACACCACATCAACAAAAGAAAAGACAAAACCCACATGATCGTCTCCATAGATGCAGAAAAACGTGGGTATAGAGGGAACATATCTCACCATAATAAAAGCCATTTATGACAGACCCGCAGCCAACATAATACCAAATGGTGAAAAGCTGAATAAATCTGTGTGGAGCGAAGGCAGGATGTAAAAATAGCCCCCTAGCTCCTCCTGAAGTGGATTGTGACAGTGTGATTTTACAAAGTTGTATGACACAAACGTCAAGAAGGAAAGAGATCCATTTTCCGATTTAAAGAGGTTTCTGAAGTCAAAGAAGGATGATGTGAGATCATTCACACTTTAGTCATCTCCTTGCTACTCCAAGGGGGGGCCCCTGCATCAGCATGGGTTCAGAGCTGGTTAGAAATGCAGCACCTCAGACCCCACCCCGGACCTACTCACTTCAAGCCAGCACTTTGGCAAAAGGCCCCTGCATGACGTGTAGGCCCCACTCCCATCCAAGGGGCAAGGTATTTACGAAAACACTCTGCTGGATGATGTTCAGTAGAACAAATGTATTGTTCCATGCTTGGAGATTGTGAGAGAAGATGGATAATTTAAAGCGATGGGCTAGAAAATTATACTAATTTGAGGATAAGGGTGCAAAGGTTCCGTTAATAAAATTCAATAGAACTAAGGTTTCTAAAAATGGAAATGTGTGAGAAAGTTCTCAAATACAAGGTTATTTTCTCCCATTGTATTAGATTCCTTGGGCTTCCAAAATGAATGATCACAAAACCGGGTAGCTTAAAACAATAGAAATGTGTCCTTCCCCAGTTCTGGAGGCTGAAAGTCCAGAGTCAGGCAGCAGGGTCGGTGTCTCCTGGAGGCTCTGAGGGAGAATGTGTCCCCTCCTCTCTCCTACGTTCCAGAGGTTGTTGCCATCCTCAACGTTCCTTGACTTGTAGATTACGGCTCCCATCTCTGCCTCTGTTGTCACGTGCTATTCTCCCTGTGTGTCTATATCCTCTCCTCTTCTTACACAGACACCAGTAAGATGCCCTTATTGGATTAAGGGCCCGCTCTACTCCAGTATGACCTCATCTTAATGACATCTGCAATGACACTATTTCCAAATAAGGCCACATTCTGAGGTTCTGGGAAGGACATGACTTTTGGGGGAGACACTATTCGACCCAATACATTCATCCAACAAGAACAACAATGGCGAGTGTCTCCAGTGGGGACCTTGCTGGAGAGATGTCATGATGCTTCAAATTTGTGGTCCCCTCCAATTCTGAGGGTGGCAGATGGCACACGTGGCATGCAAGGTGGACCACAAGCAGGAGAGCCTGGATTTTTCATTTCTTGGGTGTACGAGCACTTGGTGTAATTGAACTTGTGTCCTTTGGAAAAACTCTGGGTTAACTGATCTAGGAACACAAACGATGTTGCCCTGTTTTCTTCCCAGGCAGCAGCAATGGCTGTGAGTTTGAGAGAATAAGAGGTCAAATAGAAGCCCAGCAGCCCTGGCTGAGACAGAGACCAAATTGAGAAAGGAGAAAGATTTTTAATTCTGCAGATGCTAGGTAGCAAAAATAGTCTACACCTGAGATAGCTGGGGAGGGATGTTCCATATTGCCTGGGAGGCCCATTTGAGAGTCCAAAATTAGACGGAGAGAGAAAAGGAAGTTTAGCAGTGTGATCTGGAGATGCCCTGGGCCGAGATGAGGCAGCTCTGAGGATGGGGCTGGCATGCATTCATTTCTTCCCTTGACCTTTATTGAAAAGCCTCCCTAGACAGGTATTCTGGACATAAAGTAGTGTCCTGGGGGAGATCAGTCTGTGCACGGGAAGGCATACCCTGAATTCTGAGAAGTGGATGTAGTTCTCACAAGGATACAGGGAAGATGCTGGAGAGATTTCTTCTCATGGTGTGAGAGGGGGGAGGCTCCACAGAAATGCACTCGAGCTGGGGCTTGAAGGAAGCCAGGGGCTGAGTCAGGGGCTCCTTGACTGAGCAAAGCTGCCTTCACTCTAGGGCCTTGCCCCATCTGTGTGCGGCCTTCTGTAGTAAAATCGGCCCCAGTCTCTGCTGCCTACTCTGGCTTTCCCGGAGGAGTCTAAAGAAGGTGCTAGATTCCTAGGAAGAGATCTGGGCTCCACCCTGCTGGGCTGCCCAGAAGTCCTGCTCCTTTGTCCCAAACTCAGCCATTCCCATTTCAGAAGGTGGGAACCATTATGTAAGGGACCATTTGTTACGCAGCATTATACACTTGGCCGCCAGGCTGGGCTTAAGAAGCAATTAGCAAATTTTCTGGGAGGTTGCAGTGCAACTAGTGATTCTTCTCTGCTGAGACTAGGTGTTGTCGGAATGTTTACAAGCCTCAAGGCAGCTTTAGACAGATGACCTTGACTAGTTTCCAATGTGCTTCTGTAGGGAGGCTGCGTTTGATCATCCTAGTTTGAGAAGCTCAGGAATCGGTGTGAGACAAGTGGGGCCTCCCTGGCAGGAGGATGGGATTAGGCTTTCCATTCCATCTGACAATCACAGGTCCAAGTGGCCTCGCATCCCTCCGGGGCGTGCTCAGGCAACAAGGAAATGCAGTCAGGCTATTTTAGCCTTTCTCATGACCTCCTACAGAAGAAGATAGAAATGTAAAGATGACATGATTGGCAGTGGCATTTCTTTCTACCCCGCTAGAGTCAACACCTGTCTTGGGCTGACTTTTTCTTCAACGAGGGAGTTTGGCTTTTAAAAACGGAGTCGTTTTTCCCAAGAAAACGTACTGTGGGCTCCCAGGGAGAGGGGGAAGAGCCGTTTCCCTTCAAGGAGGAGGAAGAGGCAGGCTGGATTTGTAACAAACACGTCAGGATGGAGCCGCTCACTGATGCTTTGGCTTCAGAGATGAAAGAAATCTTTCAGGCCCTTAACAGCCTAAAACCCAGCTTGGGTTTCCTAGGGAAAAGCGCACAAGTCCCAGTTTATTCAAGCCAGGTCTGTTGGCCTTTATGGTTTCTACCAGCAAATGAAGGAGGCTCAGTTTCTTGAATCACATTAGCTACAGATTCAGCGCAATGCCAGCATTGCAGACTTCCTTTTGCCAATTAGCGTTTGGCCCTGTTAATCAAATGCAGGAGAACTCACTCACACCCAGCAGGACCAGTTTCCTAGGCAGGCAGGCTGTGTGGTCACATAAGGCCCCACACTCAGACGGGCCTGGGCTTCGTTTAATGCATGTTCTGCTGTTGTCATCTTGAAAGTCTTAATAATTATTGCCCAAGGAACCCATGTTTTCGTTTTGCACTGGGCCCTGAAAATTATGTCGATGGTCTCATATGCCATCCACACCCCTGCGTATCCTCTTTACCAGGCAAATCCCATATCCTTCGATCTCAGCTTCAGCATCCCTTCCACAGGAAGCCCCTACCGGCTGCACCAATTATAACCTTGACAACTGTAATACAGCCTGGCCAGCATTAATTGAACGTCATCCACTGTACGTCGTGCGCTGATCTAGGTGGTTTGTGTGCATTTCCTCAACGTCATCCTCTCAGCAACCCTTCACCAGCTCTCTTGCTGGATTTTGGAGATTTGGGGGCATGGGGACTTGTCCATTCAGGAAGACACTTACCTCCCATGATCGATCGAGAGGTGAAAACACAGCCATTGACGATTTGAATATGAAATGTCCCAACCCAAAGGAACAGCCCGAGACCACTCCAGGCAGGTCAGCAGGGTCCCTCCAGGAGCCTACCAGAGACAAAGGCCCAGATTCTTCTCCTGAGGAGAGGATGCACTGTCACAGGAGAGAGCCCTTCTGTAGGAGGGAGACTCAGAGGGCTGTACCCTGGTCTCTTCTCTCACACCCACTTGCTTTGCTGTCTTAGGCTGGCCGCACAGGCCTCTCAGCCTAAACTCCTTCAATGATAAGTGGAAGGGTCTAAACTCAACTTCTTCCAGCCCCAAAGTTCTAGATTTCTTTATTCAGAACCTCTGGATGGGATGGGATGGCTTTCAGATCACCAAGAGATCTTCTAATTTTTATGGAGATGGTCCAGCACTAGTCACTATGACTAAAAAAAAAAAAAAAAAGCTATAAAATGCTGACATAGCAGAACTGTCAACCCCTAGAACATTTGTCTGATCATAATCTTTGGTCTTTACTTCATGCCAGTTGGTCTTTGCCTTTACTTCAATCCACAGGTTTTGTTTCTTCTATCAGTAGTTATGTCAACCATTTGGTCATTCTTGCCTAAAGTAGGAATAAATATATTTTCACACACCATTAGTTTCCCCGCTGAAACGTTTCTTTGAATGTTGGTGAAGGGTCCTGTTTAAAAAAAAAAAAAAAATTGTTTCCCTCCACCCAAACCCACAGGTACAAAGGATTTAAAGGCAACTGTTCCATGACCTTCATTGATCAGTTTAAAGCGCTACACCAGTGTAACAAGTATTGTAAAATGCTGGGGCTGAAGTCGCTTCAAAACAGCAGCCAGAAACAGAAGAAGCCAAGCATTGGGAAAAGCAGAATTCAGCCAAACTGCACAACCGTGAAGAAGACGGCATCTGGGACCCCAGCAGGAAAGAAAACCTAACATCTCCTGTTAACTAACGGTCACCGGCTGGCAGCACACAGCCTTGTGGGTAGAAATTTGAAAACACCCTGGAGGGAACACATAGCCTGCAGAGAGCTGACAATCCTTATTCCCAGCTGCCTGTATTCCGAGCTGCTTCCAAAGCTGTCACCTGCTGTCTTCACTGAGATGATTTCGGAGCAGGATTTGTGAGCAGGCTTATGGAGAGACTGAATCCATTGTCAGTCTCAAAGAAGTCCATCTTTATCTGTACCGTTAGCCTTTGTACCAACCTCACATTATGCGTCTGTTTGTGTATTTGCACGTGGCTGTCTCGTTACGGACTTGGTCCTGAGCAGGTTCTGTCCACAGCCCCAATCTTCCCTACCGCCATTCCTAACCTCAGAATTTCTGGACATCCAGCTACTATATCAACAGAAAACGTGAATTCCGTCATTGGGTCTATCTGTCGCACTAGAGTCGATTATGCTATTGTAGCTGGAGGGGGGCTTCCGAAACGTCAGGCCACTTCCCATCATTACTCACATATCTGGTTAGAATGTTCTGTTTAATTAAATTCATCTTTAGACAAAAAGTGTAAGATGCATGTATTAGCACAGACACTTTTCTTTAGAATTTGTGCCCTATTTCACATTCCTCCAGGATTAGTAATTTCCTAATACGTCTCCCGGAGCACAGAATATTTGCATCTGTGTTTTCCCCCATTCTTAAAAGCACTACTTCCAGTGTGATCCACTTCCTACTTTGCTCTCTAAATCCAAGCTCCCTAAACCTAGGGCTGCCCCATGTAGGATTACTCTGGAAGATGCGTACAAATCCTGGCTGGGACACACAAGCTCACAGGGTCCTGGTCCCATCCACCCATTCCAAAGGGGTCTCCTTCCTAGCAGTCTGGGTCCTGCCCAGCTGTGGAGCAGAATGGCCACAGCAGTTCACATTGGGCAAGAGGAAACGCTGTAAGGACAGCTCAGCGACTGTTTCACGCACCCCAAACTAAAAGAACATCTCAAGCCCCAACAGTGTGTTGTTGTTATTGTCTAAGTAATAGATTATTTTTTAGAGCAGTTTTACGTGTACCAAAAAATGAGTGGCAAGTACAAAGAGTTCCCATATGGCCCCTTACCGCCATTCCATATGTCCCCCTATTATTCGCATCTTACGTTAGTGTGATACATTTCTTATCACTGAGGAGCCAGTATTGACACATTACGATTCATTAAAGTCCACAGTTTCCATTTCAGTCCACTCTTTGCGCTCACACTCCCTGGGTTTTGGCACACATACAATGACGTGTCCACCATCACAGCATCACCCACGGTCATTTTGCTGCCCTAAAAATCCCCTGTGCTCCACCGATTTCTCCCTCCTTCCCTGCAGACCCAACTCCTGGTAGCCACCGGTTGTTTTACTGCCTCCATAGTTTTGCTTTTTTCCAGAAGGGCACAAAGGAGGAAACCTACAGGATGTAGCCTTTTCAGAAAGCTGCTGTCTTTAAAGATGCTTCCACTACTCCCTGGCCAGGGAGGGTTACTAGGCCTCCTCTGAGGGGCCCTCAAACTGAAAGTGGACACGGACCTCCTGGGATCTTGTGAAAATGCAGGCTCTGATTCGGTGGGTCGGGGGTGGGGCCTGAGACTCTGCATTTCCATCACGCTCCCAGGGGATCTGCGTGCTGGCCTGGGACCACACTTAGGAGGGGTGTCTAGATCACAGGGAGAAAGAGCCTGAAATGTTGAGGGGAGTGACTAGGCCTGGAGTTCAAACAGCAGTCGGCTGGAGGAGGCATCCAGCTGGGAGGGAGCAACTTGGAGACAAAGAAACAGGGCAGCAGCGCTCACGGTACGGGGTGGTCACCGTGTGCAGTCCCTCCGAGGCAGCGGGCTTCCGCAGGAGACTTCTGGCTGCTTCCGCTTGAGAATACTGCTCTCCGCGGGCGTGGGGTTTAGATAAAGAAGAGGACATGATGTGATGTTTGTCTTGAAAAGAGATTTGAAGGAGAAAACTCTTCAGCTACTCACAGCTCATCTTTTCAGAAAATCTGTCATCTCCAGCTTTTCTTCTGAAATGACTCCCCCAGCTACAGATGACAGAATGCTCGTTTTTTCTATGAGGCAGCCTGTAGCCTGCTTTCCCTGCAGAGATCCTGCAGATGTATTTGGCAGTGGAGCTCTAGAAAGTTCCGTAAGAACAAAGCGCAGGACACATTTTGATTGGAATTAGTGTATATACATCAGTGTGGGTGGGACCAAAGACCCTCTCTTTGGTAATAATTTGTAATTATAAAAATATTAACACGGGCTTCTCTGGTTGCACAGTGGTTGGGAGTCCGCCTGCCGATGTGGGAGTCATGGGTTCATGCCCCGGTCCGGGAGGATCCCGCGTGCTGTGGAGCGGCTGGGCCCGTGGGCCGTGGCCGCTGGGCCTGTGCGTCCGGAGCCTGTGCTCCGCGGCAGGGGAGGCCGCAGCAGTGAGAGGCCCGCGTACTGCAAAAAAAAAAAAAAACAAAAAAAAACAAATCAACACAAGTGTTCAAAACAATTATTGAAAGGTACAAAATGAAAAGTCAAAGTCATCCTGTAACCCTCCTCCCCCCACCCACCCCGAGCTGGCTTTGAATTTGGACTTGGAGAGACAGTGGAAAGGAAAGGATTTTCTCCCAGATTTGGCATTTTGCAGGCAGCCTACAGCGTGGCTTGGATGGCGCTGCCGCTGCCTCCTTTTACAGATGCTTAGCTTATTTTTCCAAGTGCCCTTATTGTTTATTATAATCTGATTTCATCTGTTTATAAACATTTGGAGGACCAGGGACAGAAGGGGTGCCCACAGTCGGATTTGTCGCAGCCAGCGCTCCCAGGGATGGCCTTTGTGGGGCTGTCTGGCCATCTGTCCAGCCACCCAAACCTTGACCTTCTGTTCTGAGATGAATGGCAGTTTTCCTCGCACCGTCAACTAACAGGCTGAGTGTGCCGTGAACTCTTACACCAAAGGAGTTTCTCTGGGGTCTCAGAAATGCCCACACCCGTTGCCATTGTTCTAGCTCACTTTGCACCACATCCAGTTCCTATGGTTTTTCCCATCTGCCCCTGGAAGTGTGAGGTGCTAGGAGGTCTATAAACACAACAGACACTCAACCCGGGATGGAGCTGGGACAGCCTGGTGGGTCCAGCTGGAGATTTGGTGCCTGATGCCTGCAGGGTTGTCATATGCATGCAAGCATCTCCGTTGCCTAAAGGGCTCCACAGCGGAGGTCCGTGAAGGGCAGATGACACCTCATTAAAATGGGCTGGTGTTTCCAACAGCAGGTTTATCACTAAAGAGGAAGGCAGAGATGAGGACTTCTTGCCAGTGGCGGCCTGTTCTGGAGAGGTCTGGTTTGGGATCGTGTGAATATTTCACATTATCTTGTTGTATCAGCGCCTCCCCAGCCGTGCTTCTGATAAGCCTCCTAATAGCAAAGGGTTTCAATAGATTCTTATTAAAAAGAGTGCCAAAAGAAGTAATTATTTTCTAATTATATAGTGTTCTCTTTTCTAAATATACATCCTGTTTTGTGTGTGTGTCGGGCATGTGTTCAACTGTTTGCAGATGGGAGGAGCTGGCCTCGGCCCGGTCCTGGCTTGCTTCCTTTGTGTACGCTCTGCTCTGCTGGCCCAGTGTGTATAAATGTGAACAGATGGGCATTTCTCCCCCATTTAGATCTGCAGACGCCACTTGGGCTTCAATAGTTCTAAAAAATCAAAGAGACACAAAACCCTCTTCTGCCTTCCAGCAAAGGGTATGTTTTCCAACTCTCTGCTGTAGCAGCTCTGAAATCCTCTGAGAACTGGCTTGTTCTAGACTGTTCTATAAGAGCTGAGAGGCAAGATGGACCGCCAGGTTCATCTGTGTGGTCATGTGAGCACAGACTTCAACTTGACAGATGCAGTGAACAAATATTTGAACTGCAAATGGTACCACAGGATCAAGAATTTTTAAAATTCTATTTTTTATGAGAGGCCCACATGGACCAAGGTAGAAATCATCTCAGAGGCTTTTTTCAAACATTACATGTCTTCATCAGATACTAAGAAAAACCAGTCTGTCAGCTTCTCAGGGACGCAAACTTTCATTTTAGCACCAGAAGCAATTCTGATGGGATGTCTCACCTCCATCTTCCTCTCCAGCCCATCCCTTCCTCTTTCTCCGTCTACCTCTACATGAATGGTAAGATAGTGGTTGGTTCCCAGAGTTACGTTGTCCACAATACTTTCTTTGGTGTCTGTATTAGTTTCCTGGAGCCGCTGTGACAAAGTACCACAAATTGTGTGGCTTAAACAACAGAAATGGATTGTCTTATGCTTCTGGAGGCTGGAAGTCCCAGCTCGAGGTGTTGGCAGGGCCATGCTCCCTCTCATGGTGATAGAGGAAGCTCTGTTGCAGCCCCTTTCTTAGCTTCTGGTAGTTCCTTGACCTGTGGCAGCATGAGTCCAATCTTCACGTGGAGTTCTCCCCAGATGCGTGTCTGGGTCCACATTTTCCCTTCTTATTATAAGGACACCAGTCATACTGGATCAGGACCCTTCCTAATGACCTTTGTTTTGACTTGATTACCTCTGTAAAGGCCCTATCTCCAACACAGGTCACATTCTGAGGTCCTTGGGGGTTAGGACTTCACCGTATGAGTTTTTGCAGGGACAATTCAACCCAAATTGTGTCCTTGTCTTTCACACAGGAGAAATGGGACTGTTGCCCCCTTGAGTTGTGCAGCGGGTCGGCTGTGAAAGTGAGGAGTGTCACAGCCAAGCATATTTATACACTGACAATCCCCAAATTATCTCTCTGAACTCCAGACCCATC
Organism: Delphinapterus leucas; assembly: GCF_059928025.1. Lineage (NCBI taxonomy): Eukaryota > Metazoa > Chordata > Mammalia > Artiodactyla > Monodontidae > Delphinapterus > Delphinapterus leucas. The sequence goes on along the minus strand of NC_143142.1, from coordinate 73,624,718 downwards.
TATGTAATAGCCTCGTCAACATCTCCATCTGCGTCACATCCATTGAGCTCTTATCTCTTACGAGAATCTGATTGCTACAAACCTATTCCAATACCACTTGTTAATAAAGGAGTTGGGAGTGACCTCATCTCCCTGAACCCAACTCCCTCATCTGATAAACTGTCACTGAATCAAACTTGCGTTCTTTCGCCCTCCTGTGGTAAAGCCAATCTACCGACACTGGGCTGTGATAAAGGAAAGTGCAGTGTTTATTGCAGTTGCCAAGCAAGGAGTACGAGCAGTTGATGCTCAAAAGACCTGAACTCCCTGGTGGATTTCAGGGAAAGGTTTTTAAAGACAGATTGAGGGAGAGTCGTGGGGTGCATGCTCAGCTCGTGGACATTTTTCTGATTGGTTGGTGGTGAGGCAATCGAGAGTCAACATCATTAACTTCCTGGTTCCAGCCACTCTGGGTCTATGTGCTTGAGGTCAGCATGCAGTTAATTTCCTCCACCTGGTGGGGATTTCAGTATCTGCAAAACAGCTCAAGGATATGGCTCAGAAAATTATGGCCCCTCAAGAGGAACTAAAATTCCTTGTTTTATGGCTAATCTCCTATTTTGTCTTGCTTCACTGTTTTCCTTGGTTTCTGCACTTTTCCCTTCTCCGCCTAATTTGCTCTTTGGAACTCAGGGAGGGCTTAGGAGGCTAAGGCTTTTCTACAAACAAGAGGCAGAGAATACAGCAGGGTCCAGCTTGGTTACGAAATGAGTAATGATACCTAACTTGCAAAGATATGAGAATTAACTTACATATAAAAATAACTGACCAAGGGTGGCTTTCAGTAGATATGAATCATTACAACTTCCAAGCTTTTATATACTTCTTAGCTTGGAGAAGTTATTTATCTATAAATATCTATATCTCACTCATAATAGAGGAATGCGTTTCACGAATCATTCTACTATTCACGAGGGCAAAAGTCGTACAATAAAACATCACCTAAAGATGACCTACAACCGTAAATAAACTGTATTTTTCCTTATCATTGATATTCAGAAAAGAGGAAAATGAGGAGAAATCATGCCATACAGTAGATTGATGTAATGCATTTTTTTCAGGCTTCAGTTTTCAAGTCATTTTACAATGTTTGATTGGTCCCAGGCTATACAGTCCCTCTATTAAGGGGGCTGAGCAAATCAAAGTTTTAATAATTTTGCTGCACGTCTCTTAAAAACCCTCACTTTCAAGCATCAAGGAGCATTTGCTGCCTAAAGACGGTCCAGGAATTGCGGAAGAGCCCAGCTGCATTACCTTCCTGCTGTTTTTAGATAAGCACAGCTTTGATCAGTAGCCCTTCCAACCACCAGTTCCTCTTTCATCTTCCTTCTTTCTGGAAGAAGTGAATTTTGAGCAGGGCATAAAAAGAAGTGATGGATGGACAGAGAGAAGAAAGGAAGGTAGCCCCATGGGGGAGAATCTCAAGGGCCAGGGTTCAGAAGCAAGCAGAAAAGGAGCACCCCTGGGCGACAATAAGCGAATGTGCCTGAAAACACGGGAGGTTTCCTTTGAATAGGGAGAAAGGAGGAGCAGGCTGGGGGCATGATGGAGGCAGGGGCTTTGCTGACTGGTCAGAGACCGGCTTGTTTTTATGGATTTATAAGGTGCTGAAGGCTTAGCACAGACACAGCTTGAGCAGCTAGAATACGGAGAGTACAGTGCTTGCCCAGGAAGGAGTCGGGGGGAGGAGCAGAGAGGAGGGCGCCTTGCCATTGGAGGCATCTCTGTGCCAACAAGCAGGGGAGGGCACCGGGAAACCGGAAAGACATCGCTTCTAAAGGGCTCAGAAGCAAGTCACAGGCAGCCTGGAGGGACCCAGAGAGGGAGGGGGGACGCAAGGGCGAGGCAGAAACCAAACTAGGTTGTTCCGTTCTAGCATCCGGAAACTTCCTTCCCGAGGCAGCTCTTCCCAGGGCTCTACAGGGCAGGGACCAACCCTGCATACAGGTCATCTCCACCCGGAAGGAGAGCAGGCAGGGTAGCAATTGGCCGAGGTGGGAAAATCCTGGCAGATGAAATTCAACAGAGGCAGCCCCTGTTTGCAGGTAGTCCAGCTGTTTCTCAGAATCAACAGACCACAGAAAAGTTCGCCCTCGATTATTGATTCACTTGGCACTGCTGCAGCTTCCCAGGAGGGTGTCCTGTTTTGCCTTTATGTCTGTATTTACACATCTTGCTAACAGTGCCTTGTGATACAGTCTTGAAGATCGATAGGGTCTTTGCTATTGTTTACAGGTCTGTGTTACAGGAAACCAATAAATCAAACCCCTCACTGCAGCAGAAGGAGGGTTTAAATTAGATGTGGTCCTACGGCCATGAGTCATCTTCCTCCAGCCTCCCTCCCAATGATGAGCTTGAGATAAGGAAGAAAAACCACCTCTGCCCCAGAGGATGTAGTGAACCAAATGGGATGGTACTCTGCTTTCCTGTGCTCTGCCCTCACCATTTCGCCTCTAGAGTTCCAATCCCCTGGACAGTCATTTTAAGCACTAAAGCCCTCGCTTATCTGAGCCCTAGCAACCTCCAGGAAGAATATCAAAGCAAAGAAGGGATGTGCAGAAGAGGCCCCCAGACCATCTTGGATGCCCCCTGCCCCCATTTTGCTGGGGTCCCGCTGTCACTACCCTCAAGCTGGCTTTCAGTGCCTCCGGCCTCAGTGCCTCGGGCATGTTTACTGTCTTTGAGACAGAGACACCTCACTGGGTGGGTCTCTCCACTAGTCAACACTGAACTTTTCAGGGTGCTTACAAGATGTTTCACCAAATAACTTTAGTCTGTTCTATTTTTATCCTTTTATCTGTATTGCATAACAGCTTAAAAGAATCGCCACAGTTCGTATAACTACATGCATATATTTACAGCATTTACGGATACACAGTAAATACTCTAGGGTCCCCCCCACCCCGCACCCCCACCCCCCCACCCCCCCCACCCCCACCCCCCCACCCACCCCCCCACTCCCCCCACCCCCACCCCCCACCCCCCCACCCACCCCCCCACTCCCCCCACCCCCACCCCCCACCCCCCCACCCACCCCCCCCACTCCCCCCACCCCCACCCCCCACCCCCCCACCCACCCCCCCACTCCCCCACCCACCCCCCCACTCCCCCCACCCCCACCCCCCCACCCCCTCCCCCCACCCCCACCCCCCCACCCCCCACTCCCCCCACCCCCACCCCCCACCCCCCCCACTCCCCCCCCACCCCCCACACCCCCCACACCCCCACACCCCCCACACCCCCCACACCCCCCCCACCCCCCCCCACCCCCCCACTCCCCCCACCCCCACCCCCCCACCCCCCCCACTCCCCCCCACCCCCCCACTCCCCCCCACCCCCCCACCCCCCCCACTCCCCCCCACCCCCCCACCCCCCCCACCCCCCCACCCCCCCCACTCCCCCCCACCCCCCCACCCCCCCCACTCCCCCCCACCCCCCCCCCCCCACCCCCCCACCCCCCCCACTCCCCCCCCACCCCCCCCACCCCCCCCACTCCCCCCCCACCCCCCCCACCCCCCCCACCCCCCCCACCCCCCCACCCCCCCCACTCCCCCCCCACCCCCCCCACTCCCCCCCCACCCCCCCCACCCCCCCCACCCCCCCCACCCCCCCCACCCCCCCCACCCCCCCCCACCCGCCGCAAGCTCCTCTTAGAAACGACCGCGCCTGGGTGCTCTCGGAGTACCTCCCCATCAGGAGCCCGAGTCTCGGCCTCCGCAGCTGCGTGGCCTCCGCTCAGTTACTCTGGGAAATGGGCAGGGAACCTTGGCAGGACATGAATCTCGCAGCACAGATATTTGACAGAGTATGTTCGTGAACAAGCGCCTTGAAGCCATTCTGCCAGAGCCTGGCCAACAGCTCTCCTCACGAGAGTTTCTCTGGTCCACGACGCGGTGTGCGTGGCTCAGCGCAGAACTCTTCACTGCCTGGAGGAAAATGGCCTCCGTGGAGCAGCCACTACGGGGGGCCCAAGAGCCTCGGCGGAGCCGGCTGGTTCTTCACACGGTTTCAGAACGTGGCAGAAGGCAGATCCTTCCGGAGATGCAAAGAGAACATCCCAGTGGAACCAGCTGAGGACTAAGAACACAGGCATCGATCACAAGATATCGGAGAGCAGAGGTGCCCCCACAGGAGAGCCTGAAACAGACTAGAGAGCTTGGCGTATATTTAGGCAGATGGACTGTTGTTGCTTAAAATCAGAGCCCCTCAGCCTCCGGGGGGTCGAGGACCCTCGCGAGGGTCGGATGACAGTTTTGAACCCTCATTCTAGAAAAGTGCATCTATGCGTAAAATGTCATTGTCAGTTTCAGGAGGTTGAAGGATCACCCTGATTCCATCCCTGGACCTGGGATTTAATGCATCCATCCTTAGGGCAAGAGAAATGGCAACATCTCGGGCTGGCATCTGGCATGAGATATCCATAGAGCAGGTGTTCAGCTGATTAAAGACAAGGTGTTTGTCAGGAAAAGAGGCCAGTGGATGACAGAGACAGGCAGCCACATAATTGTAACAGGACGATATTGGCCAAAATGAAATATTGATTAGCAATTATATGGTCCAATAAATGGGGACATGTCCCTGGAGACATACATGCAATTCTTGGCTTTACCAATCATTCATGGATCCAACAAATATTTATCACAAACCCACCATGTGTGAGCTAGGGATATAACAGGGTCCCTGTCCTCATGTGCCTGACACAGTGTGGACGCGGTGTGAACACAGAAAATAAACAAGTGATGTCAGGTGAAGAGTGCTACAATGAGGGGGAAGGTTTCACTGAAAGGACAACTTTGAATAGATACAAGAATAACCTGAAGGAGTGAGGTATGCATATGTCTAGGAGAAAGTTTCTGGATAGAGGGAATAGCAAGTGCAAAGGTCCTGGGGCAGGAGCACACTTGGCATGTTTGAGGATCAGCACGCTGACGGGCGTGGCAAGGATGAGCAAGGGGAGGGGCAGTAGGAGATGAGGTCTGTCTGAGAGGGAGGTATGGGATCCTTGGGTTTTGTTCCCAGTGTAATGAGAAACCACTGAAGGATCTTGAACAGGGAAGTAACATGATCTAATTTAGCTTTTCTAAAATGAATGGCTCCCAGTGCAGAAAGTGAATAGGCATGGTCAACACTCTCATGGGAGTAACAATCAGTCATATTCTCCTGTTTTATCAGGTAAATTATCCACTCTTCCTTGATCTTGAGGTGGAGTCAGCAAACTTTTTCTGTAAATGGCCAGATAGTAAATATTTTAGGCTTTGTGGACCGTATGGCCTCTGTCATAACTACTCCACTCTGCCTCTGGAGCTTGAAAGCAGCCTTGGACAGTATGTACCTGAATGAAACTGGCTGTGTTCCAGGTGACCAGCCATCCCAACTTGCCTGGGACATAGGGGTTTTCCAGGATCTAAGAGTTTCAGTGCTCAGCTGAGATAGTGTGGGCAAATGGGGATGGTTGATGAATTCCAAGAAAACTTTGTTTATGGACACTGAAATTTGAATTTCATATATATCTCACATGTCATGAAATAATCTTCTTTTGATTTTCCCCCCAATAATTTAAAAATACAAAAACCAAGCTTAGTTCACACAAAAACAGGTGGCAGTCTGGATTTGACCCACAGGTTGTAAGTTGTCAACCCCTGGTCTTGAGGACCCATCAGTGAAACTCATGGCTACTCACGCTTTCCCTCCTCCTATGTTTCCCTTCCATCCTGATGCCAGCCCCTGCCCACCTCTCTAGCCTCATCCCCTGCAGGTCACCATGTTCCTGCCCTACTAGCTGGGTCTGGGTTCTGTGGCTGTTCCAGACTCCACCCACTTGAAGACTTGACACATGCTGTCCCTTTATCCTGAGAATTCTTCCCCTGCCTTTTCACCTGGAGAATGCATAGCTCCTACTCAGAGTGAAGGTTACATATGGCTCTCTGCGTTAGACTTTCTCATACACACGCCCTTTGTTTTTTCTGCCCCAAAGGTTGACCAGCAGCCTATGTCCTGGCTTGGAGTGAAAGCTGCCCCAATGGTAATATAACCAGTTCTCTGGCTCAGGGATTCAAACCGGAGACACAGGGAGGGAGAAGTCACTTGATAGCACATGAGGAAACTGCAAAGACACCCCAAGGAGGCAGGCGAGCGGAGGCCATGAAGTAGCAGGGCCATGAGAGCCCAGTGTTCATAGAGCATGAGTCAGCAGTAGTTCCAGGTGAGCAGGGGCTGTAGGCAAGGATGGAGGCAGATAAGGCAGCAGGAAGAGCAGAAAGATGGAGCAAATGAATCACCATCACGGTTGAGACTTGATTTATTTCTACAGTCTGGGGAGCGACCAGACATCCCAGACTCTGGCGTACTCATGAATCCTGACTGTCCACTTTCCACAAGGCCTTGCCTTATGACTGTTCGGGGGGCTCCCGTGTGATTCCCATCTCCTTCCTGCCATGAGGCCCCTTCCAAAAAAACCTTCCCCAGCTCAGTGCCTTGCACAAAGTAGGTACTTGAGAAATATGCAAGGATTTGTAAGATGTGAAATTTGTAAGAATGAGTCACTTGAGATGATCTAAGAAAAAACTGCTTCTTGCAATCAAAATTTCCTAACGCACCACCTACATTTTGGGGTTGTGATGTGTAGCCACTTTCTTGGGGATGAATACAGGGCCCTTTCCATGCCTTATGCAGCCCAGCACATCACTCACTGTAATTGCTGAGCAAAGGATCCCATCTGAGAGCCTGAGCTCATGCAGAGACATAGGAGGGACCAGAAAAGTCTCAGGCACGGGTTGTTAGGGTGCAGGGAGAGGGACCGTAAATACAGTAGCCACACATCCAAAGGGTGGACGAGAAGGTCTCACTTCTTTGTATCCAGCCACTATTGAGAGCCACGTGGGAAACCAGACAGGACGTGCTGCCCGGAAGACGGGCAGCCTTAAGAAATGAGAAGGACTTTAATTAGTTCTTGACTGGGCTAAATGTGCCAGAAAAGTGAAAAGGAAGAGACTTTCTCCAGGTGGAGCAAGATTGGTTCTTGTCTGGCGTATTTAATGGGTCAACAGACACTCAACAGAACAAGTTATTCCACTCCTCTCCCCCTCCCCCTCAGGCCTTTGAAAACTTACTTTATCAAAATTAAAGCTAGATTCTGCTGTCAGGGGAAGCTCTTAATGAATGAATTTGGAATACTCAGATAATGCATTTGAAATCCTTTCAAACCACTGCAGTTGTGATATGCAGGGGCACATCCTACCTCTAGGGGGCAGTATCCCAAGAAGAGAGGGGCCCCGGGCTGAGAGCCCTGGGAACAGGCGGATGCTCACTTGAGCGCTTTAGTTGAGATCATAGCACTGGCTTTTCCCTGGTTCCAGAAAGAAGGAAAAAGTCCCAGTTGAATAAGATGTAAAAGGCATTTTACCTGGCTTTTTGGAGAAATTAAAATTCTTCACATACACGTGCACTACACACACACTCACACAAGCACACATGCGCACTCAACACAGCCCGCCTCTCCCCCAGTCACCGCCAAATAGCACGATGTGCTTCTTTTGCTTGAAAGGTGATCTTTTCTCTGTAGCTGTGTGGCTGTATTTTTTTTATACATTTATTTTTCAAATAAACTCAAACTTCTAAATTATCTCGGAACGATTAAAGACAATCGGCTGCAGTTTTGAGAGGGGAACTCCCCACCAGGTACATTCCAGGATCGTAGTTCCATTGCTCTCTGGAGGGAATTGCTGGGGAATGCTTTGGAAACTTGAAGGTAACTCAACCTCTATCGAGGTGAAAACATCTACTCTTCACTTGCCAAGGTCACGACTGAATTTCTCTTTAATTGGGTGGCTGCCTGAAGGCCCAGCGTGCTGTCTCTTATTCTTATTCATGCCTTTCTGTCACACACAGATGGCGTTTCTTCCTTGCCGCCCCCGTGTTATCCGGTATCTACTTCAAAGAATCTGTAGCTCAGCTCTTCTCTTATTCATTTGCCTGCATCCTCACTAGACCGCATATTCTGTACACTACGCTCTGGGGAGAATATCTTATTTTTGAATTCTCAGTGAGTAGCTTAACACCTGACACATAGTAGGAACACATGGTTGAATGTCGGTTGAATGAATGTCTTCCTCATCTTGGTGTATCCTATGCACAGTGTTTAAATATTCTCAGTACGTGATAAATTTGCATCACGTAAACCGTTTTTGTGGAACACATATGGTGGCCTGCTTTCTAAATCAGGTTATCTTATGACCAGACCCTTTGGAATGAATCTTCATTAGCCAACTACATTTTGGTGACCTTCTATGTGGCTTGAAACCCTTCCTTTTCCTTCGGAAAGCTTGGAAGGAAGCTTGAATATTAAAGAAAGTAGATGTCCCCACAGGCCCTGGGGACTCCTTCTACCTCCCCACAGGCCCTGGGGGCTCCTGCCATGGCTTCGCACCCAACGGCTTCCTTGAGCCTGTCCCAAGGGAGGGGAAACAGAGGGGCAGTAAGGCATCCAACTGGTGGCTCTGGGGTTGGCTTTTCATGATAGGGAAACAGGCAGGAAGGGAGGAAATGGCCTAATGACGGGGTGCTGTGACGTGAACCCATCCTGCACTGTGAAAGAACCAGTTCACAGCTTCCCTAGCGCCTGTGAGAAAGAAAAATTCTTCACACACATACCTGAAAAGCATTCTAATCCAGCCCCTAACTCCTCCTAAGGCCCCTCCACAGATCCCATGCTGCTCATGAAGCCAGCAAGTGGCAAAGTAAAAACTGCGAGATCTTCCTGTTACAGCATTGCCCCCAAATTCAACAGAGTGCCCTCAATCTACAACCTGTTGGCAACTGAATCATCAAAATAAACAAGAGCGATTATTTTCCCAATAGTAATAAAAAAGATTACTCAAAGATTCAGTGTTTCTTCATCTGAAAAGAAATAAAGGGCATAACTAAAGTCTGTGGGCACCCTGACTATGGCTCTATGATGCCATCTACTACCCCGAGGCCTCAATGTCTTTGTTTAGGTGACTATCTAACTCCTGGACTGAGAGCAACTTGGGGAAGGGACCTGGTCTCCTCCTTTGTGTCCCCAGAGCCCAGGACAATACCAGACACAAAGTCATCACACAACCCTTATCTGTCCAGTGGATGGTGGATGACACAGGGAAAGGAGAGCATATAATCACGGACCCTTCCACCAAAGTCTAGAATACCAAATTAGGGAGTGTCCCCTTGAAACCTGAAGGAGACACTTCTCAGGTGGACAAAAGGGCAGGGGACTTTACGTGGCATCTAGTCACTCAGCCAGCAAGCGCTGTTTGACTGCCTTTTGTGCCCACCCTTTGCGGGTGACAGCAGACCACCACCGGGATGAAGTGGCGAGGCCTGGGTCCACCTTGGGCTCAGACTGATGGGACAGCCTTGGGCATGTTCCTTAACCTTTTTGGGCTTCAGTTTCCTCATGGGAACAAAGAGGAAACTGGTTTCCAGTTCTAACAATCTGTTGTCTTCCGATTCAAGGAAGTATACCAAGAAGAAAACACAGATTTAAGAAGCATCCAGGAAAAATGTGTAGACTAGCCATGTACATATGAAACTGCTATGCTGTTTCACAGAACCTCCTTTGGGGCTGGATGGAACACTGGACAGGCCCCGAGTGACAACTGTCACGTTCAAGGTACATGCTGTTCTAAGGTGAAAGGATTCACAGGTCCTCACTGGCATGGGTCACAAAGTAAGGCCTGTCTCGAGTGGAAGAAAACATCTTAACGTGGCTGCCTGGGCTGTCTGTTGCCTCCCAGATTGCGTGTGATTTTAACAACACTTCCTAGTGAACGCTTTCATCTTGCAAACCACATTCGGAGTCAGTAAGCGTCCCCAGGAATGCTTATTGCAGACAACCAGCAGTAATACTCCCAGGGGGAGTTGGAGAGATGCAGGCTGGGCTAGCGAGGGATGCTGTGATCAGAGATTGGAGCGGTGGGACTGGTAGACACGGCTTCACAATGTGTGTTCCTTACATGTAGATCTGCAGAAAGAACGGGTCCCTAACCCTGAATGCAGCACGGACCCAGGCAGGAATCGTAATAAGCTGTTATGTGAGTCAACCTAGTAGAAAAGATACAGAATGCCCTTTTTTTCGGCTCCCTGTTTAATTCCATCTGAGCAAAATCTCAGGGTGAGTGGGAGGGAGGAGGAATGCGTGAGGCCATCCTTGAGTTGTCGCTGAGCCTGGGAGAGATTCAGAGCCTGCAGCTCTGCGTCCGCCGATGCTGCAGCAGTTGGCTGGGTCACCGAGTTGGCTGGTCCGTGTCCTCATAGTTTGGCCACTCCCTTCCTGATTCCAAGCTACTGCTTAGATGTTCCTTCCCTTCCCTTCTCTTTCACTTCACCGTTACAGAGTTTCACAGTATTTGGCTTTCCCTGCATTAAGAGTACTCTCAGGGAAAGATTATCCTATGACTCATCCCTCTCCTCTTCTACACGCTTCCCTCAGAATCCCTTGACAAAGCAGATGGGGGCCTGGGGATATTGATCCAATACTGGTAGGATTAACCCAGTTTCTACACAGCCTCAGTCGTGAAGCATGAGGTTCTGTGGAATAACCAGGCCAGGGAAGGACCCAGGTAAAGGATAGAACCTTAGATTTAGGAGACCCACGTTCAGTTGTGGTTGGCATGACCAGACCACTCTTAGTCTGCTGTCTGTGGAAGGAGCCCCGATCCGGGCATCTCTGCCCTGCATTTTCTGGGTCAAGTGAAACAGTGTGCATGGGGGTGATTTGTGTAACCCTCTATCAACTCTCCTTCCATTAGCATGCACTCCAGAAAAACACAAGAAAGGAATGTCAGTGGATTAATTATTTCAGGGGGGTCTGGGTCTCCTCTCGAGCGTGGATGATGCCAGGAGGGAGGACATGGGAGGGGAAGGAGGCGCAGGCCAGGCAGGAATGGCCCTCCTCTTCTCCAGATGGAAGCTTCTCAGGACCTTTACCGTGTATCGTAGGCATGTGGACTGCACTCACGTGGTCTTTTCCAGCAAGGGACTTGGAATTATTTTCCTCGTTTGATTCCCTCATAAATGTAACTGGAACAATCAGAATGGTGCCAGACAGAATGTGAGCCAGTGAACGCCCATTCCTGGAAATATCAGACACGTTTAACTTAAAAGTATCCCCAGTGCCTAGGGCAGCACCTGGCACATGGTAGCCCCTCGACACACAACTTACTTGATAAATGAAGGGTTGAATGAACTGGCCTCTGATGGTCCCTCCAATCCTTTCATTTTGATTAAACATATACTAGTTCATTTAGCCAAGTCACGGGGGAGAAGTTTTTGGCCAGCATAAACAGAACCTACTTCTTACTTTAAACACCTCTCAGAGAAAGAATGTGTTTCAAACCAGACCACCCGGCTGGTCCAAGTGTCCCAGAAGCTACATTGGGTTTAAAATGTTTGGATTTGCTATGACAGCCCACACACAGTTCATGTATAATTTCCTGATGGAAATTCATCGAAACATAAGGAAGAAGGACCTTGTATACAAATTCAGTAATCAGCCTGGTAATTGATTAAAATCAGTAGAAATCAAACATGTTCTAGAATTTCTGAAAGGTCAGTTAGGCCACGTATAAGTTTATTAGAAAGTTGTCTTTTTACGATGACAAGTAGAAGACCCACACAACTTAACTTTTTACCTATAAGCATGGGTTTTACGAAACCTAGATATAAACCGGTTTTAGTTTTCCATAAGCATGGGTTGAACAATTACCACATGCCTAGCCTTGTGCTGGGCGCTCTGGGGGACGCTGCAATCTTTTTATTGACTCAGGAAGACAAGAAAATTCATCATCAGGTAAATTATTTAACAACCGCATATGAGAGGCAACATTCAGGTGACATATTGGTTATGAGCACAAGAGGACCAGAGTTTCCTCAGTAATTACACAGGCCTGGGAGCACTGCTATAAGATGAACCTTCTTGCCCCTACCAAACAGATGTCAAGGCATTTAGTGAGCGGAGGGATGGCCTAACAGTAGCTGTTTAGTGTGATAATGGCGTTTGATGGTTTGGACACAAACACCATTGTCACACTCCACAGCTCTGTTAAGGAAAATCGGTAGCCACGAAAGTGTTAATTTCACCTGCACATTCCACCATAGCCACTGAGCATCACCAGAGAGCCTCGCCAGCTCCACAGAGAGACCTGAGCAAAGAAAAAGAGGGATAACGGGTCGGAAGCATCTTGAGCAATGGAAAGAAACAAAGATGTCGGACTTCTGTGCTCTGGAACAGCCAGGCTAATAAAGGGACCCACCGCCTTGTGGTCTGCTACCACCCACAATGTCCTCCCAGCAACAGGAAGGAAGACTTCCTCTGGAAATGAAGGAGAAATCTGTTTGCGTCAATTTTCTAAAAGGGCTAAGAGGGGCTTCCCTGGTGGTGCAGTGGTTGAGAGTCCGCCTGCCGATGCGGGGGACACGGGTTCGTGCCCCGGTCCGGAAGGATCCCACATGCCGCGGAGCGGCTGGGCCCGTGAGCCATGGCCGCTGAGCCTGCGCGTCCGGAGCCTGTGCTCTGCAGCGGGAGAGGCCGCAGCAGTGAGAGGCCCGCGTACCGCAAAAATAAATAAATAAATAAATAAATAAAAGGGCTAAGAGAGAAAGAATCCCCAGAGGGAATCAATTTTAGGAAACAAATACTTGGTAGAAGACCACATTATAAACTGTAATAACATGACTGGATTCATTGATCGTCGCTGACTCTCTCCTCACCATCTATCCCAACCCATTATCAGTAACTGTGGTCAGCTCTGCAGTCTAAGAAAAACTATTTTGCATGGGAACCTACCATTCAGACGAGCTGTAATCCACTCTCAGTAACAGCTGTTGGATACAGAGGCATCCCACGGGGCTCAGGTGTCACATCTTACTCACCGCAGCGGTTTCCCACTGCAGTAGCGGGTGATATAGATGAGAGGAGGGAAGGACAGGAGGAAAATGGAGAGAGGGGAACTATTCCATTTTTTTGTTAATAATACTCCTTTTCTAGCAAAAGGGAGCCTCCTGTGAATAAATCCCTTCTGGTTTACTTGATTTCTTGTTTAAAAAAAAAAAAAGGGTTTCTGACTGATGTATGAGCTCCTGCCCACAGTGGAGCATGGGAGCAAATAAAGCATTTTATCTCAGCCTTTCTTTTCCCCAAAATGCTGGAAATGGAGAGGGATGGAGGCCAGTTTACTCCTTCCCCAAGATAACTGAGTTGTTAACCAGAGCATTGCTTCGGCCGTAAAATGGGCCCATTCTTAACTTGAAAATGAATCCTTCTGCCTTTTTTTTCAGTAAAAATGTCCCTTATTCACACGCAGACCGTGAAACAACCCTCTTCAACCTGGACCGTGCGGTTGAGAGCACACCACGGAAGCCACTCAGCTTCCGCGGGATTGGAGTGCTGGTCCCCGCCTCTTTTTTTCTCTCCAGTTTTATCGAGATAGCTAGCATATTCATTTTAGTGTAAAACATCAGACTGTTTTTGTTTTTTTTCTTTCCTTTTTCACTGTGTTGATTGCTTATCTTCCTACGAAGAGACTGACCTCCTTTGGTTCCTGTCTGTGACCCTGGCTCGCCTTTTCAGGGTGCAAGGTGGCAGGAAAGTGGCACCTGTCTCACTCTTAGACCTGCTGTCTTCAGGGGGAATTTTCCCCTGGGCATTTGGCAAGACTCACACCGAATACCAACTCTAGAGTTCCAGCTGGCCCCCTTTGCTACCGCAAACCCCTGGCACTCTGGGTGCAGCCGCAGGGGACACACTCGTGTGCTTAACCATCCCTGGTTCTTCCCTTCCCTACAGCACCTTCTAACAACTTAGCCAGGCTCATCTGCTTTGTCTTTGCCCAAGGGACTAGAACAGAAAGCCCCCGTTCTTGGTCACTCCTGGGATGTTCTGACCATGGCGAGAGGCTCCAGAAATCTCTTAACTCAGTTGGAAAGAATCATCGGGAGGTGATCAATTCACTAGTGACAAAGGTCCTGGTAGGACACGCTTGGAGAGCTCTCTATCGGTCAAGCTCCTGGGGTCATTTGACTTCAGAAGCTCATAGCAATGTCTGAGCCCTTCTGCACTTCTCCGCGTGGGCCTTGTATGCCTTGAAAGCCTGAAGCTTTCGGTAACCTGCAAAAGACAGAATAGGGAAGGAAGAGTAAACAGGGGAAAGAAGAAAAGAGAGGAGGTAGTTAATGTGTTAATGGTAAATCTTACCAAAATCCTCCTCCAAATAAACCTCTATTTCTTTGGTCCAGGAAATTCATGGCAAGGAAAAAGTCCTTGAATTTGTAGAAAAGATTTTCTTTTCTACCCATTTGTAGAAAGCTTTACCTATAAGGTTGTCCAGAGAGGCATCGTTTATAACAGTAAGAATTGCAAACAACTTAAATGTCCAATTATAGGGGAAGTGTGATATATTTATAGTCCACCCTAGTCATTTAAGGTGATGTTGTAGAAGAATGCTTATTGACTTGGAAAGAGATTCAAGAGATGTTATCGAATGAAGAAGTAGTTTACAAAACTATATCCACAGTATGAGCCCCCTTCTGTGAAAAAAGGCATACATGCCTAGGGCAAAAACATCAACTGTTAACCATGGAATTATGGTCTTGTTTTTTGTTTTCTCCTTTTGCTTCTCTGCATTTATTCATTCTATAATTAATGTAATAGTTTTGTAATGAGAAAAATAATTAGAATGTAAACATTTTTAAGAAGTTTTTTTTGGTGTGGATTTCCTAATAAAAATTCCTTCTTGCAAAACATTCTTCTGAAACTGTGAAGTTAGAATTTACCCTATTCCTACTCTGCTTGTCAACAAGCTTGAAAAGTTAGCGCTGGGCTGAGAGATGGGCCACAGGCTAATTTCCTAGCAAAATTATTAGCAAAATGCTTTATTAGGCACTACAATTATTTTATGGTATTATGGCATCAATTAAACACATTTATTGAGTGCCTACTGTGTTCTTGGATTGTGAACAATTTAAAAATATAACAGCCATCATCTTTTATTACTTCTTCGATGGTTTCTGCGAGAGTGGTTGAATTCTGTCAACCTGCAAAGCAGTTTAAATGGGCAAGTAGAATGTTTTCATTTTTTTCAAATGCCATCCAATAATATGTCACTAAGAAAAAAAAAATTGGAAGTGGTTAATGCCAGGACCTACTTGGATATAGTTTTAAAAATTTAAATAGTCACTTCTCATTCTGCAGGTTTAAAACAATCTTTCATATTTTCAGATTTAACAACTGAACTTAAATAGCTCCAGCTAATAAAAAAAACTCAGAAAGTTTATAAGCTGGTTGGGAAATAATTACACTTGTTATTTCCTGTGAAAAAATCGTTAAAGGCAAAGAGGTTGGAAATTAATTCAGGGTGATGTGTCCAAATGCCAGCAGTTTTCCACAGCTGGAAAAGGCCTTGGGGGATCGTGTTTAATTTCTCTCCTCTGATCTCAGCTACACAAATCTCCCATTGTCTCTCTTTGAGCTTTACTTCCTGAGAGAGGTTGAGTACCAGGCATTCCTAAATGGCTCTTTATTAAAATGAAACTTCTGTGCAGTGTCCCAGGCTCCCTTCCCTCACCTTCCCAACCTGGACAGAATCTCTAGACATTTCTAGCTGCTGTGGTCAATTCAGATTGCAGTTTTCCCATTGAGTTCATGGGTATGAAAAACAGGCAAGGCTGGATTTACTCTTTTTAAAGTTGGGCGTTTCTTTTCATAAATGGGGAGGGGGCAGGAAGGGGGAGTTCACTGAGAAGAAAGCCTTTACAAAGCCTAATCCTCTAGCTAATTCACCAACCTGTAAATATTCTGCGTGCATCACACCTCCCTGTAAGATGTCTGAGATTCACAAGCACCAGGAATATCACAAAACTCCCTATGCTTTCTCAGGTCAGATATGGGCATAAGCAGCCTGTCTTTGCTTTCACATTTTATTTCCCAGGGTCTGGGAACATTCTAGGGCCAACTCCAGAGAGCTGAGAAAAGAGTGCCTTGAGGACCGTGAAGTGTCACTTTGCTGCAAACCTAACCCTTCAGCACCTAAGAAAGATTCTTAAAAAGCAAATGATAAATGGAGATGCTTTTTCTTAATTCCAAATCCACATTTCCTGTCATTTCAAATAGATGTGTTAAAGACGTCAATTTGATTCTTTTAGACTATTATAGTCTAGAAGACAAAAGAAGTCAGTTGCATATGCCTGAGTCTTGTCATTTTGAAAGCGCATGGAAATTTTAAAATAGAATGTTCTTTTCCATAGGGAGCAAGGAAGCATTTCTTTTCTCATTGAAATCCATCTAGAGGGGAAATCAGGAAAGTTTATGCATGTGTCCATTATGCCCGTTATCGCCAGCCAGAGTTGAGAGGGGATCACTGAGCAAATTCTCAGCCAAGTTGAGGTCTTCATAGACTCTTTTCAAAGAGAACTGCTGAGGCCTGGGGATTCCTAGGAGCCAGTTTCATTTCTATGCAGGTGTCCAGCTATTTCCAGTGCTGTCCAGGGAACAATACCATTTGGACAGAGGAAGAGCTCCAGTGTTGGAGTTTTAGAAGTTGAGAAACAAAATGTAGGGAGCCCTGCGGTTGTGCTTGCCCTGAAACAGGGGGAAGGGAAGGACTTCTGGGCAAACAAACCTCCTAATTCCAGGTATCCTACGGGTGGAATCTTGTTTGAAGGCCTTGGTGTTATTGTTAAATCACACCATCATAAAACAGGAAATGGCTTCATATACAGCCACTCCAAGGCCATGCCACCTCCAGGCCCTAGACTCCTCCCCCCTCCTTCACCTTCTCCTTTCCCTCCACTGGGGGGAGAAGCATCTTTAGGAGAGTCTCCAGTTTTCTTAGGCTCTCTGAAGATGCAGAATAATCGTGGCAGACAGATTCCATTGTGGTGTGTGTAACATGTCACATTGCTTAGGTGCTGTAGGGTGTTTTTAAACACCTGGGTGGCAGCTCACCCTCACTTCTCAAAGTCAGTGGCCCCCCAGAGGAAAAGCCTAAATCACACAGGGGAGTTGGAAGATACTGGAATGTGTGTGGGGAGGCACCTACCTTCCAGTCACCTCATGTCTTCTCCGGGCCCAGGGCCCGTTCTCTGCCAGTGGGATGGTGCCTTCTGTTCTCCCCTCTCCTGGCTGTATGGGGGTGGCCATGGGCGCCAGCCCTGAGCTTCTGTGGGGTTTAGGCCTTTCCCCGCTCCCTTTATGGGATCCAGGGTTTTAAAGTAAACAGTTCTTTCTCTTTCTGATAAGTCACATTAAAGTATCGATTTGGAGGGAGGGAGGGCACGACCTTAGCCCTTAGTCATCGTCACCTTTGGTCAAGCTCACTAAGCAGGACTGGAAGGCCTGCGTCCCCCTCCTGTGGCCGAAATGGAGGCCCTTGCCCCTGCTAAGCACAGTATTTCCCTCAGAAATCCAGGTTTAAACCCGTTTAACTCCTTCCTCACAGGAAGACCGCAGTTTATTACACTGTCACCTCCTCAGATTTCTAGATCCAGAAAAGTCACCTGATCACAGGAACCTATTAAATATATCCTTGGCGCATCCTACTTCAAGCTCTCGACCAATATTTGGAAGCCAATCTCACGGTCCTCTTGAACCAATCGTTTCTGACGTAGTTACAATCTACTTACTTGTTCACGCCAACAATGATTTATTAAGCCCCTCCTTACCTGTTCAGCTCTGGTATCACAATGGTGAGCGAGACAAACGGAGTTTACATTCTGGTTAAAAAAAAAAAAAAAGACAGATAAAAGAGAGAGCCATGCAAAGGCAATAACAACCACCACCACTAGAGGCTGCCCCTGGCCCTAAACGTAGTCTGTCAGCTGCTATTATCTTTAATGTTTCTGATCATTTCTTTTCCTCCTCAGGCCACTTTGCTATTTTGCCTTCTTACGCTTTGAAAAGAAGCTATTTGTTATCCTCTCTAGTAAGAACCAGTCCTCACTTCAGATCGCATTTATCCTGGTCGAAGCTCATGACCCTCTGAGGAGAAGAGGCAGCCTTAACTAGTGGGTATGTTGCCATTTTGTCCTACACAGAATTGGAAGGGAAAGCAAAATATGCTCTGGCCTTTCTTCTTCTTCCCTAAGAACTGATGTCAAGAAATGAGTCCCGGGCTTCCCTGGTGGCGCAGTGGTTGAGAGTCCGCCTGCCGATGCAGGGGACACGGGTTCGTGCCCCGGTCCGGGAAGATCCCACATGCCGCGGAGCGGCTGGGCCCGTGAGCCATGGCCGCTGAGCCTGCGCGTCCGGAGCCTGTGCTCCGCAACGGGAGAGGCCACAACAGTGAGAGGCCCACGTACCGCAAAAAAAAAAAAAAAAAAAGAAAGAAATGAGTCCCAAGTTTGCCCCTATCTTTGGTCCTGCTTCTAGTCCCTTCCCTCCAACCACCTGAGATCAAACTGAGAACTTGTTCCTAGAAAAGACCAGGGTGGTCCGGGAGGGCTGAGGGATTGGCCATGGCCTTGTGAAGGCTTGCACATTCATATGGTAAAAGCCCACATGTTCATCCTGAAGTGGGACAAAAACATTGGCGTGGGTCCTGTGGAGGTCGCCCGGCTCCAGCTTTGTTCAATGGCTCTGGTATCACCCTGACGCCTCGCTGGTCCTGCCTGGGATAACTTGCTTTGTACTTTTAAATCTGCTTCTCCTGGTCGCAGCAACGGTATTTCTTTTCAGAACTACTGTTGGTTTTTCACCTTTTCAGTGAGACAGAGTCCCAAGTCCCCAATATAGATATTCTTTCAAACAGCAGGACAGGTTCCCCCCACACCCAGGCCTCACCGCATGAACATCCGGGTCGCTTTCACCAGCTTTGCTCGGTCTCTGAAAGTTGATGCGTTTTTGCCAAGACAGTTTCCCTTTCATTTGGAAAACCATGGTGAAGACAAATGTTCAACTTTCAGATGATTTCCTTTAAATTCCCAGCCATGGTACTTGCAAGGATTTTGAATCTCAGAGAAAGGGTAAATCTTGCCCTATTTATAACCCTTAACAAACTTCTTCCAGCAAATCACAGAGCACCTGCCTCTGCGGCTTTAAAATGACTTTTTTTTTTTTTTTAATTATAGGGGATGCATTCTTTTAAGATAAGATAGATTTGAATCCTGCAAGGTTGAAGTTCAGCTTAGAATGTCTGAAATCCCTAATGTTTGTACTCAGATACAGGCTGCAAAACGGGGCTTTGCAAACAGAGAAAAACAAAATCGGGTAACTTTCCACTGGTTGCAGCTGGAAGCAGGCTCCGCCTCCCGTGGGTGACTGACAGTGGTTTTCTCTTCCTGCCTTGAGTGGCAGGCTTTTTGAGACGGAAAAAAAAAAGAATCAGTTCCAATGAAGACTGCCAAACTTTTGCCAGGAGGGAGGCCGAAGTTTGAGAACTTGGAATCCAATCTCAAAAGAGTCTCGTTCGAGATTCTTTTGCCACTCAAATTTTTGCCTTTGCAAAAGACACTTTATATTTCTGAGCCTTTAGTTTCCTCTCTGTGTAGCAAAGCTGAAGATACTAGCTTGTCATTTGCTCTGAAACCTTGGTGAAATAGGAGATGAATTTGTTTTTATTAATAATAGATAAAAACAAAGATGGATGTAGAGAAATTACCAAGGTCTTGAGCTGTATCGACTAATTGGTTATTTATTGGGGTAGTGAAGAAAAAGAGACCAAAGGAGTTGAATTTACCATGAGGGAAAGGGCCAAGCACAGGAGGACAGGCAGGATGCTGAGTGGCCACAGCTTCAGGTTGGCCATCAAGAGAATCAAAACCACTTTCAAACCAACATCCCAATCCAGGACCCAAGTAAAAACATAGAGTGTTGATAGCGAGTCCTGGTTTCACCACTGTAGTCACACACAGGCCACCTTCTCCCACTAAAGGTCCTGCTCTTATGGGTGGAAATGGGCTCAGAACACCATTAGGCATTGGGGGAGGGGCCTGACTGCAGGGGGCAAAGGGGAAGGGTCATCATTTGAGTGAGTGGTACCCACTCCCGGGAGGCAGTTGCAGACCAGCTGCAGACATTATGATACTTCCTGCCTAAACACTTCAACACTTGTCCCCAAGGAATAGGAGTATTCTGCTTAACCCGAGTACCATTATCAGAGCGAAATTAACAGTAATTCCCTAGTAGTATCTAATATTTAACTCATTTTCAAATTTCCCAATTATCTCCAAAATCACTTTAGAACTGTTTTTCTTTTCTTTCTTTCTTTCTTTTTTTTTTTTTTGGAGTATAATTGCTTTATAATCGTGTGTTAGTTTCTGCTTTATAACAAAGTGTATCAGTTATACATATACATATGTTCGCATATCTCTTCCCTCTTGCGTCTCCCTCCCTCCCACCCTCCCTATCCCACCCCTCTAGGTGGTCACAAAGCACCGAGCTGATCTCCCTGTGCTATGCGGCTGCTTCCCACTAGCTATCTATTTTACACTTGGTAGTGTATATATGTCCATGCCACTCTCTCACTTTGTCCCAGCTTACCCTTCCCACTCCCCATGATACTAGAAATTTTTCTTTCTTTTTA
Source organism: Delphinapterus leucas (assembly GCF_059928025.1). NCBI lineage: Eukaryota > Metazoa > Chordata > Mammalia > Artiodactyla > Monodontidae > Delphinapterus > Delphinapterus leucas. The sequence continues at coordinate 73,604,130 of NC_143142.1, read as the reverse complement.
AAAACTATGATCCAGGCAAGATTAATGCCTTGCATTTGGTTTGTAAATGACAAAATTAATCTAGATGCTCTCTAGCAGTCTGTCAAAAATGTTATGTTTCCATCCTAGTTTTTCCAAAGATTGGCCACTCCTCTAGGACTTGCAATGAGAGAAGGTCTAGAAGGCAGGTCCTTTAAACCTTCTGCCTGGCTTCCCCTCTCTCCACATGGCCTCCCCACTCTGAAGATAAGCAAATACTCTTGAGTAACTCTTCCTTCAATATCCAACAAGAATCTCCAGTGAGCCCTCATTCATTCATTCATTCACTCAAGAAATATTTGTTGAAAGCCACAGTGTCCTTAGCACTATTCTAGATCCTGGGTATGCAACAGCAAAACCCAACCAACCAACCAAGAAAACCAGACTGAAATGCTTCCCTCATGGAATTTACATCCAGAAGGAGGTGAGCAATAAACAGAATAAAGCAAGTCAGAAGTGGATAGTGGGTTTTGGGGAAGGACTCAAGTTAAAATAGCGGTAGGCAGGGCGCCCCCTGTTTGAGCAGAACAGAAGGAAGTTAAAGAGTGAACCACGAGGAAGAGCATTTCCAGGCAGAGGGACCTACACGCTCAAGTGTGTCTCAAAACGGGAACAAGGCCAGCGTAACCAGTGCGGTGGGCCTGAGGGGAGAGTTACCAGATGAGGTCGTGTGGCCTCACATGGTATTTACAGTTCCAGTGTGGGCTTGGCCACCCACTATTCACAGTAGGTGGAAGATAAATGCTTCATTTTAATAACATTTGTTACAGTAAAGAAGAGATAAATTGGAATTGGAAGAATTATTCAGGAATCAGTTCCACCTCAAGTTCATTCCCTAATGAATTGAATCTAAGAATTTTTCAAATGTGACGCATTCAGATTTTCAAGATGTTAAAACGTGGGGGAAATGTGTGTGTTTCAAAATCAGTGAAATATAGTCATTTGAATACTTTTTCCTATCTGCCCCCCTTTATATTTGACCGTATTCTTACCTAGTGTAGTTACTGACCCTGGAGCTAAACTGCCTGGCTTCAGACCCTGGCCCTCCCACTTACCAGCTGTGTGACCTTCTGAGAGGTGCTTAACTTCTCTGTGCATCAGTTTTCTCTTTTATAAATGTGTGTTAATAGTAGCACCTGTTTCATAAGGTCATTGTGAGGGTTCAGTGAATTAATACACATAAAGTGCTTACAAGAGTGCCTGGCACAGAGGAAACACTCAAGTGTTATTATTAAACCCTCATAACCTCTTTGAGCTATTTCTGATTTTAAAATTGAAACGAGAATAATCAGAGACACAGCTAGTATACAGGTCAAGGCCGGGACTTGAAGCTCACTTTTCTGGGGCAATTCTACTTCCCTCTGCAGCTGCCCTGCCTAAGGAGGCTGGGTTCCAGCACCCGTGACTTTGTTTTTCCAAGAGTAGCTCAAAACTCTGGGCACTGGGGACAAACTCTTGAGCGTTACACCGATTCTGCCCTGGTCCATGATCTTTGCCCAGATGCTCCATTGTGCTTTACAACCCACTAACCTGTCGCCTTGAGCATTTCTACTCTGGTGAGCACAAGAATGTGGAGGGATAGAGCCGGCCTTTGCCGGGGCTCGCACAGGGTCCCTGAGAATGCATCTCGGCAGCCACAAAGCTCTGGGCCCCTTTCCTGAGAAGGAGACGCTAGCAGTGCCTTGTGACTAGGGAGTCCTTCCTGAAAGGGGACCCAACACCCGAGTCCAATGTTGAGTCACAGACGACAGATCCTCAGGATAGAGGGGCCAATCCCAGCTCTTCCTCTCGCCCTTGGTGACTTTCAAGGAGTTCTGATGGCACCATCTTCTCCCATCATCAGAGACTTCATATGGAAAAAAGTCATTTCATGAAATGCCATGTGAAAACAGGATTTAGTTGATGCATTCATTCATTTGTTCATGGTCTATGTTAGGTAGCTCTCTACCCAGGCGTGGGCTGGCATCACAGAACCGTCTCTCCCCCCACCCCACCTTCCCAGGAGCACCATGAAGCTCCTAAGTATAACCCCAAAGTCATCTAGATGCTTAAGGGGTAAAGGAACAGAATGACTGTTGTGATATTATGATTAATAATAAATATGTATTTGGTCTTCATCACCAATTCGGGCACAGAGCTCCTAAAACTCTAAATTTCCTAAGTGGTAAGAGCTCTAAAGGTGTCTTTTCTTATGTTAATGAAGTGACTTTTGGAACCTAGGTAGCCAAAAGATGGGGGCTGGTTGTCAGAGGACGCAGCCACGTGATTAGAGAGTTGGCATTTTTAGTCCCACCCCTGGACCTCCGGAGAGGGGAGAAGGGTAAGAGGTCAAATCACTCACCAATGGCCAATGATCCAACAAGTCATGCCTATGTAAGGAGCGTCCATACAAATCCAAAACGATGAGGTTCAAAGAGCTTCCGAGTTGGTGAACACGTTGGAGATTTGGGAAGAATGGCTGGCTATGAGAGGGCATGGATGCTGTGCCCTTTACCCATACCTTGCCCTGTGCATCTCTTCCGTCTGGCTGTTCTTGAGCTATATATCTTTTTATAATAAACAGGTTACCTAGTAGGTAAAATGTTTCTCTGAGTTCCATGAGCCAGTCTCGCAAATTAATGCAACCCGAGGAATGGGTCATGGGAACTTCTGATGGCTCAGAAGCACAGATGACAAACTGGACTTGCAACTGGTGTCTGAAGTGAGGGGGAAGGTCGTGGGACTGAGCCCTTATCCTGTGGGATCTGATGCTGTCTCCAAGTAGATAGTGTTAAAATTGAACTGTAGGACACCCAGCTGGTGTCCGAGAATCGCTTGGTGGTGTGGAAAACTTTCCCACACATTCTAATTGGCGGCCAGGATCTTAACTACATACTCTGGACAATCTCAAATGCACCCCGGCTTGGTGGCCTCTGCTATAATTTTCTCAAAGGCCAAGGCCAGCTATGTGAAATAGTTTGTAACATATATTCTTGGGTGGAATCCTTGAAATAGAAACTTGGCAGGAAATTCAGAGCCACTTACAGAGGCACTGTATTAATGTTCCTCTGTTTCCTCCCGTTTCCCTCTAGGTTCAGTCTTAGGCTGAGAAGTTAGGGTGCAAATCCTGGGTATGTGTTCCTCTTATGCACTGGGGCTTCCGTGCCCATCCCTGAGTGTGTTTCTCATAGACCCCACTTTGATGGAGAGCTGTACAGGGAAACACTCTGCCCCATCATTTTATGCAGGTCACTATCTTCCCTCCTCTCCTTGCTCCCTGCCCCCGTGGCCTTTACCCCTTGCACATTCACAAACATTGAACTCCAACCCTGGGTTCTCCCCTGAGTCCTGTCCATTGGCACCTCCCCAAAAAACTTTCTCTACCCTTGTTTCCTCTTCAACCCTCACTTTCTGGCACACTTAGGTATTGGTAGAATCAACTCAAGAATGACGCTGAATTAAAACAACGTTCAATGGAGAGGATTTTTTAAAATCAAGTTAATTAACTTGCTTTCTGTCCTGGCTGCAGCTGCTTTCTGTTTCACTTTTGTTTTCGAGTCAGGCAGAGAATGGAATCGGCACTCAGCTTGTTCTAGAGCCACCAGCTCCAGAATCCACTGAGCCAGATGCCAAACCAGTTCTTTGATCAGTGGTCTTATTGTCACACCTGGACCCCTGAGGGAGTATCATGCTGTCCCCTTCATGCCTCTTGTGCTGTTGCCCCACACAGCTCCTAAAGTCCAGATGTCAGGCAGGGGGATTAGTGTGGTTGAGACACAAATCCAGTCCAGGAGTGTTTCTGCTGAGCCCCCATCCTGGGCCTGGTGAGCACAGAGAGAGAGACCACTGATGACTGCTCGTATCAGGTGAGGGGCAAGGCCTCAATGAACTCACAGCTGAATTGAAGAGGCGTGGCTTTAGAATTGCTTATTAACTCTATTGAGATCATGTGCGCATAATCCCCTCAGTGAGCAGTAGAGGTGGGACTCAGGGGTCAGAGCAGGCGTCTCAGACCTAGCCCCTGCCAGCCTTCTGTGGGAGGGGGGCTTCATAAAGCTGGATCTGGGCTTGGGCCAGGCCCTATGAACACGGGCACAGGTCCCAGCATTCCTCAGTGGGCATGCTGAGGCAAAGGGCTTACTTAATTCACCCAACCATGGGGAACCAGTGGACCCAAGGTGGTGTTTAGAAGACAGTATCTGCTAGTGGTGGGCACAGGGGATTGTGGGTGGCACAGGGGATTGAATGTCCTCTCTGTGAGCACAGGGGATCCTGGGGTGACTCCCAGGGCTGAGCAGCCACTGTGGGCACAGAACAGGAATGTGGGATGGCTCTTTGATAGCTGCTGGGTATGTAGGTGGGAAGTGGAGAGAGGAAGCAGTTCCAAGGAGCAGCAGTAAAACAACAATCGTGGGATTAGACAGGAGAGGACAGCCCGCAGTCAGGGGTCTTTGTCCAGAGAAATGTCCTGTGAGTGGTGCTTCAGAGCAGGGGATGCGTAGCCAGAGAATCTGAAGTTTGACTCCTGTTTCTGCACTTGTTGGGTGAACTTGAACCTAAATTTCCTCATCTGTGAAGTTCAGATAATAAAACCTACCTTCCCAAACTATGGTGAGGATTAAATGAGACGATGTATATAAAATACTTAGCACAGTGGTTGACACGTAGTACGCACTCAAATATTATTATTACTGTGGTTGGGCAGGTATAATAGAGAAAGTATTGAGAGAAAAGACACTCAGCTGGCTGTTGGGGGGCGGGGCATGAGATGGCTTATCATCCCGGGAGACCACAGGCCTTTTCCTTCATGGCTTCTGCTCCCTCTGCAGCCGGGACTATAGACTCCAGCTGCTCTAAATCCCCTTCCTCGCCTTGCTGGGGTCCTTGGATCAGAGGTTTGGGGCCAGTTCAGAGGGCAAATCCGGGTATTTGCCTGAGCCCCGAGGATTTCCTTCTGCCTGAGGCTCCCAAGTGACCAGGGTAAGTTCCAGATAACAGATAAAATGCAAATTAAGTGACGGCAACATGCCTTCTCGCTCACCACCGTTCCTTCTGTCACTCAGCTGCCTTGGCCCTCGAGAGGGACAGCAGGGGAGTCCCAGGCACCGTGTGGAAGCCCCTCAATCTCTCCCTGCCTTCTGTTTTAGCTGCCTGGACTGGATTAAAAGCCAACAGGACAGACAAGGCGGCCAGGGTCCCCAGAGGCTGGCTGGGCTGCCCACCCAAGCTCTGCCCCAGGCTTCCCTCTCCCTGTTTAACTGGCCCAGGAACAAATTAATTGTCCTCAGTTGCTTTCCTTGGCCAGATTGTAATTGGCAATCCTTTTGCACATTTCTCAGTAACAAAATCCAGCACCCCTTCATCTACTTGTGAGTCTGTTCCTTTCTTGGGTTTTGTAATGTGCTTGCTTGTTTGCTGCTTTGCAAAACAATATATAACTGTTATTGTTTCTCCAAGACAAAAAGAAAATTTGTATTGCTAAAATCAAATTTAGTCCCTTCGGCTTTGTTTCCATGCTTCTGCACAGAAAATAACTTTTCATTTCAATGCTGAATCATAGCGTAATCTTGGAAGATATTTTAAATGGCAGACTCAGAAGATGTTGTACCAACAATGCAGATAGCTCAGTGAGCTGACACCACGACCAGCGATCACTGAGTTCTCACATGCACATAGATGACAATTGCACCATGTCTGCTGCCTGGCCAATAACACTGATCATGCCATTAAGTCCTAAAGACATCCTAATATCAGAGATGCTAAAACATGAGGGGGGAAGGTGTGCTTTAACAGACAAAATGCAGTTGTTTTGCAAAAATATGATAATATAGCAACCTGTATTTTTCATTCAATATTCTATCCTCAACATACTTCTGCGTCAAGGAATGTCTTGTATCAACACTCTTAAAAATAATTTTGGATTCCATTTTCTTTCATTGTGTTCCATTGACTGAATTTATTATTCACTAAAACCCTATTCTTTTTTTTTTTTTTTTTTTGCAGTACGCGGGTCTCTCACTGTTGTGGCCTCTCCCATTGCGGAGCACAGGCTCCGGACGCGCAGGCTCCGGACGCGCAGGCTCCTGACGCGCAGGCTCAGCGGCCATGGCTCACGGGCCCAGCTGCTCTGCGGCGTGTGGGATCCTCCCAGACCCGGGCACAAACCCGCGTCCTCCTTATCGGCAGGCGGACTCTCAACCACTGCGCCACCAGGGAACTTTGAAGTAAGTTGGTTCCTTTTTTTCAGAATTATTATTTTTTTCAGAATGATGCAAAGACCACCTTTAAAGATAAATAATTGCACACATCTTTTGTAATTTTTAAAAGACTTTGATACATTGCATTATTAACTTTTTAGCTTGGTTCCAAGCAAAATGGGCAAAAGTATTCCTTGTCTATGAGATCTTAAGTGGTACAAGGTGACCTTTCTCGATTCTATATTAGGAAGTCACTGCTACGACTCAGCTAATACCTCCTCAGACCAAGAATATCACAAATCTTGTTATACGTATCGACAAACCGTCTCTCCTCAATTAGAATTGTCAGATTTAGCAACTAAAAACACAGGACATCCAGTTAAATTTTAACTTCAAATAAACAAATATATTTTTTTAGGGTAATTATGTCCCATGCAATATTTGGGGCTTGCTTATACTAAAAATTATTCATTGTTTATCTGTAATGTGAATTTAACTAGGGATGCTATATTTTATATGGCAACCCTTTCCGAATGTATTCCAGGAGGCTGCCGGACCCTGTGCTGCTACTACACTGACCTGGCTCCATTCTTTTTGGAGGTTGAAAGTCAGCTTCCTTAGAGTTACTTCTTCGTTCCTTAGAGCACATGATTATTTTAATAAGCATTGCATTTAAGCTTAGCTCTTCTGTTACGTGAAAGTTGATGTAACTAGGTAGGACAGGGAGAACTGGGGAAGGACCAGTAGACTCAGAGTCGTAACAAAGAGATTTGCAACCCAGCTTAACCCTTCCCAGCTGTGTTAGCTTCATCTCCCAGAGCCTCTATTTTCCTACATAAAAATATTAGGAACAACATATGACTCTCCTCAGTATTGCTGTAAAACAACAATGGGCTGATTTCCATGAAAGGGTTTATAAACTCTAAAACATTATGAGCTAAAAATCACGGGGGAAGGTCCCATGAAGCCAGAGCTTTAGAAATATTGATTTTTTCCCAGGTTTGTGCTGCTGTGATCTCCTCTACCAGTCACCCGTGAAGCTCACACCCATTTACCCCTTCCCCCACCACACATAAAGCTCACCTGCAGGCCATCAGCAAAATCCCAACTACTCTTAGGAATGGTTTAGCTGATGGTGCTGCACGTAGAAGACTAAAGACAACCAGGGAAGTCAGCTTCTCCAAAAGCTTTAGGAAAAGCATTCAAACAGATTCTTGTGTTTTAAGAGCAGGGCTTTAATTAGACCGGAGTTTATGGGATGTTTTCTTCAATCCAGGCTGTGCAAAGGGCATTTGGAAGTAATCAATAACCCAGAGAACAGTTTGGAACCAGGAAAAAACATCAATTGAATTAACCTCAAGTATATTGGCTGTTTTGGCTGAATGTGTGCATAGGGGAAGATCTCAGCAAGGACTGTCAAAAGGAAGATCAACTGTCAGTGTTTTGTTAAACTGTGGTGTCTCAAGGGGGCTGGGGATCAGTAGGCACCAGATGAATCTTTAGGACAGACAGTAGCAGTTGTCCAGCTCTTTAAAACTGATAAAAATGTATATAGGGGCTTCCCTGCTGGTGCAGTGGTTGAGAGTCCACCTGCCGATAAGGGGGATGCGTGTTCGTGCCCCGGTCCGGGAGGATTCCACATGCCGCGGAGCTGCTGGGCCCGTGAGCCAATGGCCGCTGAGCCTGCGCGTCCGGAGCCTGTGTTCCGCGGTGGGAGAGGCCACAGCAGTGAGAGGCCCGCATACCGCAAAAAAAAAAAAAAAAAAAAAAGTATATAATTTTGGGCCAGGGAAGGCATTCTTAAGCAGCACACAGAGCCTCAAATCGAGACTTTCTAACATTAGATGATTAAAATAATAAAAGTCAAAGGAAAAAGAAATCTAGGGAAAAGTAGCAATCTATACCACAGCCCCACCTCTTCAGTTTAGGAAACATTCTTATAAATCAAGATTGAATAATTCCAGATGAAAATGAGGAAAAGAGAGGCTATGAACACGGAATTTACAGCAAAATAAACACATGAAAACAGGGTTAACTTCATTCATCATTATAGAGAGGTCGATGAGGATCAATTCTCAGTGAGCTCATAGGTTAAAACTAAGAAGTTGGTCAATATCCAGTATTCGTCACACTGTGGACAAGCTGCCATTCTCAAAGGCTGTGCTGGAAGTGTTAATGGTTTACTTTTTAAAGAATAATTTGATAGTGTCTATTAAAATTGGAAGTACACCCCTCTTGGTGCAGTAATTCTATTACTGGGAACTTATAGATATATTCACAAAAGGAAAGTAAGACATGTATATAAAAATATTCATTGCAGCATTGTTTGTAAGATCAGAAAACTGAAAAGCAGACTACTGTATGGTAGACTGGTTACATAAATAATACAGCATACGAAGTAATAATGTAATAACACAGCCATACAATGTAAAATTGTGCAGAAAAAGAAAAAGACCAGGAATTGGGGTAAGCAGGATGGTGTATCCCATGCCTCCCCAGTCCAAAATATATCAGAATACATTTGGTATAAGTAAAAATATAGAAATACTTGCGTGCATCTGTATATATATTTATTTGGTGGTAATAGCATACTTTTTCTTCCTTGAAGGATACAAAGAATATCACTGATGGTGGTTCCTTGGGGAGTGGGCTAGTGGTTGGGAGGTGGGGGCAGTGACCTTTTGCATTTGGGATTTTACCTTGCTTGGAGGTGTGATCAGAAGCAGAGCTCCAAGGCTGCTGAACGGGCAACAGATGAGGGGGGCATGGTCTCTCGTCCAAAAGCTGAGGACAGGTGCAGCGCGACATCAAAGGACTAGGATTTCTGTACAGATGCAGGCCTGCTGGCTTGACATGAGCGGTCTCGGTAAAGCTGCAAGCACCAACAGAAGTGACCTTGGAAGCTGAGGGCTTTGATCCTCGGCAGTCCGAGGGCCGGTCAGGGTTGGAGTTAGGGGAGCTTTCACTTACCCTGGAAGGGGGTCACTCAGCTCAGAGTACTTGCAGCGTAGGTGTCTGGGGTGTTAAGCAGGTATAAGAAGGGGGCCCGATCTAGCAGGGGAGTCATGAAAAGTTTCCTCCAGGAAGCCATGTTGGGCCTGAGCTCTGAAGGAGGGATAGGAATTGTCTGGGCAAAAGGATGGGGATGGAAAGATACCAGGTAGAGGGAACAGCACGTGTGAAGGTGTAAAACAGTGGCAGGCGAGCCCCCGTGGCTGGAGCAGATAGAGTGGGAGAAGGCGCCCTGTGAGACCTCGAGGTAGGCAGGGTGCCATCCAGCAGGACCCGGGGGCACAGGTTGGGGTTTCATCTTTATCCCAAGAGCGCTGGGAAGCTATTGAAGGGTATCACTTGTATCTAGACAGGATCATGTATTCAGCAGTGAGAAGAGGGGGATGGAGAAGGGCAAGAGAGGAAATTAAGAGGCTTTGGTGAAGTCCAGGTGAGGGATGGTCACAGTGGGGGCGACAGAGCTAGAGCTAAAGTTGGATAGAAGCTTATGGGTGCCTCTTGTGATCTCTGCTTCCAAAGGGCCACACCAGCTGCCACCACTTCCTGTCTGAGCTGCCTCATTGTGGGGTTGGGGATGGGGACCAAAGTGAAAAGAAGTGAGAAAGATTCGCAGATCTGAACACCAGTCATGGGAGTTCCAGGCTCTGTAGGACATGGGTCTGCGGCCCATATTCCCATCTGTGCTCTGGGCCTCCCTCCACTCCCAGGAATAGGGGTGCACAAACATGGTGATTATTTCCATGTATCAACATTAGACTTTAATATTGACCCACCACTAGAATAAAAACCACTGTGTTCTGGGGGAATTAATTTCCAGATACTGACTACCTTATTATCCCCCCTTTTCAGCATCATTCTTACTTCTCATTAATCTTTAGGAACAGGACCATCTCTTGGCAAAATTGTGAGTTTTCCATCCCCTCTTGTAGGCTACAGATATAAGGAAGGGGTGCTTCAGAGAGGCTGCAAAGGCCTGAAAATCCACATGTACACCAAGCCTTTGAATACATGTGGGTGCTGTTGTGGTTGATGAAACAAACATTTATTTCAGTGTTCTACTGCATTGAGAATAATTCAGGTCTGAATAACTTGTCATTATGCAGTTTCTTAATCACTAGATCTTAAAAGTTCTGTGGATTTTTTTAAAAAGGGGCTATAATACTTAAGAACTGCTAGTTTATGGCAAAGGATCTGACATAGCAGGCTGATGTGTTATTCATTCAATAAGTAGTTATTGCATACCCATTCCAAGCCCTGGAGATATTCATGAATGACATAGACATAACCCCCATCCTCAAAATAGTAATACTAGTAAACAGTAACTGGAGCACTAGAGAAAAGCTGATCTTCAGTAGAAGATAAGCAGTTGGTTGGAGATCAGTTGAGTTTTAAGATGTAGGGAAAAATGCTACTCCTTCCTGAGGGCTATACATTTTGAAAGAGGAGCCTCTAGAAGGGTAAACACAAAGGACTGAATTTCTACTGGTGAAAATTCAGGAAATAGTTTGGCAGGCTGCAGAAAGCCATTTAAAGAGCTTGATTGGAAGACAAATTACAACCTTTCCTAAAATAATAAAACAGTATTCAAACTATGTTAGTACCCAAAATCATCAATATGTTAACCACTTAATATCTGACATTGATTATAGGCTGTGCCTATGTAGAGGACTTTGCTTTCATATATTTAAAAATATACAAAATATATTTTTGAATATAGTTGCATCCTGAATGCTACTAGAATGTGAAAATATTGCTCGTTGGGTCTGGAAAGATGCTCCCTTTTGCTGGCTAGTAGCCAGTAGTTGGAATTCGAGCCTGACATGCACAGTATAGACATGGGAAAGTCCAAGGTCATATTACCAATAATGGAAATAGAAACCAAAATCTTTTTTTAAATGGAAAGGAATTTGGGACCCAGCTGGCTGGTAAGAGATGGCATGTGGAGATGAACCCGCAGCTGCTGGAGTAACTCGTGGAAGGGGCAGACCAGACTGGTTAGCTGTCTAGAGGCACCAGGAGTTATTGGCCAAAGTGGCTGGAAAGGAGGAGAGGAGAAATGTAGAAATGCCCAGTAGAGTTGGCACCAAAGAATCATTTCTCTACTTTCTTAGACTATCAATACCCTTTAAATTTGGGGGGGGGATCAACCTGAAGAGCATTCTTCCTAATTAATCTGCCTTAAAGCGTACTTTGCTGTTAATGATTATCACCTTGGAAGGCATTCACCAAACTCCCATTGGGGACCCATCTGCCAAGCCACGTGTTTCCAAGGGAGGCTGAACTGAGTGCAGCCGACTTTGATTTGGTTGGGAAATGAGAAAAGCTTCTAGACCTTCCACAAACCTTCTGTGCTCATAGTCGTCGGTTGGGTTGGCGTCATAGCAAACTTTAAGTGAGGGAGAATGTTTCCGCCATTCACTATAAGGGCGAAAGGTCAATCTCCATGAAATTCCTACCACCTTCCGACGGGGCGTCCCAAACTCAGTGGAGACTGGCTTTGTGATGAGTTCTCCTACCTGCTTGGCTTCAGTTTTCTCGTTGGGAAAACTAAGAGGCTGGTTGACAAAACCTCTTTGAAGCTTTGACATTGGGGTTTTCTGATTCAGTTACCTCGTGGCAAGTACAGTTTCCCATCCTCTGCTTCATAGCTTCCCTTTCAACCCTTCTCCTCACGACTGTTGGTCGCTTGGGGTGGCTGTACATTTCCAGCCAAGCTGGGCAGGGAGGGTTTATCCCAGGGTAGATCAAGATGCACCAGGATCCCTTAGATCCTGACAGACACTCTAGTCGTTCCCTGCTGGGAAATAGGCCATATCTCTGCCAACAGCATAACACAGATAAGGGAGACCATGAAGGGTAGGGATGCAGTTTTGGCCTCTGACACTTCACACTAGTATCTAAGCCCCAAAGAAGTATAGTAAACTTTGGCTAGAAAATTGCCTGACGCTGAACAAGGGTAGCAGCCAGCCTTGTCCTCAGAAAGCTAAAGAGGTGTCTGTCTTCTGACCAGAAGCCCAGAGGACAGTGGTCAAAGGCCACCACTGGAGGCTCCAACTAATCAAACCACCTTTTCAGGGCATAGTGAGGGGGAAGGGCTAGGCAAAGATGAAGCTTTCCCCTCTTAACTTCACAACCTTGTTGGAGAAACCAGTTTCTTGCCAGGAGAGTGGGAACTAATTATACTACTGTCCCCACATGTGCTGTCGACTATCAAGCGACCACCTGTGCATGAAGATGAGCAAACCTGGGCAGTTGCCTTTGAGCAGGTGGGATTCAGTCACACACTTGGGTTTCACCATTCCTCGATGAGATGCAGAGAGATCTTGGCACTAACCTCACTGATATTGTGGATCATGGGGCATTTCTGTTGGCTCCGTCTTTGGCAGGACTGAGAGGTGAGGGGAGCTGGTCTCAGAGCTTCTCATGTCCCCTGTGAAGCCTGACCTCTCGTGGGCAAGCCCCAGCACCTTTAAGCTTCTCCCCAGGCGCCACGAGCCCCTACAGACAGCACACAGGGCCTAAGCATCCCATGCTTGCCTCTTTGTACAAATTTGCTAGCTTTACCTTGTCGGCAAGGGCATGAGGAACAAGCACCATCTACCGCAAGGCGGTTTGGAAATAGCTCTCAAAATTACAAATGCCTGTAGCTTTTGACACACAATTCTACTTTCAGGAAGTTATCCTACAATGTGCAAAATTGCAATGTTGCTTGTACAGCAAGGTATAAGAACATACCAAATATCTATTAGAAAGGCACTGGTCAAATTAACATAGGGTATATTTACAGAGTGAAATATTCTGGAGCCATTAAAATCGTGAAATGTGTGGATTTTTAAACAAACTGATAAACGAATTTCAAAGATCTATTCTTTAAAAACTCTTAGAACACTTTTAAAGCTGTATGAGGTTAAAAAAAAAGCAGGATACACAGCAGCGTGTATAACCTGCTTCCATGTCAATAAATACAGGGAGGGGAGTAAACTGTGTCTGGAAGGACGTCTGAGAAAGTTGCTCATGGTGGTTGCCATGGGAAGGAAAGTGGTGCTTTGGGGTTTGAGAGTGGTAGAAACCTCTCAGCTGAGGCTTCGTCTCCAAAGGCCCCCGATAAAGTTCTAACACCTTTTCTGAGTGTGTGGCCCATTAATGCATTAGCACTTCAATATGGATTAGTTGATCATAGTCTCAGCCAGAAACAGAATGGAAAAGGATCAGACAGTAGTAAGATCGCTTACACTATTTGGAGTTGGTATTATATTCACATGGTTCAAAATTGAAATAATAAAAAGGAGCACATAGCAGTTGGTGAGAGGATAGATTTAGTGCGTGTTTGGGGGTGTGGTTACAATGTATGCATGGGGTGCCCTGTGGCATCAGTAAATGGCAGTGTTTTGTTTTTTTTTTTTTTGCGGTACGCGGGCTTCTCACTGTTGTGGCCTCTCCCGTTGTGGAGCACAGGCTCCAGACGCGCAGGCTCAGCGGCCATGGCTCACGGGCCCTGCCGCTCCGCGGCATGTGGGATCCTCCCGGACCCGGGCACGAACCCGTGTCCCCTGCATCGGCAGGCGGACTCTCAACCACTGCACCACCAGGGAAGCCCTAAATGGCAGTCTTGATAGTACTCGTACGGTACTATCTCTGGGTATGAGACTTCTGGGAATGTGTGTGGAAGAAAGAAAGTCAGAATATGAAAAAAATTGAGCCTGGGCCCCCTATGCCACTGACTGGTGTGTGACATGAGAAAGTCAGCTTTCTGACCCAGGTGTCCACATCTACAAAGTGGGGCTGGTAACAGCACCCCACCCCTCAATGGCTGTGATGTTTAAATGAGACGTCGTACAGCCAAGTAATTTGTACATGAGTATGAGAGAAAACCCTGTGCCCCGCTCAACGACAGCAAAACAAACAACCTGATTAAAAAATGGGCAGAGAAGCTAAATAGACATTTTTCCAAAGAAGACGTACACATGGCCAACAGGCACATGAATAAATGCTCAACATCACTAATTATTAAGGAAACGAAAATCAAAGTCACAATGAGACAACACCTCACACCTGTTAGCATGGCTGTGATCGAAAAGACAAGAAATAACAAGTGATGGAGAGGGTGTGGAGAAAAGGGAACCTTCATACACTGTTGGTAGGATTATAAATTGGTGCAGCCACTGCAGAGGGCAGTATGGAGATTCCTCAAAAAATTAAGACTAGAACTACCATATGATCCAGCTATCCCACTTCTGGGTATTTATCCAAAGAATGTGAAAATGCTAATTTGAAAAGATACAGGCAGCCTTATTTACAATAGCCAAGATATGGGACCAACCTAAGCATCCATCGGCAGGCGAATGGATAAAAAAGATGCGGTATATATGTGTACAATGGAATACTACTCAGCCATAAAAAAGATGAAATCTTGTCACTTGCAACAATATGGATGGACCTTGAGGGTATTATGCTAAGTTAAATAAGTCAGATGGAGAAAGACATACCATATTACTTCAATCATATGTGGAATATAAAAAACAAGATCCCAAACAAATGAATAGCCCAAACCAAACAAAAAACAAGCATGCAGATACAGAGAACAGAGTAGTGATTACCAGAGAGGATGGAGCAGGGTGGGGAAGGGCAAAATGGGTAAAGGGATCAACTGTATGGGGATGGATGGAAACTCAGTTTTTGGTGGTGAGCACCCTGTAGTGTATACAGAAGTAGAAATATAATGTTGTACACATGGGACTTATATAATGTTATAAACCAGTGTTACCTCAGTTAATAAAAAAGACCTGTGCCTAAAGTCCTAGATACAGTCGTTTCGCCACCTCTCCACTTTTCCACTGGCTCTTGTTCCTTTTCCTCTGTTTTTTAAGGATATGTAATCACCAGTATCTTTTATTGGAAGCTGCCTCTCATCCTCTTTAGAAGCTGGTGATGCATGACTAGCAGATTTATTTCTGTAAAAGTAACATGTGCTCTTCCCTTTGCTGGCATCTACGCCCCCTTTCTCTCTGGTATGCAACATGCATCGGTGATGTCCATCACCGCACTGTTTTGTTCATTTCTTACTTTTGCTAAATGGATGTAAAGGCACATTAAATTGGGCCTTCTCTCTGCCTTCTCAGCCTAGGGGAGGGGGTTAACTCTACCGGGTGCCTGCTCTGAACCATCCATGGAGCCCCCCAGTGGAAAGTAAGACCCCAGACCCCAACCCCAAAGCAACCATTGTTATGTTTCTTGTATAGACTATGAACACAGACACGTGTATATTATAACCACCTTTGAAATACAAACCGGGGCCGTAATATTTAGGGTTTTGAAGCTTGCACTTTCATTTTATAACATAGCTCTGAGATCATTTAGTGCCAGTACACGGAGAGCCTCGTCTTTCTCTTTTCTTGGGTGAGTAGTAGACTGTTATGTGGAACTTTTCCCATTGTTCTGGAATTGCAGCCAAGGGACAAAGCTATCAATGAACGATGCCCGGTGTCCGGGCAGTCGAAGGAGACCTCCCATCAGGTCCTGGCACCCCCTACCCTGGCCTATGTGGGGTGAGCCCTGGGGCTGGAAGGAGGCAAGGGGTCAGCTGGTGGGGTGAGCACTGCTCTTGTTGAGAAGTCACTTCCTTTCCCCCTAACCACATCCCACCCTCCGCCCGCCCCAGGTCAAGTTGGTAGACGGCGAAAGGCATCCCCAGGAGCCACTTGTGAGGACGCACTGGCAGAGAAGCCTAGCTTGCTGTCCAGCCTGCCACTTGCCGAGCCCCAGAACCGACAGCCGCGTGAGGACACACCTCAGGGCATGAGGTGAGAGAGCCAGACGGCTTGACGTGCCCTCTGGCAGCTTGTGTGATCACAGCCTGTGTGCCCCTGGGTGCCTGTGCCAGTATAAGGGCCCCATGGGGTGTAGGGTGCCATGTCTGGAGGCGAGGACAGCCCCACCGTCCCAGTTCCCTGGGCCTCTGTGGAATTGGGGCTCGTGACCTCCCCAAAGCCGTGCTCTCAAGTCGTGCTTCTCAACTTTGGCTACAGAATTTGATTCTCTCAGGGAGATTTTTAAACTCCCCATGTGTGGAGCTCAGCCCCAGAGAGTCTGTTTTAATTGGTTAGGGGCGACACCACACCCAGTGCCATTTCTGAAGGGAAGACGGAGGGAGGACAAACCATAAAGAGTTCTTACTGGAGCCCCTTATTATTGGTGCGTGCTCAGGGTCTAGCCCCTCACTAGCTCATAGAAGATACTCCAGAGAATAAATAAAAGGCTGAATGGATGACTAAGAATGTGAACTGGGAAGTTTTAGAAGACAAATGACGAGAGGCTAAATAGTGTGGTGGGAAAATCCAACCAGCTGGGCGTTGAGGGAATGGGCTCTGATTTAGCCTCTCCATGTGCGAGCTGGGTGCTTCAGGCAAGAAACCTCCCCTCTCTGAGCCTTTGTTTCCTCATCTGTAGAAGCAAAGGGTTTGGAGCAAATACTTTCTAATGTTCCCCCTCTATTTCTGAAATCCTCTGAGTAGATGGCTGCTCTGCCTATCCCTGGCGTTTGGCCATTTTTCTTGCTTCATGTGCGACTCCAGTGCTTTCCAAATTGGCTTAAGCTTGAGAGCAGTTTTCCTTGAACAAGAACTCTGGGGCCATCAAAAAGAGGTTGCTTGGTGACGGTTTGTGCAGGGATGACAGTCACTCAGTGTGAGGGGAAAGGCAGAATGTTCCAGAACATTCTAATGCCCACAGTAGTTCACTGGTGGGTGGATGGGGGAGGGGGATATACACAAGCCTGGAGCATTTTTCTTTTTGGTGTGAGCTGTAGGCGTGTGACAGAATCATGGAAACCAAACCTGGCTTTAGGGATTTAAAGGCAAAATTGACTTTTCCTCTGACCTAGCTCGGTCCAGCATTGCCCAACTCTCTCCAAACACTGCATAACGGCTGTTTGTGTGGAGATGAAGAAAAGCTCTCTGTTGACTTGATTTCCAAACCCTGCCTTTTGGAATTGACACAAGAAGAGGGCAAATTGCTCTCCAGGCTTGACCATCCGGTCAGCCTACTCCAACCCCCTATCCCAGCTCTCTGGCTCCATCTACTCAAACAGAAGCTATTGAAACAGATATCAGTAACACAGATAAAGAGTAGAGCAACATGGGCTTTGAACCCCAGGGCCAAAAGGCTTATTGCAAACTGGTCAACTTCTTTCTGTGGCTTCTAGCCCCCAGGGGTGAAAGACCAAAGCTCCTCTTCTTCCCTGAGACAGCTCTGTGTGTGGTCCAGTCCCCGGGATGGGGTGGGCGGGACATAGGGCGTGATCTGCACCTTCAGAGACGCCTCCTCAGCGTTCCAGGTTGCCAGAGCCCCAGGTTTGCTCTTGGCTGCACGTGGGGGGAAGACGCCCAAAATCAATGCAAAGACAGCACTCGGTTAAAGCACAAACTCTGAAACCAGACCACCTGATCTATCCCTTACAGGCTCCGTGACCTCGGATGAGTTTTAAAAAAATCTCTGTACCTTGATTTCCCCATCTGCAAAATGGAAATAACAATGCACCTACATAGTACGGTTGTCAGGAGGATCAAATGTGTTCATAATTCTAAAGCAGCTTAGAAGACTGCCTGGCACGTAGGGTGTTTCAAATAAATCAGTGGTTCTGAAACTTCAGCACGAATAAGAATCTCCAGGATAACTTATTTAAGTGGAGTTTACAGGGCTCCATTTTCTGAGGGGCTTTAGGTGAGAGCCTGAGGTTTTTTAATTTTTATCACCCATCCCCAGGTGAATCTGAGGCAGGTGGTCAGCACTGCCTGGTCCCGGCTATGCCTGCATCTCCCACCTGAGCTACAGGAACCCTGCTTCCCTTGGGACTGGCTCTAGTTGCCCTATGGGCTTCTCGAGTTTTTGTAGGTGGCTTGTCTGGTGGGTGCTGGAAAGATCTCCTTCTATACCAGTCGATCTTTTGAGTTTCAGCTCAAGTGATATCTCCTCCAGGAAAAATTCTTTACCTGACTTTTTTTTTCATGTGTACAGCATTGTAACTTGACATCTGTACACCTTACATAGTGATCAGTCCCAAAAGTGTAGTTACCACCCACCACCATACAATGGACTCCCTTCACCCATCCCCCAGTCCCCTGTCCCTCTGGTAACCACCAATCTCTTCTCTGTATCTATAAGGGCTTTTTTGTTTTGTTTGTTCATGTTTTGTTTTGCTTTGTTTTAGATTTCACATGTGAGTGAAATCATAGGGTATTTTACTTAGCAGAATACCCCCAAGGTCCAGCCATGTTGCTGCAAATGGCAAAATTTCATTCTTTTTTATGGCTGAATAATATTCCATTGTATGTATGTACCACATCTTCTTCATCCATTCAACCATCAGTGAACACTTAGGTTGTTTCCATGTCTTGGCTATTGTAAATAATGCTGCAATGAACATATATATTTTCGAATTAGTGTTTTCACATTCTTTGGATAAATACCCAGAAGTGGATAGATGGATGATATGGTATTTCTATTAATTTTTTGAGAAATCTCCATAACGTTTTCCATGGTGGCTGCACCAATTTATAATCCCACCAACAGTGTATGAGTGTTCCCTTTTCTCTATATATTCTCCAATACTTGCTGTTTCTTTCTTTCTTTTTTTTTTTAAGTCTTTATTGAATTTTTTACAATATTGCTTCTGTTTTATGTTTTGGTTTTTTGGCCGGGAGGCCTGTGGGATCCTAGCTCCCTGACCAGGGATCAAACATGCACCCCCTGCATTGGAAGGTGAAGTCTTAACCACTGGACTGCCAGGGAAGTCCCAACACTTGCTGTTTCTTATCTTTTTGATAATAGTCATTCTAACAAGTGTGAGGTGATATCTCATTGTGGTTTTGATTTGCATTTCCCTTATGATTACTGATGCTGAACATCTTTTGATGTGCCTGTTGGTCATCCGTATGTCTTCTTTGGAAAAATGTGTATTTGGATCCTCTGCCCGTGTTTTTAATTGGGTTGTTCTTTGTTGAGCTGTGTAAGTTCTTTATATATTTTGGATATTAACCTCTTGTCAGATATACGACTTGCAAATATTTTCTCCCATTCAGTAGGTTGCCCTTTTGGTGATAGTTTCCTTTGCTGTGCAGAAGCTTTTTAGTTTGATCTAGTCCCATTTGTTTATTTTTGCTCTTGTTTCCCTTGCCCTGAGGAGACATATCCAAAAAGGTATTGCTAAGATCGATGTCAAAGGGGGTACTGCCTATGTTTTCGTCTAGGAGTTTTATGGTTTCAGGTCTTCCATTCAAGTCTTCAATACATTTTTGTGTATAGCAGAAGACAGAGTTCTAGTTTTATTCCTTTGCATGTGGCTGTACAGTTTTCCCAACACCATTTTCTGAGCAGAGTGCTCTTTCTCCATTGTATATTCTTGTCTCCTTTGTTGTATATTAACTGCCCATATAAGCGTGGTTTCCATTGCTTTTGTGCCAGGCCCATACTGTGTTGATTACTGTAGCTTTACAGTGTAGTTTGAAATCAGGGCCTGTGATACTTCCAGCTTTGTTCTTCTTTCTCAAGATTGTTTTGGCTGTTCAGGATCTTTTGTGTGGTTCCATACACATTTTAGAATTATTTGTTCTAGTTCTGTGAAATATGCCACTGGGATTTTGATACAGTTTGCATGGAGTCAATAGATCTTCACCTGACTTTTGGACAGACCCTGACCTCTGGGTGGAGGCATAAGCCCTTATCTGCCATTTCACATTCATTTTTTTTTTTTTTTTTTTTTTTTTGCGATACGTGGGCCTCTCACTGCTGTGGCCTCTCCCGTTGCGGAGCACAAGGCTCCGGATGCGCAGGCTCAGCGGCCATGACTCACGGGCCCAGCCGCTCCGCGGCATGTGGGATCTTCCTGGACTGGGGCACGAACCCGCGTCCCCTGCATTGGCAGGCGGACTCTCAACCACTGCGCCAGCAGGGAAGCCCTCACGTTCATTTTTTATAAATTTGAAGGAATCCCATTTGGGGCAAAAACCTCGTCTGATGGCAAAAATCTGAACTGAACTGACATGAGGCTATTTATAGTCTTTATTTATTCCATTTAGTGTGTGTATTCACATGCTTGGCTGTAGAAATATTAATGGGTTTGATGACAGTGTGTTGCCCTATCCTCTACTGGCAGTGTTACATAATGTATGATATATATATATATATATATATATATATATATATATACACATACATACATACACACACACACAACATAGTACTTTTTTTTTTTTTTTTTTTGCGGTACTCAGGCCTCTCACTGTTGTGGCCTCTCCCCTTGCGGAGCACAGGCTCCGGACGTGCAGGCTCAGCGGCCATGGCTCACGGGCCCAGCCGCTCCGCGGCATGTGGGATCTTCCCGGACCGGGGCACGAACCCGTGTCCCCTGCATCGGCAGGTGGACTCTCAACCACTGCGCCACCAGGGAAGCCCCACAACACAGTACTTTAATAAAATGCAAAAAAAAAAAAAATTCTGCTTTCCAAAGCACATCTGGCCCCAAGAGTTTTGGATTGTGGATCTGTAGCACATTTTTGCTCTGATTATTGGCTTTCTCCTCTGCCTTGCCACTAAATGAAAACCCTAAAGGCAAAGACCTGAGTTTCATTTTGCATCCTCCACATCTAGCCCATTTCTTGGTGCAAATAATGATCAGTTGGTGTTTCTTGAATGAACGAATGCTTTCTTGTAGAGGAAACTGTACCTGTCTCTCTTACTCTCTGTGACATACATGGTAGAGTTTGTAAAATTAACCTCACATGGCTCTTTTGGTTCCTCCTCCTTGGGACCGGGCCTGCAGCTGGGTAGGCTGTCTCCAAGTTGGGGTGATAAGAACCTCAAAAGACTGTTTCAGGCCTTCCCTGGTGGCGCAGTGGCTGAGAGTCCGCCTGCTGCTGCAGGGGACACAGGTTCGTGCCCCGGTCTGGGAAGATCCCACATGCCGCGGAGCGGCTGGGCCCGTGAGCCATGGCTGCTGAGCCTGCGCGTCCGGAGCCTGTGCTCCGCAACTGGAGAGGCCACAACAGTGAGAGGCCCGCGTACCAAAAAAAAAAAAAAAAGAAAAAGACTCTTTCAAACAGCTAGATTCTTCCACTCTCCGTTTGAGCAGGGTTTTTGAAAAAGAGGGAGCATTTCTGGGGCATTGGAATGTCTTGAACAAAAGAATTCTCCAAGATTGGGGAACAGGTTGAAGCCTTCACATCTGAGATCTTCTTTTCCTTCTCTGTCCCCGGGACAAAGCTCTATCTGTACACTATCTAAAGGGGAGAATACTCTTCCAGACCCACCCCTCCCGGGCTTGATAAAGGCAAGAACTCCAGGGCAGGAAACTGGGAAAGACACCTCCGAACCCAACAGAGCTGTTAGAAAAGAGGGGGATGAGGAGACTCAGAAACAGGATTATAAGAGATTGAGCTTCCATGGTACGTGAGTTCAAGGCCCCTGGCCCTTGTGGTATATCGTGACAATGTGAGAACAATCACATTCTAAGTAAAGAGAAATGGGATGGTTATTAGATAATTCAAGCCCAAATCTCACATTGGTCCAAATTGCCTATGAACACGTGCCGGGGTTGCAAACGCAAGCGTCTTCCTGGCCAGACAGCTTATGAGTGAACTGAGCCACGTGTGACACAATAGGGAGCGGAGGGGAGTGTGGCGAACAGGAAGGTTTGGGCCTCATTTAAAGAGAGCAGCCCCTACTGAGCTCCTGCTGATTAGAGCCAGGGCTTCTCATTTTTCAAGTGAGATTGGAAACCTTGATTTTTAGGTGAAATGTCCCTATCTTAAAAATCCCAGGAAGGTCAAAGTAAGATCACGGACAATCAAGTTATGGCCCACCCATCCCCAGATTGCAACTTTTGTTTCCATACATCTTGGGTGCTGTCCCGTCTTGGGACCTTAGAGTAGTGGGTTTGTGAGTTCCTGACATTTTCTGGAATCATATTCTGAGCTGCGACAATCCCAAGTGGAGGCTGTTTCTCTCATTTGCAGCTTCTTGCCTCCACTGGGGCCACCTCCTTTTCCAAAGGCAGAGGCCTCCTCCCACGCCCTGGGCCAGCACCTACAGGAGATCGCTGGGTAGCCACCAGGAATCATCTGTTCCGCGCCTCTGCTTGGACAGCCAAGCGCGGCTCAGATGCCTGAGGTCCTCCAGGGGAACTGCCATCTCTTGAGAACTAAAGCGCCGCTGATGCTACGAGGCTTGAAAATTGTGTCTGAAAGGATGAGAAGCAGAGCAGAAAAGGCACGGTGTTCAGTTGCTATTTTTTAGGCCACCAGGAGGGTTGGCAGGCGCCCAAGCACTGGGGCCAAGGCGGCACGACTCTCTTAGCAGATCAGCTTCTGCATTTTTGCTGGCCGTCTCCTGTTTCCTCTCTTGTTCTCTTGCCAGAGACCCTAGGTGACTTCCTTACAGACAATCAGGTGGGTCTGGGTCCCTCATCAGGGTCACGAGGTGGAGGACGCTTGTTCGCCGGGCCAGTGTTTGATTATTATCCAGGAAGAGACTGAGGCAGGAAGCAGTGAGGATCCTCCAGATTGAAGCCCACAGACGACCTCCAGGCTCGCTGGAACTAGCACCACCCTGTTCCCCAAGCACCTAACCAGTTCCCTTTAATCCAGCTTTATTGAGCATCCAAGGTACAGAGAGCATTGATGTAGCCTTCGCTTGCAGGTTGCTTACAGAGATGTAGAGGAAGAAGACAATTATACAAATAACCACAGTGAGAGGACAAAAGGGGCAAAGTGCTGTAGGTTCAGAGGAGGGATGAAACTTCATTCGGTGGGGGCAATCAGGAAAGGTTCCCTGGAGGAGGTGACAACTGAGATGGGCTCTGAATTTTAGGTAGATTTGGACATGGGGGGAGGTCACTCCACAGTATGAGCAAAGGCAAGAAGGAAGGAATGTAAGGGGTGTGTTTGGGGGGAATAGTCCGTTTGAGGGAATGTAGGGGCCAGAAGGGAAACTGAGTCAGGAACCTGATCACCAATACCCCGGAGTGCGTGGCTAAAGAATTTAGATTTTCTTGGGTTGACACTGGCAGCCTTTGAAGGATTTCTGCAGGGGACTGCAGTGATCAGAGTTGGGCTCTACTCGGAG
Source organism: Delphinapterus leucas (assembly GCF_059928025.1). Lineage (NCBI taxonomy): Eukaryota > Metazoa > Chordata > Mammalia > Artiodactyla > Monodontidae > Delphinapterus > Delphinapterus leucas. The sequence continues at coordinate 73,580,809 of NC_143142.1, read as the reverse complement.
CTGTGTGCAAACTGGACTGGGAATCAGGAGAGGGAGAGAAGGGGGTGCGGTCAGGAGCTTCTTATGATTTGGGCAGAAGTTACTGAGGCAAGTAAGGTGTGGGGCGTGGGACTGGAGAGGAGAGTACGGGTGCGGAGCCCATAAGGATGTGCCTGCCGTCCCAGCCCCTCCCCCTTCTCAGGCATCTGCTCCCGCAATTCCACCAAAACCTCCCCCTTTTGAGACCCCAGTGACACCCTCATTGCCAGTTTCAGTGGTCATTCCTCAGTCCTCGTACTGGGGACCTACCAGCAGCACTTGACACACGTGGTCTCCCCACCTTCATCAATAAGCTCCCTTCTCCCGGCCTCTAGGACACCGTTGGTTCCTGCTGTCCTCCCACCTCTCTGGTATCTCCTTCCTTCCTGATTGTCTCACCTTCCAGTCTGTGCATCCCTCCTTCTCAGTCTCAGCTTTAAATTCCATCGACATGCTGATGGCATTTAAGTTGGTATCCCCAGCCTGTACCTCTCTCTGAACTTGTACCTTCAACCTTGTACTTGACTCCTTCACTTGGAGGTCTAACAGCTGACTCAATGTTCGTATATTCCAAAAGGGCCTTGACCTTATATCCCAATCCTTCTTAGGGCCTTTGTATTTGCTGTTCCTCTGTCCCCACATGCTCTTCCCCAAGTAGTCACAAGACTTGCTCCCTCAGCTCCTTGAGATCTTTATGCCGACCCACTCTATCTAGATTTGCACCCTCCCCTGCTACCTCCTTCTTCTGCTTGCTTTCATCAACATTTCATGCAACATACATTTTACTTATTTATATATTTGTTGTTTGCTTGCCTCCACTAGAATATATATTTTCTGATGGAAAGGATTTTTGTTTTGTTTTGAATTGCTATATTCCCAGCCGCCGCAAGTGTGTGGTGCATGGTGGCCACTCAGTACATGTTTGTTGAATGAATGAGTGAATAGAAAACTGAACTCTGTCCCTCTTTGGACTTGGGGAACAAGGCCATGTGGAAGGTCAAAGATAAAGTCCCAATGTGGATGCCTGGAAGATACCAGGGTACAATGATAAAGAAATTTAGAAACAAAGAAGTTTGAAAGCAGTGTGAGTTTAGATTGGGACGTTCTGAGTTTGAGTGACCTGGGGGGCATCCTAAGATGATACCCGGCAGGATTTGGATATGAGGGTTGAGGGCTCTGGGAGAGATGGGGAGTAGATGTAGATTCGGTCATTGCTTACATGGCGGTGATGGCTTTAAGCCACAAGGGGAGGTGGGGGGAGAGAGAGAGAGAGAGAAAGGGGACACCAAGAACAAATTATTGGGGAACACCTACTTTAGGCGAGTAGTTCAAGAGAGAGAGAATAACCAGGAGACTGAAATGTCATGGAAGCCGAGATAGAATTTCAAGGAAGAAGAAATAGTTGATGATACTGAACAGTGCACACTGGGGGGCAGGATGAAGCCTGGGAAAGTGGTGTTAGGTGTGACCACCTAGAGGTCTGCTCTCCTGTTGCCCAAATGCCCTGGATGGCCTTGAGCACCAGGTAGGAGCTCAAGGGCAAGTTGTGGACACAGTGAACTGCCCAGTGGTGTGACCAGACCTGTTCTGGAGGCAGGCTAACCAGAGTGTAGGATGACTGGGGAAGGGAAAGAAAGTGGACACAAGCTTTAGGATGATACGGCAGCCGTTCAGACCTAAGGAGTTGCCTGCAAGCGAACTTAGGGGTTTGTGGCTTCCATGTTTAACTTGTAGAGCAAGAAAATGACTGGCCCAAGGTCACCGGGGTCCACAGGGTTCCCGGACCTCCAAGACAGGTATGACCATTGCTCGCTCCGTGTCACCAGCAATGGTTATTTCCCAATGCTGTGGCTCTCTGGCCTCCATAGCTAATATTTGTTTCCTATTGATCCAATCCCAAGCCTGTTACTTTTTAACTGGAGTCCAGGGGTTCAAAGGCCTGACTTTTGTTTAAACACTCATTAGGATGGGGAGGGCATGTCCCCTGATAACCTCAACTGATGAACAAGCAAGGATCTTCTGAGTAAATATAGGCTGTGCAGAAGGCCAGACGGGGTGGACCAGAGCGGGGTGAGGCTGGGGGTCAGAGAGGAGAAGACCGCACTGGCAGAGGGCCTCTTCAAATTTGTAAGAGCTGAATAACTGGAATTCAAAAGACAAATCCCAAATCTAAACTTTCCACCACAAATAATATTAAGTATAAGTTAAAATCTAAAATCCTTTATCAAACAGAAACTCTTTAGAAAATGTACATCCTGGCGCTCCATCAAATAGTTCCTGAGAGTAGAGAATCCAGCCCTATGGCCCTTCAACTCTGTTCGACTAAGGGATGCTCGTGTTGCCCTGGGATCTGGAAAATACGGGGCCCTTGCTTTTGACGGTGGAGAGTTCTGTCCTGGGGCAGTGGCCAGAGAGGCACAGCGGTTCCCCGTGAGGGGCTGGGGTTTTTCTTGGAACAGACCTGTCTTTTCAGATGGGTGTCCCTTATGCACACTGGATTTTGTGGCTTGAAACAGGGCCTTTGCCCTCAAAAGCCCTCCTCCACTCAGTTTGTTGATACATAGATGCCATAATTTCCATCTTTATTCCTGTTGGTTGAAGCCAAGCTTCAACTCTGGAGTTTGAATACTTCTAGAAGGGGTCATGCATGTCGTCTGATCGGTCATGTACATCTTAGTGTAAATGGGTGTCTGGGCTCTTCTCTCCGAGACGAGGTTTGGTGGAGAGGATGGAGGATGGGCCAGGGTGAGCGGCTGCATGGAGGCTTTGAGTCAGACAACCCCGGTTCAGATCTCTCTTCTGTAAGACTCTTTGCTCTCCCGGTCTGTTTCCTCGTAAGTTGAGGGTGATAATATCTATCGTATTAGACTGATGTGGAGATTTACAGGAAGTAGTAGTACTATTAACCTAAGAGAGTAAATTGAAGACTCCAGAGGCTCGGCAGATGTCGGCAAGGCCACTATTCCAAGGGAAAATTCATTCTGCAGATCGATGCCGAAGGCTGCTTGTTCCCAAACTCCTTGCCCTGTCCTCGGGGCGCTGCTGGATATCTCCCAGCCTGCCTTGCGGTTAGGTGTGGCCACGTGACTAGGCGAGGCGGGGGTGGGGGTGGGGCTCTGCCTGGGGGGTGCGGAAGGTGGGAAGAGAGACTCCTGCACCTCCAACTCTTAGAGTTTACTGTGCAGACAGTGGACATGTCCTCGGGTGGGCGGAGCTCCGGTTTCCACAAAGAGCTTCTGCGCTCAGCATGTCGGGGCCCTTACTCTGCTCAAGGGCTTCTCCTGTGTTTTGAGGAAGACGTGGGGAAATCCAGAGGGAGCAGTGGGAGGAGACAAAATTTCCTGCGCTTGTCTACCAAGATTTATTCCCGTCTCGGATGATGTCACTTGAGGTTGATTGAAGCTTTTAAAAATCATTCTGGTGTCGAGTCGGCTTGGAAGCGAGAGGCTGCCTGGAGTTCACCAAGCACCCCTCTGTGCTCGGGCCCTTCCCTCCCATGGGGCCTCCTGCACTCTGCTCCCCCCGAGGGGTTTAGGGAATGAGACCAGCTTGATGTGTTTCCAGGGTTCCCCTGAAAACCTAGGTTTTCTGCCTGAAGTGGGATACTGATGGGTCTGACCCTGACCCTGACCCTGGTGGCTGCCTGTCCCCAGCTGGGCATCTAGCACCCCTACTGCCCTCATTTCTGCCCTGGGCTCAGTGACGAGCAGCCCTTCTGCTGCAGACAAGCCGCTGGAGGGAAGGGACAGGGTGAGAGGTCACACTAGCCCCCAGGGACCCACAGGGGCACCGTTGAGAAGCTAATCGCCCCCTCCCTGGGGGCCTGCAGTTTCCAGGATGCAGATCACCCACGGCCATCATCCCCCCGTCTCTGCGGGGCTGCCCTGGCTTCTCCCGAGGGCAACAAGTGAGGACCAACCCTGGTCCTCCAAGCTAACAGCACTGGGCAGGTAGGGAGTGATACCTGGGCAGGTAGGCAAGAAGCCGGGACCCACACGGCCAAGGCCCTTCTGAGTCAAACATTTCCGCAATCGTGTGATTGAAGCTTGATGAGCACCGGGCACATAACAGTGCAGAATAGTTATCTGCTTTTAGCTGGTCTTGCTATTCAGTCCGAACAAGGCCACGAAGGATTGAAAACTCGTAACTTCTTAGCTCTGGGAACTGTATGTAAAACCCCCACGGTATGGTATTGCTTAGAAATTGCCCAAATGTATCACTTCCCTTTCATCACAGTGGGATGCGCCTCTCCGCTGTCACTCACTCATCTTCAGTGCTCAGGCGGGAGCTTTCCTTGCTGCAAGGCCCTTACACGACCCCCAAGCTAACTTGTCTGCGAGCAAACTTCTTCCGCAGAGAGAAAAAAAGGCTCTCCCCAGGAATTAGGGTGAGGAGAGGCGAGCAGAGGGCTTTGGGAGGAAACGTGTGTTCTCCCCTCCCACCATCAAGGCCCCGAGCCCCCGTCTCTGCGGCCCTGTGCCCTGTTCCTATGGTGAGCGATGCCCCGAGGCTGCAGAAATGCAGGTGACGGTGCCCCATCCATGTGTTACGGGAGCACCTGAAGCGGCAAGTTGGCTGGACACCCGGGCAAGGACGGGATTAAGTTAGATTCAAGATACTGGCAAGTCCAGCAGGCAGACACACAGGAGCCACGAGCGAGGGGGCCTGGGCTGGGCTAATGCACGGGCGGCTTCGGCCTCCGACCTCCTCCCTGAGGCACCGGGTGCTGAGGGCACCCCAAGGCCCAGCTGAGGGGAGATGCCGCTTTGCCCAGGGGCAGGGGGCGGCCGCTCCACTGCTTTCCATTGAGTTCATCCTGTGTTACCTGTGACTTGCTGCTAGGGAAAGAAGGAGGCACAGCCTGGGGACGCTGGCTGGGGAGGAGCTGGGGTGCTACAAAGGGGCTGAGCAGGAAGGTGACAGGCTGACTGGACTCACCTTTTCCTCAGGCTGGGCCGGAGGTCAGCCCTACAAAGGGAATCTTGGTTCTCCCCTTCTCAGTCCCCACCAGTGGGTGTCCTGAGCTGGGGCCAGGTCCGTACGAAGGGGTCCGTATTGGGACTTAATAAAAGTCACCATCATTTTGTTTTCCTGTCCAATTTAAGTCCTATAAAAACTTGCTTAGACATCCAACAGCCCGAGTCCTCTGGAAACTCAGTTTTGAGAAGTGTTGTCTCCCAGATGAGGGCGCACCAAAGGGACGGGAAAGTGGCATCTGCCCTCTTATGTCCAGGGACCCCTTTGAACGTGGCTCCCCAGAGCCAACCACAGCGATGAGAATCCCTGGATACCCATGCTCACCACCAACTTTTACCAGGGACGTTAGAGTTTCAGAAGTGCCTGGATCACTCTTGGACTTCAGAGCAGGTTAAGAGCTTACTAACTTAGCAACTGTGTAACTGATGTATGATGATTTATTCCTATTTCATGTATCTCATCATTTATGTTTTTCTCTGTGAGCATATACAAAGTTCAGAGTGGCTCTATCTGCCGGTACCTTCCTTGTCTGTTCCTGTAAGGCTGGGGGAAGCCGCAGGAACTCAGAAGGCTGTCGATACCTTTCCAGCAAGATACCATCTACTGCTGACTGAAAGAGACAAGTAGCAAGATACCAGGGTGCAATTATGTCCTGATTTGGATGTTACCTCCTGGCAGTCCCAGAGGGGGCAAGTTAAGGCCATAGAGAGGAGGCTTAGGCACCAGAGAAAAAGGGAAAAAATTTTGAGGAGTCTACGTGTTTTATCAGGGAATTGACATGAGATCTGGATTTTGATAGCATCTCCCTTCTGAGAACCACCTTGAGCTTCATTACTGAGTCTCTTTAACTGACATAAATTGAGGGTTAGTCAGATGAAAACTAGAGGTGGAATATGCCTTTCCAGGAATGGACTTTATATTACCACTTGGGTAATCCATCAAGTCATTAATTCTCAAATTTAATAAAAAGACAGATGGCTAAGAATAGAGGTGCATCCCATTAAGCTCAAGCCATGTGTTCTGGGCAGCCTTTAATGATGTTTTTAAAGATGTGGAACTTCTAGGGAGATTAAGGAAGTGAATATACTGTCTATAAATCTGCAGGCATTTAAATAACCTCCCCGAGACAATCAAGGCGATGCGCTCACAAAGAAGCTTTAAATCAGACAACCCGTAATACTTGATGTAGAAAAAGTTCCAGCTTCCATAATTCTTTATTAAATATTTGACAAGTTGCATCACTTCTTTACAACGACTTCATTTTGTCACATTACTCTTTTGCTGTCAGGAAAACAATCCACAATTTCTCTTTAGATCTCCCAAGAAAAACGAAAAGCAAAAAGGATTTGTCCTTCAACTAAACGTTTTCTGTCGGTATCAAATTCAACCGTATTTTACAGCTATTCTGATTGTGAAAATGAGCATTTATCCATACGTTGTCTGTTAAAAAATTTCCAAGTTGTTTGGTTTTTAATCACTGTATCAAATGGTACTTGGCTTTATTTAGGAGGTGTGTTTATAATAAAAAGTTATGAAACATTGAGAATTCATTTGGAATGCTTGAAACTGTTTTTCACCTTAAAAGTCACTGTTTTTTCATGTTTCCTTTGATAATAGGTGCTGAGTTAAGAGATGACGGCATATTATATCATCTTCCTGGGGTGCTCTCAGGCTCTGAGGGTCAGAATTCTCAAGACACAGCTTGGAGAAAACTGTAGAAGGGACTAAACTCTCACTCCCTTTCGAAACCAGATTCCTCAAGGTAGGTGTAAAAATGCTATACAAATATGTAAAGATATATTTGGACAGCATATGTACGTATATATATTACATACATAGTAGTGAAGGAAGCACAAAGATATGCAAAGTTAACATGAAGGAAACCGTGACAATCTAGGTGAAATTAGTCTGAGAAAGAGGGGCAGACTGGTTTATGTAGGAGCACAGATGTGTGGACACAGGGTCATGGTCATGAGAAGGCTTACAATGCACTGATACAGGTTGAGAAGGTAGTACACAGAGGTCTGTCGCCAATGTTGTTATATTCTATCATTACTCATACAAACACAAAACCAACCAACACAAAGACATGCATCTTAAACATGCGTTGCTCTGCACCTAACACCTTTGACGAAGGGGAGCGGTCTAATGAGAGATTTTCTTGGAAAATTCCATACCAACAGAAAGCTCTCCTTTTCTATGAAACATACCAGCTCACGTCCTAATGCTACAGCTTTGTCTCCGACGCACTGAAAACACTTTTGGGTCGGGGTGTGTGTGTATGCAAATGTATATACACTGTTCATTAAGGCTTCGATAAATTAAAAAAAGTGGTCCAAAGTATGTCACATTTTCTTCCCAGTTTCAAAATCTAAAGTACAAAGTGGAGTCTATAAGGATTTTTAAAAAAACACATCTCAGCCCTAAAATTGGCAGTTTTGACTTATCAAGATGTACCCTGAAGTCTGAATAAGACGGAGGTAGTGCAGGACCTCCTGGGGGGTCAGGAAGGGAGCAGGCCAGGCAATTACCCTGCACAGCAGTGCCCCCTACTGGCAAGGCAGAAAATGACACCAGAGTCAGTACAGGGGTGCAGAGTCAGGGTGAGGAGGAAAGAGCAAACAAAGAAGCGCTAGCACAGGGCCTGGGTAGGGGCTTGAGAATTGATCAACCCAGGCTCTCTTCATAGAGTCTGTAATTTCAGAGGTGAGATACAAGAGCTAGGGAAATACGTGAGTCACGTGTGGAACAATTAGTAACTGTTAGACAACATGTACCACTGCTGTGTGGTCTTGCCAGTTCCAAACTGGTTCTCTTGAAGAGCAAGTTCATATGCAGCAAATCTAACTGTTCTGTTTAACAATGTGAGATGTAGAAAGTGGTTCCAACATTTTGCAAACCATTTCTCTCAGAATCTGTCACTGCATCCTTATGTGGGAGGAATAATCCATGTCAGGTTGCTTTGAGCATCTGTCATCTGACCTTAGGGAGTATCTGACGTTAGCTACCAATGGGCCTTTGGGAAATAATGGCAAGTATTTCAGGAAAAAAGAAAGAGCACTGAGACGAATGCCTCGCTGTTTCCTGTTCCAGAGGCAGCAGGTAGAAAAGCAGCACACTCTCTGAAGCTAAGCCCACTGGGTGGACTTTCCAAATTCATCTTTAGGCTGACAAGAGTCAGAAATAGAAATACCCAGGACTTTACAGGTGGCTGTGATAACCAATGTTTAACATGCGATATGTATGTAAACCCTGGCACGCACTTCTTAACCTCAAGGCAAAATGGCCCATGACGGCTCTGTTTCAGCGAACTGAAGAAGCTAGATTCAGGTAACTTCTAAGAAAGCAGAAGCTCTAAGAGACCCTGGACTGCGGAGTAGCGTCGCTGCTAAGGACTAGATGAGGTGACACGGCCGTCCTGCCGTCGTCCCCCAGGCCCGCTGACCGGAGCAGGCAGAGGCCCAAGGGACCGCCCGGCAGCCTGCCCCCATGCAGTGCATTTTCCTTACTGCCTTCTGTGGTTACGTCGCGAAGGTGATGGAGAGTGGTCATCAGGATTGAGAGAAAACAAGATGGGTGACTGTTTTAGACAAAGAGTGAAACGCTGAGAATTGATGAGAGCCAGGGAACGTTATTTGGATTAAAAAAAAAAAAAGAAAACCAAAACCCCCAAACGAACTCTAGACCCGGCACTTTTGAGCTGTCACTGAAATGAGATATTAAGGGCTAGATGAGCTGGATTGTCATTCACAGTTACTGCCTTTCAAGTATTCATGGGGGTCTATTTCGGTAATTCTTATCTGTTCTTGGCACAGAAATTATCTTAGGACGGGTTTTCTTTCTTATTTTCAATACTTTGCCTAATTTGCATTTAGTGAATATTCTGATTTTTTGGAATATACAGTTTACAAAAAGACAGAAGAATCCCAGTTCTTAGACAAGAATCGTTGGATTTCTCCCCCTGTAAATCACACGCTCATTCTCAGAACCCATCCAAGCATACTGCTCTCCCAGGCTTTGGCATAAGTCATAAAAAGAAAGCCGAGTCTGGACTTGAGGGGCTACAAGAAGGGGGAGGTTTGCCACTGAGACATCTGTTACATTGAGTGATGGGAAAAGAATCCCACCAGTAGGTAAAAGTAATGAACAATATCGTTTTTTCTAATTACTCAACATCTAGGTTTTCTGATCACTACTGGATTTTAAAAATCAATACGGAAAGGGAACAATCCTCAGCTCTGTAGAAATCCACCTTCTTTTAGACACGCAGGCCTCTGCGCCGCTTCAGAAAACTCCCTGACAAGCACAAACATTCGTGGCTTCCCACGAGCCACCCAGAGCCGGGGTAAATTGAGTTTGTAACGCCAAAAGATCCTAAATGGAGGCCCTGAAACCACGATTTTATTGTCTTATCTACGACTGGCAAGAGGTGAGACGGCTAGTGTCCCCTGACTGCCACCACGGGTCTAGGACAACACAGGTTAAGAAGGACAGCAGGATTGCTGGGCTCCCACCCTGCCTCAGGCGTTCTCTCAAAACATGACAGAATTCTGCAACAAGGACTCACAAGCGGCCAGGAATCGAATCCCACAGAACCCTCCATCCCCGCCAGGACCAGCTGAAGAGCCGGACGTCAGGGGATCAGATCAAGCCTTCTCTCGCACTTCTAATCCAGCACACAACGGACACAACTTGGGCAGTACACGGTATGGAAGCATGCAACATGTCACTGGGAACAAAACCCGGTTAGATGAACTGTCTATGAATCTTTGCAGTGGCACAGAAATCACAAGACGATTGGTGAGGGCAGGTCTGTAGGCCGAGCTTTACAGCCAGGCTTTTATACACCAGCAGCCAGCTTCACAGTTGATAGCTGTTGCACCGGAAAGGTGTGTGCAGAGGGAAGAAATCAGCATCCCAGTCAATGCTCATGACAAAACCCCCCCAGGAACCAGATGTGACCTCCATGTCGTACATAAAGTGCCTTCAGAATTGGCGCGGTTAGAACAAAAGCTGGTTATTTAGCTACCGTCAGCAAACGTGTACAAACAGGAGACTGCACAGGCCTGGTTCCCACAGCTCCAAATCGCGCAGTGCCAAGTTTCGTTCGAGTGTCTCTACTGAGAACAGCAAAGAGGAAGACATGACAGAAGGACGACTGTACAGCAGCAGGAAGGGTTAAGTAAATAACTTCTCTTACGAGAAACGATAGTCCAACCCTGCCTCAAGTGTGCTCTAGCACACGTAATTACCTCTAAGGAATAATGGTGTGATTCCTTCAAGTCAACACAAAGTTTGTCATGCTATGTTACAGTTCTCTCAGCCTGCAGCTATTATGCTAAATTTGTACAAAAAACGTAATTATCCAGTTAGTTTTCATTCTGAGCATGGAAAAAATCGTCACGATGCCTAATGTTACGGTTTAAATTCTCTCCAAGTATTTGTCTGTAGAAGGCTTTTGGACAAAAGTCATTCTTCCAATGCTAATCAGGTAGGGCGTGGGGCTGTCCAAGAACTTTAAAAATGTCACTGACATTAAACCTGGCGTGAAATTCAAATACAAAAAAATAATATGCTCACTTTTCCAAGTACATGAGACATCTTTAATTGTAGTGAAATAAAATCTGCAAATCGGTCTAAATCATTTTAAAAAGTAAACATGAGTTGTAATACTATACCTGTAGAGTGATTAATTCCATTCGCTGTCATTATAAAGTATGTAAAATATTTATTAAGGGCTTGGCCTACAGAGGCACAACATAAATAGAATAAGTCCTCCTAAAATGTAATTAGTATACACATCAACCAGTTGGTAATTTGTGGTGGAAAATGCAGGAACGCGACCTGGGACTGGGTTCCCATGTTGGCGCGTGGGCAAGTCGCGGGCGAAGGCTCTGCTCCAGGAGTCCGCGCCGTGCGCTGCTCTCTGCCAGCATCTCTGCAGAGTCTGTTAGGCGAATGCAAAAGTGCAAGCAGGACTTGCGTGAAGAACAACCCTCCCGAGGCAGGGGGCACTTAATCCACCCCCTCGAATCCTTGGGCATTTTCCACAGCCATGAGAAGCTTCTCTCGTAAATCTTCAAAGGTTTCATATGGAGGTAAGTCAAGGCGATTAAAGCTGCAAAAGTTAACAAGGAAGCGTAGGTAAAAAGCCATCATCACTGCCCTTTAGTTACCGCAGCACTTCCTAGATCTGGCTAAGGGGGCACTTGGTGTTCCAGCAAGAGGATGTCAAAGTCTCAACTCGCAAAGATATTTCTGATTATCGAAAAGTAAATTCCAGCGATGACACTGCCCACACCAAACATGCTATAGTAACCTACGGGGGAAGAGAAAGGAATTTTCTGATCGTCCATGAACCCTCTCTACTGGGACCAAACGTGGATCCTGGAAAACCCTGCCGGGAAGGGAGACAAGACAGGCAACGTAACTGACATACACACAGAGATGTCAAAACCCTTGAAACACAAAGAACTTCCGCAGCAGGATGAACCGAGGCTGCATCTGTTTTTAACGCTCTCCTTCATTCAACACTATTTTAGGAAGCCCCAGCGCTTCTCCATGTAGCATATCGCTTTGTTTTTAGCGCAGCCCTGTGAGGCACGTTACGTTTTCTCAATCCTGCAGATGTGGGTCCCGGAGCCCAGCGGTGGGTCAGTATGCCCCAGGTCTCACCCCTGACAGCACCGCAGATGCGAGACCAGAACCCAGGCTGCCTGCAGCTCTGGGACCCCAACGCTGAGCTACCCTCTAACCAAAGTCAGGCAAGTCATCAACACGTGGAGTGAAAAGCCTCACTTATAAGAAGCCCCTACATACCTTGAGGCTTTGGCAGGGGTGTTACAAGTCACCTCGGTGACAGTGAGGTCTCCATACATACATGTGACCTCTGTGAGCAAAGGACTGCACTTGTCCACGGGACTGAGTTCAAAGTCTGTCTCTGCCACCGGCCAGCTGTGTGACCTCAGACAAGTCGCCTCCGTCCCTAAATCTGTCTGCTCTTCTGTGAAATGGGGAGACCTGCTGCAGAGTGCTGGGAGGGGGGTCTGGCACACAGCAAGCCCCAGAGCCAGCGGCCATTGCCATCACTCACACACCATTCACCGCCGGCCCCCCCCGGGCACGAGGAGCTAGAGCCCCAGACACAGAACTGGTGCCCGTGCAGGTGGGCTGCTGGCGGGCACCTGTCATGACGATAGCCACACGCACACACACACGTACACACGTGCCTTCGTTCATGATGCTTTAGTAAGAGCTAACATTTGTAGAGCATTTGCCCCGTGCTAGAACCATTAAGGACTTTTCATCTATCACCTCAGCGAATCCCAGCAACCAGCCTGTAAGGTAGGTACTGCCTCATCCCTATTTATAGAGAAGGAATTCGAGGCACAGAGAGGTTGGGTAACTTGCCCAAGGTCACACACAGTAAGTGGTAGAGCCAGGATTCAGCCCCAGGCTGGCTCCAAAGCCCAGATCTGCTTCTGCTGCCTCAGCATTTAAAAGTGCTCGCTCCTGGCACCGACATAGGTTTCCAGGCACGAGCAGAACAACTTCTTATGTTTTAAAAGCTAATGATTATCAGCAGCAATAAGAAACAGACACATGTCCATGGTGGGCCCTTTAACAACCCCTAAAGTATTTAATAAGACACGCTGAGCTCTGAGATTTTTTTTTTTAACAGTCAGTCATCAAACATCAAAAGACACAGCAGAGCAGGACACTGTGCCTCTCAAACCAGAGCCTCAGAAACCCAGGAATCCTGAAGGCGCAAGTCTGAAAGAAGTTTTCAATTTTTGGTTTTCATCATGATAATGATTTCAAACATCAATTTCACCAGTGATAGAGACAGAATTCCACTTCTGCAGGGTATACTTAAGAGAAGAGGTGGCTGTCGTCTTGATTTCAAGTTGGTATTTCACAGTCCAGGGCCTGCAATCCCTGTGGGGTTTCAAGGATCTGTGGCCATTTTTTCCCTTTAAAAAAGGTCCATACATTATTCAAGTTTGAGAAATACTGGAGTAATGGAGAGAGAGAGAGAGAGAGGCAAACAGGGGAATGTTAAGAGCTGAGGTTTGGAATTATGTTAGCGCTCTGTGCCTCAGTTTCTCCATCTGTAAGGAGAGGGCAGTAATATGACCCACCTTTTAGAGTCGTCGTGACGACGATACGGGTTAATATACATGAAGGGCTTAGGACGATGCCTGGAACACAGTAGTGCTTAACAAGTGTTCCCGTTACTTCTGACGTCAGGAGACAGGGCTGGCCTGCCACCAACTAGCTGTGTGACCTCATTAACCTCAGTGGCTTCAGCCTCGTCGTGTGGGCCAAAGGAGATTATTTTTAGGTGGGTCTGTGATTCTTAGTAAAGCGGAATTTTAGATATCCCAGCAGTGACCTTTGATAGAACAGAGGAATGAAGCCCTTTAATGTTGAGACACTCAGCAGTTACATCTGAGAGTTTCATGAAAGCTCAGAGAGAAGCAGCTCCACCAGCCCTTGCTCTCCTAGTAAATCAGGTTTTAATTTTGAAGTTTAATTGTGTATTTTATATTTTCATAAAACATGGAAGAGATTAAACATACGTGTGGCTAGGTTTTATTTCGCCACATATACGGCTGTCGCTGTGAAGCAGCCAGCAAAGCGCCTGTTTCCTACGTTACAGCGGGAGGCGGGGCTGGATGGAAGGGAAGCCACAGCAGAGAAAACAGAGTAAGTAAGTCCCACCCCACCAGCCAGTGTGGCTTCAGTAGAGCTAGCGCTCTCCTCTTGGTCTGGGGAGAGTGTCATTGAAGGAAAAACTCCTTGAATGCTTTAATCCTGTGACACACAGAGAAGAAGCCAGGCTTTGGTAAGAGCTGGCGGGGTTGCTTTCCCCCTGTGTGTAGACCTCTGTGCTGCCTAAGGAAGAGCAATGATTCTACACCCTAGCTCTCCTCACCAACCGCCTGGGCAGCTCTGAAAACCCCACGGCCCAGATCACACACCAGGCCAACTAGGTCAAAATCTCTGGAAGTGGGACCCACCCCGGCACCAGTATTTTTTTTTTAATGCTTTCTAGGTGGTTCCAACGTGTAGCCAAGGTTGAGAACCGCTGAGTTCAGGGTCTTATCTGGGCAGCCCCGTATTTTAGTGGTGGCTCAGCACGTGAACTCCGAAATAGAAGAAGAATCCAACAGCAAGATATCTGTCTATAGGGCCACAGAGGGTCATGGGATGAACACTCAATTACTCGGCTCTCTTTGAAGAGTCTGGAAAGAAAGTGAACCGTATCACAGAGGCAGTAGCTTAACTGAAGTGGTCAGGGGATTGGAATCCTGGCAGACCCGAGTTCAAATCACAGGATCTGGGAGCCTGTGCGCTACGGGATCATGAGGAAGCTTCCCAACAGCCCACAGGAACGCTAACAGTGTACTTCAGGCTGCCAGCAAGGTTGAGGGTCTGACCCACGCAGGACAGCCGCGCCCAGTGAGGCAGCTGTGCCTCCAGCTGAGTTCGGGAGCGCTGCCCCCCATCCCGCCAGTGCTGGGGCTCGGTTCAGTGCTGGCTGCCTTTCAAATGAAGGCTACTGAGCCCGGAAAGCTACACCTGACTGATTATCGTTTGGAACAAAAGCTCCACGGCCAAAACATTCTACCCCCCAAGAATAAAGGCAGAGGATCAAGGGACACTGCCTGCTCTGGCGATCGGCCAGTTGTAGCGAGAACCAGCCCGCTCTCCCGGTGCCAAAGGGCAGGGACCGCATCCGTTCCACTCAAGAGTCCTACGAATGGCAGAAATGGGGAAAAACGTGCTTTCCGGCGAGACGAGGGAGTCAAAGAGAAGCAAAAGGCCTTTCACAGCCCATTTTCCACAGACGCACCTTGATGAGGCCTCTCTCCTAGCTGTGCTGGGCAGCACAGGACGGCCCAGCGGCCCCGGCAGCCCCAGTTCCCGCGGGAAAGGAGGATGCTGGGTGCTGACCAGCCACAGGGCTCCCCCTCCACCTGCTTCCTAAGAGCAAGAAATCAAATCCTGTGGGGTGACCAACCCCGGGGACACGGGAGCCCAAGTGACAGGAGCTCCCGGAGAGCTCCTGAGGTCATCTCTGTGCTGGGTTTCACGAAACTCCTGGGGTTTCCCTCCAGGAAGGCCTCCTTCCCTCCCTGCACCCGGAGGCCTTCGGAGCACAGCCGCGCCCCGCACGTGCCTCCCCGAGCAGGGGTCCTTGGTCGGACCTCCGACACTCCTCTGGCCACACGCACGCTGCTAAATCTCAGACTTATGGGTTCTGGATGGCCATGGGAGGCCTTTTAAAAACTGTTGCCAAAGGGAATTTCATCCATGGTTCTAAACCATTTAAGGTTGGGGTAAAAACTCAATCTGTTCAGAGGTTGGGAGCGGTCGTATCCACATAGGGAGAATATATAGTGAACTCTCTGCTTCCCAGAATAATTAGGGAAAGACGGGGTTTGGAGGAGGAACTCCCCTCAGGAAGCAGGAACGGGGATTTAACCCTTCACATATCAAAAAAACCGGGCCCATTCAAATCCAGCATCCCTGTACGATCTGTATTTTCACCTGTATCACTGACAGTTCATACGCTAAACGCCGAATGGTCAGGGAAAGTAGCGCTCTAGCCTGTAGCCCAGCATCATACACAGCTAAGTGTTTTAAAATACTGTCTGTCAACAACTGTGTGGTTTTCCGTCACTCACCATGTGTGAGCTCTGGGCAGTTTTTCAGGACTTCCCCATTGCTCTATTGTAAACAGCTGAGGACCATTGGAACCTAGACAAAAGAAAAAGGAAGAAAAAGAAATGCTAAGAGTGCTCAAGGCAGTAGAACAAGACGAAGGAGGGGCTGAAGGAAAGGGAGGGGTGGGCAGGGCGGGCCTGGGGGGTGAGCCTTGGGACACCCTCTGTGGCTGGGACGTCACAGTCAGTACTTAACAACGGGGGGGGGGGGGGGGACGCAAAGGGTCTGCACGACCTCAGGACACAGACTCCGTGTCGCCATCAGAATAGAATCGCACCAAGCTGAACAGAGCCGACACAATAACGTAAGGATGTGCAGACAACCAAAGCCTTTCAACCCAACCCTGGAAGTTTAAATTTAAAACTACTTCCGGGGGAAAAACTGAACCGTGATGACCTTTAATATGTCGAGCAGAGAGTGACTTTTTCATCTATAGTAAGCCCTGAAGAATTCTGCCTCGTGGAGGGGAGGAGTGCTTTCAATGCTCAGTTTACAACCACATGGCTGATTCTGCAAAATCTAGTTGTTTTTTGAATATATACCAGAAAACAAAAGAGAAAGAAAAAAGAGACCAATCTTATGGCTCACTGTATAAAAACAAAAACAACCCCCTGCTTTTATATACAGGTAACTGCACAGACAGCTGAGGTGATGGCACGCTGCCCCATCTCTTTCCGTGACGTATGTCTGTTGGGTCCAGGCGAAACCCACATGGCTAGAAGCCCGGGAGGCAGAGTCTTCTGGGGCCACAGCTGATGTCTACTCACGGTGGGAGGACGAAGTCTAATGGTACCCTGCTCACCGTAAAGTTCGGCAAATCCATTCATAGGGACTCGGGACGTCCCTGTGACAAACTGGAGTAACCGGATACGCTTTTCAGCATCCATCAGCAGCACAGCCTATGAACGGAGGCAGAAGGTCATTACGCTCATGTAACACGAGGCACGTCTGCTGCAGTGCAGATGGGCAAAACGTCATCTTATTTATAGTGCAGTGGGAGACCTAGACAGTTGACTCTGCAAACTTTTTTTTTTTTTTTTACGGACATCACAATACCAGCCTCTGCAACCTCAGACTGAGTCATCACAATGTCTCGTTCTTCTTCTGCCAACTGGTCAAAATAAGTGGTAAAAAAAAGCACACTTGGGACTTCCCTGGTGGCGCAGTGGTTAAAAATCTGCCTGCTAATAATGCAGGGGAGACGGGTTCAATCCCTGGTCCAGGAAGATCCCACAGGCCGCGGAGCAACTAAGCCCATGTGTCACAACTACTGAGCCTGTGCTTTAGAGAGCCCGCGAACCACAACTGAAGCCCGCGTGCCACAACTACTGAAGCCCGTGCGCCTAGAGCCCGTGCTCCGCAACGAGAAGCCACTGCAATGAGAGGCCCGCGCACCGCAACGAAGAGGAGCCCCCACTCGCCGCAGCTAGAGAAAAGCCCGCGCACAGCAAGGAAGACTCAACACCGCCAAAAGTCAACTAAAAAAAAAAAAAAGCACACTTGTTGATGGCACCAGGCTCATGTTTCTGTATGTGAGGCCTGACGGTCCCCCTGAGCCAGTTAGAAATACACACAGTTTGAGAGGGGGAACCCAGGTTACGAGGCAGGATATTTGACTGTAGCTAAATTCTCTAAAGACAACATTTTAGAAAAAGAAAGAAAAACAGAGGCCAGGCTAGGCTTCTGAAATAATCTGTGTATCTTACATATCTGAATGATTCTAAGAATCGAGTTGGCTTCACTGGTAAAGTTACTTGAACTGATATTAAAAAAAATATATCCAAAATCAAGGCTGAGTGAAACTTGGACTAAGATGTTAGGATCTGAAGATTCTGCTTTACTTCCTTTTCTCTCTGCTTCTCTGCTGCACTTGAAATATTATTAATAATAGACATTTAGAAATTAAGACAAGGTCAATGATTTCTTATTTCTATAAGTAAATAATCAGCGCTTTTTCCCCTGTAATTGTTCTTTCAAAGTCAGTTTACTGCCCTCCTTTGGACCCGCTCGTTACTATTTCACTTCTCTTCTGCAATGAAAAGGATGTAAACACTGGTCTTTAGAGAGTAAATCAGATTTCATTTGCACCTTTGATTGAAAGATGTAAAGATCAAAATGTTTGTTGGAATTAACAAAAAAAGTTGGGAGAATGGTTTTTGAAACCAACATGGCATCTTGGAAAAGTCAGCCCCAAAGCATGCTTTTGCCCTGAGAAGCCTCCCATTCCTATTCCCACTCTGGAGGACTAGTTCTAATTCTTGAATCCAATTATCTATCTTTCAGGATCGTCCTACTCAGTGGTTTCCTCAAACAAAAGCACTTTAATAGGTGGTCGAGGAAGACAGTGTAGCCTATTCAAGACAGCCATCCACCACAGTTACAGAAAAGCAGCGGTGAGGGCTGCTTCTGACTCGGCGGGCCTCTTCTCTCCCCCAGGAGGCCAGGTACCAACACAGCCCCAAATGCAGCAGCAAGACCACGGGAAGACAGCACAGGACCCGGACTCTGGCCTTACCTTCCAGAACCACTGAATCACGGGGTGGTTTGGGCAGTAGCCGTTCTTGTAAATAGAATGTTGTCGCCAGTCGTTCACATCCACGTCGCCAAGGCCGCACATCAGCAACTGGGAGGGAGATGGACCAGATTTACCCAGAGGTAAACAGGGCACACCGTGAAAGCCGAAGAAATACACCGGAGAAAAGGCCTTTTCTCAGTGCCGGCATCACATCACGTGCAAAGCAAGATAAGCCAGCGACCCATAAAAACAAATGCAGGGGAATACGTCTTCCACATCCTACCTGCCTCTGCAGATCAGAGACTGAGGGGTAACGAGGGAGACCTGACTCTAAAGCTTGTACAGGCCACCACGTTTCATGCTGGAAATCAGAAGTCCCAATCAATCACCTTCCCCGCCCCTCAAATCGCAGCTCGGTGCTCATGGATTTTCTTACGCTCCATTTACATCTGCTCTTTCGTTACCCTGGCTGTTTCCTCTTCTGAGAGGTTATCTGTCTCAACAGTTGAAAATAACCTCCCCACCCACAGTAGAATTAGTGCTTTATGACAGCAAGAACTCATCTTCCCGGACCAATCCACCAGGTGAGGGCAATCACCTCACCTGCCTGGTGGCCCACGGCTGCAGACCTGTCCTAGCGCTATAATCGCAGCTCTGACTCACCAGTCTTGGGTCCACTTTTCTTATCACCTAACCCTCCTAACAAAGGAATGATACTCCCACAGAGGCGCCAGCGTACAGTGGAAAAAGAACGAATCCAGAGGCCTGAAAACCGGGTTCATGGGCCTGTGACGAGACCCTGTGAGGTCATTAACCCCTCCCTGCCTCAGTCGCCCCACCTGCCAAACAAAGGGCTTCCTCTACGTGATGTCTGTGACGTCGTCTATCTGGACGTTTCCATTTTAAGGTAAAAGAACAAAAGCCAGTCTACGGGAGACACGTCACTGGACAAATGGCCGGAGTCCTGTCAACAGCCTCTCAGCAGACAAAGCCTTCCTCCTCCTGTTTCTCTCAACATAAGGCGGAGAGACTCCTTTGCTTTTCAGGTTCCAAGTTCTCATCCACACCGACACAAAGAAGCTGGCACCAGCTACCATGAAACCACCTCCTGCCACTACCTTCTTGCCTCTGCTGGGCTTTCACTCCACAGCACGGAGTTCAGGGTCTTCCACTTCGATTTCACGGAGCCCCCTGCTCTACAGCCCCTCGGGGTCGCCCACCCCCCGGCCGAGTCCCCATTCGGCTGCCACGGTGGGTGCGTGGAGGACCGGGGTCCTCAGCCAGCCCCACCCTGGGAGCAGGGTGCTGCCACCCCAGCTCCAGGCTGTGAACCCAGCTCAGCGGGCCTCCCCCTGTCTGCTGCGTCCCTGATCTGCCCTCTCCCGGGCAAGGAAGCTACAGGTGACTGTTTCTGCTATCCCCTGGTCCCTGATCGGCAAACAAGCAAGCCCCTAAGAGACCCGCAGGAGAATTCACCTAAGCTTACTCGCTAGGACATTATGGATCAGAGAATACTAAAATACCAAGTTGGGAAGTAATGAGATACTTTAAAAAAATCTCCTTTACACAAAATGTTTACAGTACAAACCTCCAGTTCATTTTCATCAAAAATTTTAATCAAATCAATAGGAAGCAGTTCCGTGAATCCCTGAAAGAAAAAAAGAAAAGCACTCTCAACACCTTTTTCCTCGAAAGAGACAAATTTTACAGGATGAACAAGCTTATTTTGGTTAGCCAGGAAAAA
Organism: Delphinapterus leucas; assembly: GCF_059928025.1. Taxonomy (NCBI): domain Eukaryota; kingdom Metazoa; phylum Chordata; class Mammalia; order Artiodactyla; family Monodontidae; genus Delphinapterus; species Delphinapterus leucas. The sequence continues at coordinate 73,560,821 of NC_143142.1, read as the reverse complement.
TACACTGTTCACTGATGATTTATATGACAGTATTCAGTAATTTTAGTTCAGATAAAAACTGCAGAGTCACAAAATAAAAGTTTAAAAAGCAGTAGACTCCAGAAGATCCAGGTACTTGAGTAATTTTTGAAGTGTTATAAAAATATGGGTTGCTGAAGGCAGGCGGATTCCAAAAGCCACTTATGACACATTGCTGTGAGTCAGGGTGTTCTCAAAGGCACAGGCCACAGACGCGCAAGCGGACCATTTAAAAATAAGGCAAAGATGAAATACGAGAGGAGGCGGTGTGATGGGTGGAAAGGAGCCAGGGAGCACAGACAGCCTGCCCCGGTCCCCAGGCTAGGCACCACTGACTAGTGCAGTGACCTAGGACGGACGCTCCGTGTCGCTGGGCCTCGCGTGTGGCCAGTTTCTGAAAGTGTGATCACCTGGGATAGGGCCGGGTAGGTTTCTCGTGTAAATACAGTATGAACCCTGCTGTTCTCCGGCGCCTCTAACTCACACATTTCACCCTAAGTCCTGGAGTTTTTTTGAGTGTTCTGCCTGGGCTGGCGCTATATTCACCATGAGCAGGTAACTGAACTGGGGTGAACTTGAGAGAGCATCGCCCAGCGAGAACCCTGCATCGATCGGTTCTTGTAATGTGCAGCTGGGACTTGTCCGCTTTAAGTAACTAATATCCATTATCAGGATTTAAAAAGGAATTGCGCTTTGGGTCAAAGGGAGCCGGTTTTTAAAATGAGGAAGCCCCTATTCTCTGCGAGGGGCCTCCCTCCTCAGGGGCCTGGGAGTATCACTGACATTAAATACTTGGGTCTGAGACGTAACCACTTCACACTTTAATAAGGTGAGGAATCATTCAGGAAGCCACGAGGAAAGGGCAGGGGATTTAAAAAAAGAAAAAAAAGTTCAACCAATGAGGCGGAAGGCATTATCACGGAGGGATGGCGTGACTGGAAACTGTCCCGAGTCCTCGCATTTCTTAGAACCCGTCACTGCAGCAAAAGGCAGAGATGCTCCCAGCCTTCCCCGGGGACCACCAAAAGCTGCAGGATGATGGTTCTAGCCTCTGTGGGGGAACCTGCCCTTCTGGGTCAAGTCTGTAAAGATTTCTCTTTAAAAACAGTTAAGGCAAATTAAAACATAAGAGCAGCAAAACCAGAAAACACTGACCAAAAAAAAAACAGACGAAAAGGTGGCAGCGCAGTGGCTCAACGCTCCTGCCCTGGAGACTGGAGATGCTGTCAGCAGCGCAGGCCTGACGTCCCTGCCCTGGGTCCCACACCCATGCCTGTCTCTGGGGGTGTGATCGCGTCTAATACCCTCCCTGCCCCCCAAGGAGGAGAACCGTCCTCTTTCAACCTAAAGGCACAGGCAAGACTCCCGGAGAACACGACTTACCTCCAAGAAGGCGTTCATTTGCTTTTGGACCCTGTTCACGAATCTCCACTGGATGACTAGGCTGTGGGAGGAAAACGGACAGCCCTTAACCATGTTGCTCATCACTGGTGTGCAGTTCTTTCCCCCCAGCTGCGACTGCTTCTCGTTAAGCGGGGCGGGGAGGAAAGCCCGACGGCGGCCAAGGAGAAGGAGGGTATATGCTGTGGCACACGCTGCTCATTCATGGACTCTTTCGAGAATAATGAGCACATGTGGAACCTAAAATCTCACTGAGGATTTCAGAAGAAAGACTGATTTCTTTTCTCCCCCCAGATCGAGGCTTCGTTTTTCAAAGCTGCTTTATAAATGTGACTGTTTGGAGAAAAAGGGAAAATGGGGTTTGAACACATATGTATATGGGCATAATGCGTGCACACACACACACATATGTGCACACCCACATTCATGTACAAACATGTACATATTTTTAAGGGGAATACCCACTACAACGTATTTTATCATATGATAATTCATTCTAGTATTCAACGTACTGATTTTCAAGGATGACATATAATTTATCAGTACTTTACCACGAATACTTTTATACCAACACTTGGAGGATTAATGGTAAAACCTCTTTGAGTCACAGACAGCCACTGAAACCACATTCCCCGTGACAATATTTAGTGTACAGCAGAATTTACTGCCAGGTGAATCCACTTTGGATTCCACCTAAGGCATTCTGTCATGAAATAGCACAAGGACCCTGTCATGAAGGGCTCTCACATACGAGGTGGCACCATGGCAACGGCCCTCGAGGACCAGGCTGCTGCCCACTCACTGCTCAGGATATCAGGTTTTACTGGCTGTGCTGCAATCACCAGCCCGACAGCCTACTTGCACCAGAGGATACGGGTGGCAGGGAGCAGCCGGGGATTTCTATCCTCCTTTTTGCAGTGAAGCTAGTGGAGGCGCCCCGCAATTTGAAACCTAAAAGAATTAACTGCAAAGAACGACGTACAACATGTATCACAAGGTGCAAATACTCAGTCTTTCAAACCCAGTCACCCTGGGGTGTTGTTAAAAATCTATTCGAAGTCTACACTTTCTGAATGAAGACAACGGTGCCCGTCAGGACGTCGTCTGCTTGCTGAGACTGTCCAAGCTCAGCACAAGCGCCAGTTGAGGTGAACAGGCAAGAAATGTAGTATCTTACTTCTAGTTTTTGATTAAGTGTAGCAAGCTTTCAACTTGCAAGTGGAGAAGTCCACGCTTTGTCAGGGTCTCTAAGTAGAGACGCCAGCACTCTCCAATTCTTCCTGATTAGAGAGGAGAGTAGGTTTTTTTCTTTTTTTTGGCAGATGCTAAGGAAGGATGCTAAGATCCTCAGCCAATTCTCTGAATTCAAGTCCTGTGATCAACTATGATGAGAGAGGACGGAACCCGGCTTGTTGAAATGGAGTTCTGAATGCAAACAAGGAGCCCAGGGCATGGCTGTAACTCACTAGATGAGCAGAAACTAGGATCCGGGAGCCAACCACCGTTAACGCTGACCTCGTCCCTGTCCGAGGGCTAGCAAGGGCAACCTGGCAATCCTTGGAAGATACCAGAACGGTGAGCTCGAGGCATATGTATACACCAAAGAAGAAAATGTAAGCTGTCCAACTGTACCTTCTGCCCAGTACAGACCCCTAGGGTTACCCAACAGCTAGATTTCCAAAGGACTCAACATTTTGTCCCACCAAAGGACGCTGAGATTAAGAAAATTACAAACAGCAGGAACAATTCTTCATGTTTGCATGTGCTGAATTCTCCATATCCATTTTAACTCTTCTCCTACATTTTCATTATGGAAAAGAGGTCAGGAGAGAGATGGAATATGTTCTCTTCGGTTGTTCCCAATTTTACCCCAACCGGCTGTCGACACTGCTCCATTGTTGTAATTCTCAATTTTAGATGAGATGCCCACAGGCTCCTAGAGTATTTGCCAAGTTACTCAACAGTGGCCCCTTTCTCTCCTCCCACTGCTCCTCTGTATGGCAGCAACACGAAGTCATGACACAAGTCAAACTTTGCATCCCATAATTCAGCTTCCTATTAGGCCAAGCCAGAAAGGAACTCATACTGTTAAAAGTGTGTCCATAATCCGCATGAACTGTTCTGGCAAAGGACGGCAACCGAACATGCTGTTCAATTTAATAAAAGAAAAGGCTGTAAGTAAGTGTGTACGTACTCAATGTATTCCCTTTTGTTTTCATTTGTTACCATTATTTCTGACCCATTGGGCTTCAGATCCACTTGATATGTCTGTAATTACAAAGATAAAACAACATCACCATCATGAAGTTACTCTGCATATTATCACTGAGTAATAACGTCTTACTGTAAAAGGAAGATAAGTAAAATTTATTCAGAACTCTTTCCCAGCAAATGGGCTCTGTGTCCAAGAGAATGTCTAACGAGGCTTTTAAATTGTTAAGATGCTACACACTTAAAGATGTTATCATTGAAGGCAAATTATTTTACGGTTATTTATGAGTTTTAATTATTCTTCATACATTAGCAACAACGGAGAACAACAATTTTTCCATCTGCTATTGACTTATCAAGAAATTTAATTATCTTTAACAGAAAAGATAGGATACAACCATCAAGACTGCAGAGATCCAGATTTGTTGCTGAAAATTAGATTTTATAGCCATAAAAAAAAGATATGTGGAATTTCTTTCAAAGGAGCAAAACACAGGGACTTAAAAAAAGAAAGATGCTGAGAAAGTCAGGCTGAGGTATGGATTCACCTGCCACCCCTGGGAACCCCAGGCTTTGATGTGCATCCAGACACCACCTCCTGGCTCATCAGCCCCGAAAGCCCCCCCCCTCAGAGTGAGCCAGGAGTGAAAAGAGCAAAGCAGCTGAACTCAAGGCACAGCCTTCTCCTCTGCTCTGAGCCAGCCCTGGCTTAACATCAAAGTGTATAAAGCATTAAGTAGCAAAAGGGAAGGGAAGGGAAGGAAGAGGCCTACTGACCTAACAAATAAAATGTTTACTCTCATGGAAATTCCAGGGAAATAAAAAGGAAAAAAATACCACTCACAGCTCCCCTATTCAAAGGTAACCACATGTGTGTTCTGGTGGGATTCCTTGTGGTCTTTTTTCCCACATCCACCCAGCTACATCTGAGAGGAAGCCAAGCCAAGCCTGAGGGAGAGGGTTCTCCAGAGTAAGCATCCAGGCTGCATCCATCACGAGGGACACAGATTCAAACCTGCAACAGATCTCCTGCTTTGGCAGAGGTCCCTTTTCAGGGACCCCTCCCCAGCCCTGCCACACACGCGCGGGACAGATGGCCTCTCTGGCCTCAGTATCAGATCCTGTTCCTCTCCGAACGTTTTCTCTGATGATGCACTTGATTACTGTTCCTTTTCACATGGAGACAGCCTTTTCAGTCAAAGCCCACTGATCCTCTGTCTCGGCCCTTCATATTTTCTTCTCTGTCCTTTTTTCTTGTTATTCAGGAAGGGATCTCGCTTCCCTCCCACGTGACTGAGCTCCACTTTCCACAACATCAATTCAACGTTTTTACTGTCTGCAGTACGGACTTTATTTTTTTATTTTTTAACATCTTTATTGGAGTATAGTTGCTTTACAATGTTGTGTTAGTTTCTGCTGTACAACAAAGTGAATCAGCTGTATGTATACATATATCTGCATATCCCCTCCCTCTTGCATCTCCCTCCCACCCTCCCTATCCCACCCTTCTAGGTGGTCACAAAGCACCGAGCTGATCTCCCTGTGCTATGCAGCTGCTTCCCACTAGCTATCTGTTTTACAGTTGGTAGTGTATATATGTCCATGCCACTCTCTCACTTCGTCCCAGCTTACCCTTCCCCCTCCCCGTATCCTCAAGTCCATTCTCTATGTCTGCGTCTTTATTCCTGTCCTGCCCTAAGGTTCTTCAGAACCAATTTTTTTTTTTAGATGCCATATATATGTGTTAGCATATGATGTTTGTTTTTCTCTTTCTGACGTACTTCACTCTGTATGACAGACGCTAGGTCCATCCACCTCACTACAGATAACTCAATTTCATTTCTTTTTATGGCTGAGTAATATTCCATTGTATATATGTGCCACATCTTCTTTATCCATTCATCTGTCAATGGATATTTAGGTTGCCTCCATGTCCTGGCTATTGTAAATAGTGCTGCAATGAACATTGTGGTACATGGCTCTTTCTGAATTATGGTTTTCTCAGGGTATATGCCAGGAAGTAGGCATGGAGGGAACCTACCTCAACATAATAAAGGCCATATATGACAAACCCACTGGCAACATCGTTCTCAATGGTGAAAAACTGAAACCATTTCCTCTAAGATCAGGAGCAAGACAAGGTTGTCCACTCTCACCACTATTATTCAACATAGTTTTGGAAGTTTCAGCCACAGCAATCAGAGAAGAAAAAGAAATAAAAGAAATCCAAATCAGAAAAGACATAAAACCGTTACTGTTTGCAGATGACATGATACTATACATAGAGAATCCTAAAGATGCTACCAGAAGACTACTAGAGCTAATCAATGAATTTGGTAAAGTAGCAGGATACAAAATTAATGCACAGAAATCTCTAGCATTCTTATACAGTAATGACAAAAAATACGAAAGAGAAATTAAGGAAATACTCCCATTTACCACTGCAACAAAAAGAATAAAATACCCAGGGATAAACCTACCTAAGGAGACAAAAGACCTGTTTGCAGAAAACTATAAGACACTGATGAAAGAAAGATGATACAAACGGAGAGATATACCATGTTCTTGGATTGGAAGAATCAACATTGTGAAAATGACTATACTATCCAAAGCAATCTACAGATTCAATGGAATCCCTATCAAAGTACCACTGGCATTTTTCACAGAACTAGAACAAAAAATTTCACAATTTGTATGGAAACACAAAAGACCCCGGATAGCCAAAGCAATCTTGAGAAAGAAAAACGGAGCTGGAGGAATCAGGTTCCCTGACTTCAGACTATACTACAAAGCAATGGTAATCAAGACAGTATGGTACTGGCACAAAAACAGAAATATAGATCAATGGAACAGGATAGAAAGCCCAGAGATAAACCCACGCACACATGGTCACCTTATCTTTGATAAAGGAGGCGAGAATATACAATGGAGAAAATACAGCCTCTTCAATAAGTGGTGCTGGGAAAACTGGACAGCTACATGTAAAAGAATGAAATTGGAAAACTTCCTAACACCATACACAAAAATAAACTCAAAATGGATTAAAGACCTAAATGTAAGGCCAGACACGATAAAACTCTTAGAGCAAAGCATAGGCAGAACACTCTATGACATAAATCACAGCAAGATCCTTTTTGACTCACCTCCTAGAGGAATGGAAATAAAAACAAAAATAAACAAGTGGGACCTAATGAAACTTAAAAGCTTTTGCACAGCACAGGAAACCATAAACAAGACAAGAAGACAACCTCAGAATGGGAGAAAATATTTGCAAATGCAGTACAGACTTTAATTGCTACTATATTTTTACTCTTCTTCAAATCTTTCCCTCCTGCCGGGTGCCCCCTTCCGGCTGCTGTCTTCCATTCCATCCAGCTGCCCCCCGTGGTGACCTGCTCCTGTCCTGTGCAGGTCATGGCACTTTTTTGAAGATATTAAACAGTTCCACTTAGGGAGTGGGATGGGAGGTCTCTTATAGTAAAACATCTTTAGTTCTTTGACATTTATTTGGAGGTCTGTAAGCAGTACTCATTTACACTTTTGTAGTCGATTACCTGGGGGTCTGTAGTCAGTATTCATTTACACTTTTGTAATATTTTTTAATAAGACAGTTTTTCTTTCTCCCCCCATTTACTCCTCAAAGATTGTCTTGCTGTTCCCTTCCATGATGAGATTTTTCTATCAGATCCACACCAACTGACAAGTTAATAAATCCAAGCCCGGTTCTGGATTTTGAGAGGCTTTCAGTACAGTTCAGCTGTGCTAGAACAGAATGTTTTCTGGGAGCTGCAATTTCCAGAGCTACGGAATGAGAGGGTCAACCACAGATGAGACAGGGTGGGGAGGGGAAAGGAGAAAAACATTTCTGGCGCCTCCAAAAGCAGCCCCTAGTGATGGAAACTGGCAGAATCAGCCAGCACTGCTGAGCGTAGAGAAACGGTTCTTATCAGTGCTGGTGGTGAGGGTCTAACTGGTCCAACCTTTTGAAAAGACAATTTGGCAACAGGGGTCAAGATTTTAATGTGCATATGCCTTTTCATAATAACTTCTCTCTTAGGACTTATACCAAGAGAAAGAAATTGGTCAAGTGTACAAAATGTATATTCCAGGATTATACTCATCGTACTGTTTACAGAGTGAAATACTGAAATAGCCTAGATGCCGACCACTGGGGCACGGTTAAAAAAGGTACAGTCTATGAAACGGAATTTGGTGTAGCCATTAAAATGGTATTTACTGACACGGAAAGGTACCTACAATATATTAAGTTAAAACTGTATACACTGTACAATTCCATTTCTGTTAAAAAGATAAAACCTTGTGTGTGTGTTTACAGAGAATCATTCTGGAAGATACAAATCAAAATTTTACTCGTGATTTTTCTCTAGGTGGTAGGAACTATGAGTGACTTTAATATGTGTTTATTGTACTGACTTTATTTTTATTACTAAGATTAATACTTTGCAATCAGATAAATAAAATTGTTTTTGAAAGGAAAAAAGAAAACATAACAAGACCGGACCATACTCTCTGTGCTGAGTAAGGAATCGACGGCTGGGGCAGCCGTGGGTCACATGGTTGATTGGGGCTCACGTGTAGGTCACATGGTTTCTCCGGGTAGGCAGGGAAGGGGGCCTCCAGGCCTGCTCCCTAAGCTGCTCCCTTAGAGTAAATCCTCCCCAAGCCCTAGGGGCCTCTCAGTCAGGCTTCCGCTGGTGTTCCACCCCCATCTCCCTCTCCTCACACACCACTTGTGGGCTGCTGTTCAAATTCCACTTTTTAAATTTTTTTTTGGCTGCGTTGGGTCTTCGTTGCTGCGCGCAGGCTTTCTCTAGTTGCGGCGAGCGGGGGCTACTCTTTGTTGCGGTGCGCGGGCTTCTCGTTGCAGAGCACGGGCTCTAGGAGTGCTTCAGGGCTTCAGTAGCTGCAGAACGTGGGCTCAGTAGTTGCGGCACGCAGGCCCTAGAGTGCAGGCTCAGTAGTTGTGGCGCGTGGGCTCTGAGGTGCGCAGGCTTCAGTAGTTGTGGCACACGGGCATAGCTGCTCCGCGGCATGTGGGATCTTCCTGGACCAGGGATCGAACCTGTGTCCCCTGCACTGGCAGGCGGACCCTTAACCACTGTGCTACCAGTGAAGTCCCAAATTCCACTTTTTAAATATAGTTCTCGTCTTGTGTCTGAACTCCCTCCTCAAGGACCCAACATGAAGACACTAACACAGCGCCAGGCACACAGAAGGGGATTAATAAGTGCTCGTAGAAAAAAACTGCACTTTCTTGAAGTCTCCTGGCCCAAGTATGAACTCCTCTCTCTTCTTCGTAAAGACCACAAAGATCAGAGGAAGCTCCGGGATGCAGCTCTCACAGAACTGGACCCCTCTTCCGTGGCAAGTGACAACTTCAGATTCACACACATCTCCCCGATCTTCCTCAGATGCTTTATGACAAATGTCTGAGGAGTTCACGAAGAAACTGTCTAGGTCAAATCGGGTATCCTGGGCCCAGGCAGAGGAAGGCCTGACTGCTTCTGCTCGTGTTACTGGGCGCTGTCCTCATCCTCCCCAGCCTCTCCCAGCGGCCGGCCCACCTTTCTGCTTTCATGCTTCCTGCAGCTGCCACCAGCCCCACTTCCTTCACCTGGTCTTTGAGGAACTACCTCCTCACTGGGGTCTTGGTCTGGTTCTGTCCAGCCCCAGCCACGACCTCGCTCTGCCTCTCACCTCTCTCTCCTTCCTACTTCCAGTTTCTGCCTCTTCCCTTATCCCTCTCCCCAACTCAGTGCTTCTCAGCCTTTTTCCCCATTAATTACCCCCCAGGAGCCTTTTTAGACCCCCCAGTTGCCCCCTCCCTCCCACGCAATCTTACCAAAGAGACCCACGGTGCACCGTGTTATGTTCTGTGGCCCCCTTGGAGGACCACAAGCCATTGTAATGGCTGAGACTTCCTGTCCTCCAAGACAAAAAGTTGTCCAGTTTTTGCCCCCTAGCGGTGTCGTCTCCCCCGTTGAGAATGCATGCCTTCACCCAACTCAGGCCAGGTCCTCAAGAATTTTCCGACAGGCTGCTGCCCATTCTCTTCCCCTCCCTACTGCACAGCTTCTTGGAAGTCCACACCGCTAGCGCCTCTTCGAAGCAACCAGATCAGGTGCTGCCCTGCTGACTCTGCAGTCGGGAACTTCTGCTTGGCGCAGCTCTAAAAGGACGTCTCCTCCTGGTGGGGCATGCGTGTGCAGGGCTGTACGTGAGTGTATGGTTGATTCCTTCTGGCTGGCATATGACGACTGTTCAAATATTGAAGTCTGTTCATCTGAAACATTGCTAGTAGGCCCCAGAAACCAGCAGCTGCGGATTCTCACCAACCAGAAAAAAAGCAGACTGGAAAAAAGTGGCAACAGCTGCAATTTCATTACATGAAGTGACAGCTGCCACCGAACGTCACGGCCTGGTATTTCTAATCATGGAATGAGAAAAAGAGAGCCTAAAAGCACTAAGGAAGGCCGACTGCACGCACATTTCACTTCTGTGGTAACTTCACTCTAGTGAAGAAATGACTTTATCTTTTTGCACAAGGAGGCGTGGGCTTCCTCTTGGGTTAGAAAATGGCAGTGCACGGTCAGCAGTTTTGCAGAGGGCTGGGGGAGGGGGAGGCCTGCACAGGCCTCTTGCTGATGTCCACATTTTTGGTTCAACACCTCTATTTTGAGTGTCTACCCTGTACCAGGCACTGCCAGGTGGTGAGTGCACAATGGTGAGCAAAAGGCAGACCCAGGGCAGCCATCAGCGAGACTGAGTCTGATGGGGGAGAGAGAGATACTAAACACATAACCATACAAATACATGCGAAGTCACTTATGGTACCTGCCATAGGGAGGCACGGAAGATACTCCGAAGTACTGTGGTCCTGGGTCAGAGCTAGCTTTGTCTGAACTGACGATGGGAGTGTGTTCCCCACTGAAGGAATGGCATGTGCAAAGGTCCTGCGGCAAGAAGGAGCTTGGTGTGTGCAAGAAGTCTCGTGGGACCAGACCCAGAAAGCATGAGGGGCAGCACTGATGCAAAATGCACCTGGAGATGAACAGGCAGGGCCCAGCCACGCAGGACTTCATGAGGCAAATTAAGGACTTGGGTCTTTATCTTGACAGTGATAAAGTGGGAAATCTCTGCATGTTTTTAGCAGAGGAATGGAATGATCATTTCACATTCTGAAAAGACCACTCTGCCATTGTAGGAGGCCAAAGGGGGATATAAAAAACCAGTTAGGAATCTACGAGAGAAGATGGTAGCTTAGGCTTGGGTACTGTCGGTGGGACAGACAAGGAGAACAGAGAGAACTGAAGAATAGTCGGGAGTCAAAATGAACAGGGCCTGGTGACGGACTGGACGTGGGAGGTGAGGTCAATGTGCGGCTGCCTAATTCACTCTACGTTTCCCCCCAGAACGCAAAATAGACGTGCTAGTTCCTCGCTAATCAGGTTCCGCTCTCTGAAAGGGAAAGCCCGTAATGTCACAGATAGGGCACCTCATCATTATCTTACCCATCTCGTGAGTCTGTTTTGATGTGACCGCATTTACTCTACCTGATTCAACCCAAAGTCAGAAAAACCCACATCAAATGAGGGGGTCTGAGAATTGTTTTTAATGAACCACAGACGTGAGCTATAACGACCATCAGAATCTTTATTAGAAGTCTACTTAAAAATGCAAACATCTTGTTTGGTTTGTACTTATTAGGTGGAAACAGTCACATTTAACTGTAACTAAGGAAGGTTTAGTCTGCTTCTAACGTTGGCATCACTAATGTCTTCTGAACTGTGTTAAGTTAGTCATATGGATTTCTACAAGTGGATATAATATAAAGAGACCTTTTTCTTTTTTGCATTTGACACCCAAGACTGATTTTAAATCTTCCTTAGTTCTTTATCTCTACTCCTCCCTACATGTGTTAAAAATGCAAAGAAGACACAGTTCTAGGACGGTTAGCCATGTGTTATCCTTTGAAAATTGGCAGTTAAGACCCTTAAATATGTCCAGCTTAAAAAAAAGTCATTGCAATTCCAATTATTTTGTTGTCTCACACTTGGAGCTTCCATTACTTATAACATTAAAAAAAAACCTAGGCAGCATGATTCATTCCTTTGCTCACTAAGCATTTAGCAGCCATCGCTACACACCGGGCACTGGAGAAACCAAGGAGACCTCAGGGGGCTCACAGCGGGCGGCAGGCCGGGGATGGCTAGAGGACAGAGCATTATGGCGGGGGAGGGGAGGATGGGTCGGCAAGGAGAGGGTGCCACGCAGCCAGTGACAGGGCACGGGGCGTCCTGCGGGACGCCGAGGCAGGCACCCCATGGCTGTGAAGGTGAGAGGACGGAGGTGTTGGGAGGGAAGGTAGAGGTGGGCAGCGAGGGGTCCCAAGCCGTGCAGGAAAGGTTTTAATTCACACTGAAGTGCACAGGCTGGCCAGTGAAGAATGTGTGTCGAGCAGAAGAGTTACAGGTCCAGGTTTGCTCTTCAGAACCACTACATCCGGAGCATATGTGTGGAGGCATCAGAGAACGGACTGGAGCGAGGGGCGATGTAGGGACCAGGGAGACTGCTACACGACACAGCCAAGGAACCGGCAGAGCCTCAACAAGGGAAGGGTGCAGACAAGGGGAGCGATGAGCAGGCTGGGGCTAGAGGACGCAGTGACCGGCTGGACACGGAGGGAGAGGGACGATTCCAAGGGGACTCCAGTTTCAGGCCGGAGGGGAGGGTGTGGCCACTGGTTAGACCGGAGTGGAGACGGGGGGTCGGGAGGAGGAAGTGGCTTTTTCAGTTCGGGGACCTGTGGGTCTTTCAGGAGACACGGCTCGGGAGGCAGCCGAAGCAGGGGGAATCTGGACGCTAGAGGAAGGGTGTGGGCTGCAGGTAAGAGGCTGGCGGTGAGCAGCGCAGAGGGAGGCCGCCCAGCGAGCGAGGGCAGGACAAGGAAAGAAGTGGGCAGGGGAGCATCGGCGTCACGGGGCCAGCAGAGCAGCAGGGCTTAGGAGAGATGGAAGGAGAAGAGCGGAGCGGGGTGGGGAGTGGGGAGAAGGGGTGAAGTGGGGGTGACTTGCAGGGGCTTCAGGGGAGGGAGCAGTGGAGGAAGGAAGCAGACAAGGGCCAGAATCCATTTACATTCAGTCCTGGGCAGGGGGGCCACCGCTAACCTGGAGGGGACAGCTCTGGGCGTGGTGCAGAAGAGATCTCCCTCCCCCACCCCACGACAGGACTCCCACAAGGACGGCAGTGTCCATCGGTCTGTGAAGGTTTGGGGGCATGAAACACAGTACGGAGCGAAAAAGGATGGGGAGGGCAAAATGAGATTCTTAATGGACTCGTTGATGATTTCCATTAATCCCAGGGTCTCTCTCATTCCTGGTGCCTCAACTCAACCGACCAGGAAGGAAAGAAAACACAGGCTCCCTGAGACCCACCCACTTCTGGGACTCACACGAGTGACGGTTTCCTGGCCTGAGCGGATGTAACAAGTGATTTTGGTGTGTGTGATCACGTTCCTTCACAACAGTTTTTACCCCACGTGTCATTAATTTCTTTGTATCCAGCGGCACCAGCTTCTTTCTTCTAAGACTGCGAACCCAAGAGGGCAGGGACCCGATTTCCTTACCTCACCTATAAAACTGAGCACAGCATCGTGAAACGGCAGCCAACGTGAGCACACTTTTTGGACAGCGGAGCCAATCAATGTCATGTTCCATTAGCAACCCTTAAAACGGGCTCCATGGTCTCATGAACGCCAAGGCCACGTACACTTGGTCTGGTAGATGGGAACTCTCTCTGGGCTTTTGTGAAAGGACAGGTACCAGGGGTTGGATAATCCTGAGAAGTCCTTCCCAAAAGCATCGTTATCACCGGGGGACAAATGAACCAAAGGTCTCAGGTTGAAGACAAACACCTCCTACAGAACTTTGGGATGATGATGAGAATTCCAAGAAGGACTTTATCTTTGAAATTGATCTTTATGGTCAATCCAGCCTTAAAGACAGTATTGGTGCAAAGCAAGAAGGAACGTTAGAAAACCCTGAGCCTGCTGAGCCCCCAAAGACGAACTGCACCATGACAAGGGAACCATTAAAGCAGAGGGAAAAAAACCAAGGCCCCCCCCCCCAGGCATCACCTACTCCTGGTCATGTATTTATATCACTAAGTAAACATTTACACTATTTTTTTGAAGTATCTAAATTTTAAAACCAAGGCACAGGGCTTCCCTGGTGGCGCAGTGGTCGAGAGTCCGCCCGCCGATGCAGGGGACACGGGTTTGTGCCCCGGTCCGGGAAGAATCCCATATGCCGCGGACCTGTGCTCCGCAACGGCAGAGGCCACAACAGTGAGAGGCCTGCGTACCGCAAAAACAACAACAACAACAACAAAACCCCCAAAAAACCAAGGCACAAACATTCACATTCAGATCTGCTTTAGAACTGAGAAGTAGGTGCTACTTCACACACCAGAGGCCTCAGAATTTCTCTAACTTTGCAGGAAGAGAGGCAGCTGTGATTGGGACTTGGCTTCCTGGCATGACAATAAGATACTGATACAATCACATGATAATTAGCAAAGACTCAAAGAAGCAAAGACTCTTTGAGAGTCAAGGCGGAGCTGGTGGGGTTACCCACACGTACCTGCCCAAAGTTTTCTTCATCAATGCAAAACATAAGGTCCAGTTCAGTCGGATCGTTTTCTAAGATCCATTTCAAAGAGTTGTAGTATTCACTATCCTACAGAAATGACACAGAAATTAAAATTAAGCATTTTTTCCCAAAATACACACTCACTTCTTTAAATAATTATGTCCTTTAAATGTAATTCCATCCAGAATCTCAAGAAATGCCTGAGTCACTAATATGTTTCCAGCTCTACCCCAAACCTTCTCTTCCACTTTAATTTAAAAATACAAACTAAAAAACTGCTTTGGTAGTAACAGGGGTTTGTAGTTGGATCCTGTCCTCTGTCAAGAGGAAGCAGCCTGCTCTGGATGGCCGTCATAACATTACGGAACTGAACATGTAGAGATGAACATACTCCCCATCTTTTAAGAGTGAAAATATCAGAGGAAAGGAGGAAGGATAGAGAACGCTCTACCTAAATACCAATGGTTTCAAGTTGTGCCCCTTCCTGTGCTTCCAGCACCCTCTGCAAGTCACTGTGAGCAAACAGGAAGAGGCTGCCCTGGCGTCAAAGCCCAGAACACAGGCCCCGAGAGCCTGGACCCCTCTGTCTCTTGGGCAGCCCCAGGGGTTCGACGAAGACCAAACAGAATGTGTGCACCGACTGTCAACATGGCGAATAAAATTACCTTAGACTTGGAGAGAGATTTTTATACTCCTAGCTTCCTCACCATACAGGAACAAAAGCATAAAGCCTACGCTACAGGTAAGAGCTGAAGGGAAGGAAACTCGACACGGGTACCATGGATACACAGAGCTGCCCGCCCGGGGAAAACCCAGCTCAGTGGACTTGTGTGCACTGCTGGCCTTCTACTCTCCTTCCACACCCAGAGGATGAGCTGTGAGGGAGGGGTACACGGCTCATATACCCAACTACACAACACGTACAGTCAACACGGCAGCGAGGCTGAGGGGAGGAAGATGCTTTCTGACTCAAGTGACAGAACGTGAAAGCAGAGCTGCAAACACCCCAAATGGACGAAGATGCTTCCTGATGGCCCCGTGTGTGGCTGGTGAATGGTGAGAGGTGCGAGGTGAATGGCGGGAGTACAGGTAAATTAAACGAAAGACGGAAGCAAAAGTATACCAGGAAAAGAGCATCAACTTTTGTTCTTTATAGAAAAGCCTTTCAACTCTAAAATGGTCAGCCTAGATTAAATAAGTTAAATGCAGCACGAAAACCCAAATCAAAAGTTAGCAATTATTTTCTAACTTTTCATTCCTCTCCTGCACTGTAGTGGTCCCTTACTCTTCTTCCGTATCTGGGATGAGTATAAATAGTCTTCCCTTCATCTACTGTTTTGGTCTGGCTCCCTGCCATTCTTTGAGGTCAGAAAACAGAGAGATAGCAGATGAACCTCTAAGTGTGCAGTATTAGCAGTTTTCCATGGAAAGCAAGGGCAGCAATGAGGTCTCCAAATGACCCTTGGATTTAATTTGGTCAAACCAGTTCCGAGTAAGCAGAGGTAACTGAGATGTGGGTGTACCCGCCCTAAATACCACGACTCTAGGAAATGTGAACAATGATTTGCTTATTAAAAAATTTAGGGAGATCAGTCAGCCTCTTGAACAATCCCTGTTGTCCATACTGAATGGCGACGCCCATAAAAATTGCTGTGACTACAACATGGTCTCAGCTGCCTTCCCATAATGCACAAGCTGCTGGTGCGGCCCGCGGGAGTGACCTCTGTTTACTCACCACAGACTCCATGTCATTCAGAGTTATCTGCTTTCCCAGCATCATTTTGTAAAACGGTCGAATGAAGAAACCTAAAACGCGGTGAAAACTGAGTTAGTCTCAAATCTTTGACGATGCTGTGCATCCGAGCATGAAATAAAAGATTAACCTGCTTTCATCTGAATGAGAGACCAGGACAGAATAATTGAGGGTTTTCTACAGTAAGATGAGGGCCTGGTTTGGGGCAGGGTTGGGGGAAGGGGTTTAGGAAGGCACCTCCTGACACAGGTGCCCCCGGAACCTCAGTCCTCCCCCTTCACCCTCAACTCCCATCCTCAGCGCCCCCTCCAGGTCTAACCAGCCACCCTTGCAGCCCGTTCCCGCTCCCACTGGCTTCAGTGTGGCCCTGCGGCTGAGGCTCAAAGCCCCTGCTGTCTGGGGGGTGAAGCCACAGAAGGGAGTAGGGGCTGATCTGACGTGCAGCGTGTCTGCTCTGCCTCCAGGGCCGTTCATGGTCCCGGGAAACAAAGACACTGCTGGCCACACACCTGGGGGGCATTCGGGCTCTTCTTCTTGCAATTCCCGAGGACACGGTTACCTCCTATCTCCTTTTGCAGCAGGGACCTAGATGCCCCCATCACTATTCCAGGCAGCCTTGACTCTTGGCCCGTCCTTGCTCTTCTGAAACAATCCCAGCTTCTAAGTGCGCCAACCCCACCACAGCCTCCCGGCGAGGCTAATGCCGGTAAAGCGCTCCCCCCCAGAGACCTCCGTGTGCTCCCTTCTGCTGGACTCTGGACCCATGTTTCCCGTACCCTCACTAGAACATCGGTCCCCTGAGGTCAGGATCTCAGCTTAAACTTCTCTCTATTTCCCCTGTAGCAACTAAGAACGTCTTCTTTCTCGGCGGAAGGTACATAACGGCCGTTCTAATAATCTATGGCATGACTCCAGTGCTGCAAATTAAAATACATTCACTGTATATACCTATACAGAGTGAGGCCAGTTTCCCCCAATCAGAAAAAAAGTGTTTACTCCTGCCACCAGCCCCGCCCCCCGGAAAAAATACAATGTTGAAATTAGAGGATCAAAATCAGCTAGCCATTACCAGTAAAAATTTATTAAAGGAGAAAGTACACAGGGTACATCAACTAGCATAGCTAAGGTTCCACAAATGCAATTCCCATAATTCTCCTGGAAACGTCTCTCTTTCCACAAATGCAATTCCCATAATTCTCCTGGAAACGTCTCTCTACAGTAACTGCAGTGTCAATCTTAAATCTTGATCTGTCTTCTACTCTCAACCATTTCACACCTAAATTCTTCAAAAATATTTCTGATTCTCTTTCCTCACTGATGATCTCTGTAATGTTCTCTTAAGGGCACTACTTGTTCAATGACCAAATCCATAAGAAGTCTCTATTATAAGCCTATTGATTCAGCCAGGGAGGGGGGTTTCACTCCTGACTTCCAAGGTACCTTGAAATTCTTGGTACTTTGCATGACTTACGTGCTTTAGATAATAATGAGATTATTCTGTGCCATCTGTTTCAGCAGTGATCCCAGGGGTCAAGGTCTTAGCTGAGTTATAACACTGCTTTGAAATTATTTACAGTCTCTTCACATTCAAAAAAATGGTAATTTGGGGACAAACAGGACAATGGCAGGATACTGGCTGAATTAGGCCATTTTAATGAACTTTTCAATCAATACTTTCCATCTATCATCAAATCTAGTTCCTGCTAAAGAAATGTTATTCTGGAAAACATAGAAAATGCACAAATACAGAATGTTCTGTGCTTCACACTTAAGTTTTTCAAAAAAAAAACCTTTTTCAAACTGTGTGTAGACACTGTGTCTTCAGTGCTCAGACTAAGATGACACCAGGAAAAAAAAGCACCTTCATTATGGACAAAACATTAAAGAAACTACTGATTTACAGAGGGAGGACCAGTGAAGCACTTTTGCTTAAAACCTATGATGTGAAAGATAAGACACCTGATAAGAGACCACAGACAGCACTGTCCAATTTTTATTACTTCAACACTTTTTAATAACTTACCATCTAAAAGTTTCCCATGAAATACTGCCAGACCAGCAACTCTTCCAATAAAAGTGAAATAGGACAAATGATCTTCATTACAGAGGCCCGAATTGGGATTGATCTGAAGTGTGTAGTTGTCCCTTTTTAGGGAGGGGGAGAGAGAAAAAGAAAGGTGGTAAATAAATGCAATAAATAAGAAATGCAAGAATTTGAATTTTCCAGTGCTGCCTGTCATTAAGCTTTTACAGTGTGCCTACAAACATCCTGTACCTGACAGATAAGGCATAAAAGCTAGACAACGGGGCTTATTTGGTTAGCCCTTTTCCGTGACCAAGGACGGAGGTCTACTAGAGCTGGTGAATATGCCGTTATGTTAAACCGTGAGAAACTGGATATCTGACTACTGTTGATCGACAAAAATCTCAATTTCGTACGGTTCAGCCAAGTATTTTGGGAAGCTGAGAAGCCCCACATACCAAAGGGGCTGGACATGGATTCCCAGCTATGTGTGAGTGCAACAGGTTGTCTCTGTGAGAAAGGGGGTTAACTCCCTTGAGAAGCTTTTGGTTTGGGGATTAAAATTTTTCCCAGGGGTCCAACCCCTGATCCATCTGACCAGCATTCTGCCCTGAAAGGCCTGGAGGCCACTGGTAGCAACATACGGCTGTCCCAACAGTGCAAACCTCAAGATGTTGACATGCACCTCATCACCCTTTGATCTCACCATCAGGAGGATCGGTGGTTTGCAAAATGGGCTCCGGGGCCAGATTCTTCTGGGGGCAGCTTTGGGAATGTGGGTAAGAGGTGCAGATCTCGCCTCTGGATCCTCCCCTCCACTTCAATGGCTTTTATCAATTTTACAAAATGGGAAATTCTTGGCCGGAGCATCGGAGAAGAACACTGAGGCTGCCTTCCAAAAGAGCTCCCCAGGAGACCGGCACCAGGGGGAAGACACGGGAGAACCCTTGTCCCTGCAGAGCACAGGCTGCTTTTCAAGGTCAACTGTTTTACTGGGGGCTCGGGTCCTGCCTAAGCCTTTGGAGAAGCCGCCGCCTGGAGGAGGAAAGGGTGGCCTTGCAAGTAGCAATGTTTGATTCCCGAGAAAGCAATGGACTCTGCCTCGGTCTGCATGCCTGGCAGTGATGAAATCCTAATGCAAGGTGGGGTGGGCATGGTCCTTTGGATCCTAAAGGACGGGTCCTCAGTTTGTCTTGAAGTAATTTGACTTCAGAAACTATTCTTGTTCATAAGACAACAACCTTCTGAATTCTGACAGTGACAAATTCTCCTAAATTAACATAACATTATGAATGAAAATTGCCTTGTTCCTTACCGTTAAGTACCCAACACATTTTCAATCTCAATTACATGAACACAACAGACAAGAGAAGAATTATTTTTAGGTGTTCACAGAGTAGGTTAGTTCACCATGTGGAGTCAGACCTGTTCTAGACCTATAAGGGCTGGCGGGGAGGGGCTGAAATCAGCAGTGTTAATTCACCTCTGAGTGAGCTGCTTATTCTTTCATTAAGTTTAAATTCATGAAGAATAAAACTGCTTCAGTGCGGACACCTGAATGCACTCCAGACACTTACGTTGCAGAGTACTCGAACAGACCGTAATAGGGGTTGAACATCTCTTTGGACAGTAAGAAGAACCATTCTCTGGCCACGCCCCCGTAGTCCAGACCTTTTTCTGATTCAAATTCAATCCACAGCCTAGCTTTCAGGACATCTGGTCTTTTCACAGACATGATTCTCCGATAGGACTCTTCAAATATGTTATTTCTGTGAAGTTTCATTTCAAACCTATTTGGAATATCAGCCTAAAAACAAGAGAAAAAACCCCCCCCCACACCATCAGACAGTAAATATACACCTTACTTCCTAACAGAAAAAAAAAAACAAAAACAAAGAGCAGAAATGATGGCAGCCTTCAAATAAACAAGCAATGATGAATGGTTCCAACCGAAACGCTCTCCTTTCTAGATTGTTCTTCACACAGACAGAAAGCCTATGTCAGGAGGAGACACACAGCATCCACCAGCAGGTGTCAGACTGAGCCAGCAACACGCGCTGCAGAAGAAACTATGCTGAGTGAAGACAGTCGTCTTCTCTCCCTTTTATAAGCAACTGTGGGGCACTTATCCGCCCACTGGCAACCGAAATATGGTCAACTCTGTACACTGTTTTAGTCAAAGAAAGGGACTATAGTCCAGGGGATTAAAACCCATAGACAATCCCCACCTGGCCAGGCTGGGACGACCCTCAGCCCTGGTAGGGACTCCAGCTGGTAGCCGTGACCATGATGCCTACAAGCTAGTTCTGTTGCCACGGGGAGTGGGACCCTGATTATCACGGCCAAGTTGTGGGAAAGCATCCCAAAGGCAACAGTTACTAAACGTGAAAATAAAAAAGCACTTGATTGAAGTTGTGAATAACTGCTTCCTGGCAAAACAGGTCCAGGGTCAGCTTTGCCAGGATGATGGATCTACAGAGTCAGTTTCCAGGCAGAAGGTACCACGGTGCAAGTGCCACAAAGTGAGACAGCGTGATATCTACAGTCATCACATCACTGGAGGAAATGCAGGCGACTCACAAAGAAACACTGGAATTCCACAGGTTCAAATTTGAGTCATTTCAGAAGGAGTTACCCAGGAGCTCCTTGAGTCAGGATGTTAGAAGAGAGAACAGAACCCGTAAGAGGGAGCTCCCCGAGGCAGAGGCTGTGTTTCAAGCGTCTCTGCATCCCCAGTGCCTCATCCATAGCAGAGGCCAGGAAAATGAGGCATCAGCTGAGGGAGTGGAGCGCGGTGGGGGAGATGGGGAAGGAACACAGGCAAATGGGGGTGATCTGAGCTGCAGCTTTCCCCAATGAGGAAGCCAAGAAATGGTGACGGGAACAAAAACACCCCCAAAATAGTGAAGGCACAAACTTAGGAGAAAACTGGTAAAATTTACACCAGAGAGGTGAAATCAGAAAGTAAAACAGAAGACATAGTATTAAAGTATCTGGGGAGAGATGTCAGTAGAAAATATAATACTGTATTTTAAAACACTGCCTGTAAAAAGCCTTACAGGGTTTCTCAGTTTTGTCAGAATCTTAACGGGTTTCCTAGTAAGAATTTTAATCTGAAAATTACACTTGGTCTTAATATGTCAAATATTATAAATTATATTTTTGTTGTACATATCATTATTAAAACTGTATTTCTGAATGTAAAGGGACTGGAACATTTTTCGAATTAGGATCTAGGTTTTATTAAATAGGATAGCCATAATTGATTGCATAGGCTTCTCCACATTTTTCCACTAGTTCCTGAATTATTTTATACCTCATAAAAATCATTTCTATTTTTTAATGTATTACATAAGAAATTACCTTCAGGTGATTTGATATGTAATACTAAGTTAATCTTCACTTACCATGTCTGTTAAAAAGAAAATTCAGATTGAAGATCCAGGTGGATCAAAGTGCAGTGAGAAAAGGAAGGTCATATTTTTAGTATACACGTAACAGTAAGAAACGAGTTGTTCTCAGTGAAGTAATTTGGGTAACTTACAAATGACTAAAACAGCATTTTTGGAAGATATGTACTCACAGGTTTCTTTAATTTCTTCCTAAAGTAGTCATATTTCTGCTTAAATTCTCTGGAGTAAGGAACAGCCTGGAAGACAAATGTATAAATATAGATAATATGAACAACGTGTTTGAAATTTTATGTGTACTAAGCCAACATTCAGAAAATTTCATGAATCGTGAACCTTAAAATCGTCACTCTCCATATAACCACTGAAATTTACATAATGTCTATGTAGCACATGCGAACGTTCTAGAAATGATTAAGGTTAATCAGCACTGAATAGGGCTTTCACCCCTGAAAACAACAATACAGATATTCAAGGAATCATTTAGAGGTACTATACATAAACTGAATAGACTTTCCATGTGACTTCTGTCTGAATATGCATCAGGGTACATTGTAATCTTTTTATAGGTTGTAGTTTAGGTAAGTTATTGGCTATCATACTTTAACACACAACTCCAAATGACCTACACTGTCGTTCAGAAAAGACTAATTGTGCTTTAAAAATCTTTGGGAGACGAATAGCCAAAGCAATCTTGAGAAGGAGAAACGGAGCTGGAGGAATCAGGCTCCTACACTTGAGACTATATTACAAAGCTACAGTAATCAAGACAGTAAGGTACTGGCACAAAAACAGAAATACAGATCAATGGAACAGGATAGAAAGCCCAGAGATAAACCCACACACACATGGTCACCTTTGATAAAGGAGGTAAGAATATATAATAGCGAAAAGACAGCCTCTTCAACAAGTGGTGCTGGGAAAACTGGACAGCTACATGTAAAAGAATGAAATTGGAACACTCCCTAACACCATACACAAAAATAAACTCAAAATGGATTAAAGACCTAAATGTAAGGCCAGACACTATAAAACTCTTAGAGGAAAACATAGGCAGAATACTGTATGACATAAATCACAGCAAGATCCTTTTTGACCTACCTCCTAGAGAAATGGAAATAAAAACAAAAATAAACAAATGGGACCTAATAAAACTTAAAAGCTTTTGCAAAGCAAAGGAAACCATAAATAAAACGAAAAGACAACCCTCAGAATGTGAGAAAATATTTGCAAATGAAGCAACTGACAAAGGATTAATCTCCAAAATTTATAAGCAGCTCATGCAGCTCAATATCAAAAAAACAACCCAATCCAAAAATAGGCAGAAGACCTAACTAGACATTGCTCCACAGAAGATATACAGATTGCCAACAAACACATGAAAGGATGCTCAACATCACTAATCACTAGAGAAATGCAAATCAAAACTGCAATGAGGTGTCACCTCACACCAATCAGAATGGCCATCATCAAAAAATCTACAAACAATAAATGCTGGAGAGGATGTGGAGAAAAGGGAACCCTCTTTCACTGTTGGCGGGAATGTAAATTGATACAGCCACTATGGAGAACAGTATGCAGGTTCCTTAAAAAACTAAAAATAGAACTACCATACGACCCAGCAATCCCACTACTGGGCATATACCCTGAGAAAACCGTAATTCAAAAAGACACATGCACCCCAATGTTCACTGCAGTACTATTTACAATAGCCAGGACACGGAAGCAACCTAAGTGTCCATCGACAGATGAATGGATAAAGAAGATGTGGCACATATATACAATGGAATATTACTCAGCCATAAAAAGAAATGAAATTGAGTTATTTGTAGTGAGGTGGATAGACCTAGAGTCTGTCATACAGAGTGAAGTAAGTCAGAAAAAGAAAAAATACCGTATGCTAACACATATATATGGAATCTAAAAAAAAAAAATCAAAATTGGTTCTGAAGAACCTAGGGGCAGGATAGGAATAAGGACGCAGACATAGAGAATGGATTTGAGGACACGGGGAGGGGGAAGGGTAAACTGGGACAAAGTGAGAGAGTGGCATGGACATGTATACACTACCAAATGTAAAACAGATAGCTAGTGGGAAGCAGCCACATAGCACAGGGAGATCAGCTCAGCACGGTGCTTTGTGACCACCTAGAGGGGTGGGATAGGGAGGGTGGGAGGGAGACGCAAAAGGGAGGGGATATGGGATATGTGTATACATATAGCTGACTCACTTTGTTATACAGCAGAAACTAACACAACATTGTAAAGAAATTATACTCCCATAAATATGTTAAAAAAAAACTTTGGGAGAAAAGTAACAAGCAGAAAGGCAAGCGAACTGATACACTTGTCAAGGAAAAAAACTGGGTAAACAGCATGTTGGAAAAGTCCTCATTTTAGGAGTTGACTATTTAGAGGTCGTGGGCAAGGGTTTCTTTAAATCTGGAATGCTGTATCTACGGAGCAGAGTGATGATACCGCAGGAGTGAGCTCAGGAGCTGAGCTAACATTATTCATAAGTTCTGGAATCTCTTCAGGCAAAGTAATTACATTTTATATAGTCATTTAAATATTCGGTACTTGCTATGATGTCAAGTAGCTTACAGTATCCGAGAGTCGGAGCTGTGACTTCAGGCGATGGAAAAGGCTTACAATTTTTTTTATGAAGCAGAAAGGACTGCTTATGCACACACCTGGACGTAACTGTGACAGCCTCACAGTCAGAACAACTCGTTGCTTTTTAGCGCATAGTGTGAATTTGGGCAAGAATACTTCTGCTGATATCATTTTGTGCTACATTAATAAAATACTGATCCTTTGCAAAGTGTCTCCAGACTCGAAACCTTACACCTTCACCATGCTTACTCCTGACAGGAAAGAGGAGAAATGAAGAACAAAAGCTTCCTCCCTTCATACTGTTTTAAGACATGGTCATACAAATAATAAGTAAGGCAAAACAAAAACATGTTACAGGGAGGGAGACGCAAGAGGGAAGAGATATGGGAACATATGTATATGTATAACTGATTCACTTTGTTATAAAGCAGAAACTAACACACCATTGTAAAGCAATTATACCCCAAAAGAGATGTTAAAAAAGAAAAAGTTACTACTCTCATAGAAGACAATGATCATGTCAGTATTTTGCTTTGTAATTCAAGAGCAAAAGACAACATATTTAAGTGTCTTAAGAACATTCTAAAGACAATACTACCTACGGTCTGTTCTTAGCTTTTAATTTTTAAGCCAGTCTTCACGTGCCTCTTCACTGAACATTAGATTTGACTACATTTCGTATTTATTCTGGGCAGCGTTTAGTCTGATGAAACACTGTAAGAATTCTGATTCCAGAAAGGTAGACATTTTATCACTATCTGGACAACCACCAACCTAAGGAAAAGGATACAATGGTCTGACATAAGCCAATAAAGGCATTATCATGCTTTTTGCTCTGTAGCTTTTTTAGAAGCTATTGTGAGCAATAGGCAATAAGAAATAAATGAATACATAGTGGTAAATGCTAGGTGGAAAAATGATAGAGTTCCTCAGTGGTTGTTTTACATGAGATGGTTGGGGAAGGCAGCTGAGAAAGGGAAATCTGAGCAGAAACCAGAATGACAGGAGGGAACAAACCACGACAGGAACAGCGAGTTCTCAAAAGAGGAAAAGTATTTGATGTTCTTAGCTATGATTAACTGTAACAGAAGAAAATTAAGCTGAAAAAAAAAAAAGATTTCCTTTTATTATCTCATGCCAGCTTCAGAAGACATGACTTCCAGGGCAGACTCTACTGCCAGCTAGCTCTGTGATATAACTTCTCCACTCCGGAATTCCTTCACAGTTAAGCAGAAAGACTTGACTAGTCAAATTTTAAGGCTCTTCCCTTTCCAAAAATCTGTGATTCCCAGCAATTACTTTTCGTTTTTGTTTCCCTGCCTGAAAACGTTGAAAAAAGGGTTAAACATTCATCACTGTGAATGCAAGTTCAACTGTCTTAAATGACAAGTTTCCCAAGGAATATATTTCAAAGTGTTGCCCCCCGCCCATGGTATCTCTGCCTTTGTCCGGCGTGTAACCTGGTGGGTGCTGACTAGATGTCGGTGGAAATCAGTACTGAGATATTTCTGGTCTTTCTTCTTCTGGGGAATGATGCATGAAAGTTGAGAAATACCCCTCCTCCTCCAATACTCATCTTGTCTCTCTAGGGGTCGTTCTTATGATGGCCTAAGAAGAGTAGGTTTTTATATTCTTCTCCTGAAAAGATTCCAACAACATACCAGGATAAAGACATCCATACGTTGCAGCCTCTGAAGAGAATTACATTTCTGCATTGGACAGGCCAAATTATTTATTCTCTCTTGAAAATCTGGCATCTTATTTTCTTACATGCAATATAATGTGTAAGATAAGCTATTTAAAGAATTAACATATCTGTTGATTAAAGTTGCTATTAAATATGCTTTCTTTTTTGAACAAAATGAAAACCTGACATTGTGTAAGTGGGGTCTAAAGGTTTTCATGCCATTATTGTCCATTACGGACACCGGAGCTCCTTGCAGAGAAGGGCTCAGGCCTGATACGGAGACATCGGTAAAGCCAGCACATCTGGGGCTCTGGCCTGGATTCTGACATGTGCCAAACTTTTGGCAATTAGCTTTCTGAGCTGCTGACAAATTGGGAATCCCAACTCCTTCCCCACCATACTGAGAGGATTGCTGTGAGTTTCAAAGCAGTTGATTATAAAGTCCTTGAATAAGTACAAAGTGTTACACAAGCATGAGATAGTGTTCTTGAGTAGCAACTACAAATAGCACTTCACGTTTCTAATGCTTTTAATGGTGATGCTTGTCACACAGACAGCATACTGACTCACAGTAATGCCACAGAAGGGTCCCCTCTCCCCTAATATGTAGGTACTTTTAAAACTTGGGAAAAAAACTCTAGGTACCAGATATGCAGAAAGACAAAATTAAAGAAGTGGGCTTTGGACCTAGACTTGGGGCTTGGGCTTGGGTTTTTAATCCTCACATGGGGACACAGAGCACGGCCTACAGTCTGTAATGACCAGGGGAGTCAGACAGAGTTCCCTGCTTAAGACCTACATCTGAACAGGGTTCAAGAAAATTCTACCCACAGGCCTGGGAGAGTTGCAAGGAAGCTTCCCTTCTATCCAGGATGGTAACCGGAAGAAAAACAAACAAAAAAACCAGACCTCTAATAAATTCAGACTCCCAAGCCTACACCAACGTAGGTAGGAGGTCCACAGTTATAGTAACTAAGGGGGCATAAACCCAAGCTAAGAAGTTAACAGTAAATACAAGTCAGGATGTATAAAAGCCCCATAAAGAAAAAAAATGAAGATGAGCACGCACACACACTTAAAAACACAAAATTATAAACTGAACTAGGCAATCAAATACCACTGAGGAGAGTCTACAGACATAACAAGTGGGAGATTTAATGCCCCTAGAAGCAGAGATAATAAAATAATCTAGAAGAGGCGCTGGAACAAATATTTTAAGAATGATTAAAAAGCTGTAAGTACGAATAGAAAAATAAATAAAAGGGAAGAATAGGACCAAATAACAATAACCAGAAAGACCAAGCAAATCGAAAAAGACCAAATAGAACTTTGAGCAATTAAATCCAGTCACTGAAATAATAGACACAATGAACTGATAGAGTAGATTATAAAAAGCTTAAAAGATAATTAACTGGAAGAGCTGAGCCCACAATACAGCAATGAGAAAGAAGATCGGAAAGCTAAAAGATAAGAGAGACAGAATGTAAAACTGAATCAAATACCCAATAGGAATTACTGATGCAGATAATAAAAATGGGAAAGGTACAGTAAGTGAAGAAATAACTGCAAGGAATTTTCCTGCATAAAGGAGAGACACCATCCCCATATGGAAGAGTCACAATGAATCCAGAGCGGAATAAATAAAAAGAAATCCACACTTAGATTCATGAGAGTAAAACTGTAGAAAATCAAAGACACGGAGAAAAATTCAAAATCACTAGAGAAGAGAGATTTACTCACCAAAAAAATGACAATTAGAGTGACAACGAACTTCTCATCATCAGTTATGGAGGCCGGAAGAGACAAAAAAAAAAAGTCTCCAAAGTACTGAAGGAAAGAAATTGTTGACCAAGGATTCTATAATCAGCTAAACTATCATTTAACAGAGAGGTAGGTAAGCCCCCCTCTCTCAGACCCTCACTGAAATTGTCACCAGAGAAGAGGTTCTCAAACTTGAGTCAGCGTCAGAATCCCTGGGAGCGTATGTTAAAACACAGACCGCAGGGCCCACAACCAAAGTTGCTGCTTTTCAGTAGGTCTGGGTTGGGAGCCCCAAATTTACATTTCTAGTAAGCTTCTGAATGATGCTGTTGATCTATAGGCCACACTTTGAGAACCATGAACTAGAGATTAAACTTTATTAAGGAGAAAACTTAACCTGGAAAAAGTGGATGCAAGAACCAATGATGGGGACGTGGAAGCAACCGAAGTGTCCATCGACAGATGAATGGATAAAGAAGATGTGGCACATATATATAACGGAATATTACTCAGCCATGAAAAGAAACGAAATTGCGTTATTTGTAGTGAGGTGATGGACCTAGAGACTGTCATACAGAGTGAAGTAAGTCAGAAAGAGAAAAACAAATACCATATGCTAACACATATATATGGAATCTAAGAAAAAAATGGGTTCTGAAGAACCTAGGGGCAGGACAGGAATAAAGACGCAGACGTAGAGAATGCACATGAGGACACGGGGAGGGAGAAGGGTTAGCTGGGACGAAGTGAGAGAATGGCATGGACATATATACACTACCAAATGTAAAATAGATAGCTAGTGGGAAGCAGCCACATAGCACAGGGAGATCAGCTCAGCACGGTGCTTTGTGACCACCTAGAGGGGTGGGATAGGGAGGGTGGGAGGGAGACAGAAGAGGGAGGAGATATGGGGATGTATGTATATGTACAGCTGATTCACTCTGTTATACAGCAGAAACTAACACACCATTGCAAAGCAATTATACTCCAATAAAGATATTAGAAAAAAAAGAACAATGGTGGGCAAAGGAATTTGTTTACATATAAGTAAATTAAACAAGCATTGACTCTTGAAAAAAAGAGAAAATATTAATGATTATTTGGCAAGTTTAAGGACAAGGTAGTTTTAAAATTCCACTGAACAATGGAAAGTAGGAGCGGGAAGAACAGCACTGAAGTTCCCCAAAGTCATATATTATCCAGGAAAAGAGTAGAGAGTGATTAATTTTGACAACGGTCAAGTATATTGGTTAAAAATTTTAACGTGAGCACCAAAAGAACAGAAATAGAAAATACAACGTCCAAGCAAGTATAGCAAATGAAAGAAAATAAAGAGTACTCTATCAGTCCAACAGAAAGCAAGAAAAAAGATAAAACAGAGATAGTTAAAGGACAGAAAAGATATACTAGGCAAGTACTAGTGAAGAGAAAGTGAACATAATGACCGACAAAGCCACAGTCACCATGGGAGATGCTGACCCAGCTGACTCGGTTAGATAAAGAAAAGCCAGGAAAAATGTTGTCATGGAAATGGAAAATTTGAACACCACAGGCCTGATGTGACAGACGTATATAAAGAACTCTATACCCAGCAAAGACAGAATACACACTCTTTTCAAACACAAAAAGAACATTAACAAAAAATGGCCAAGCCTCCAAAGACGTTTCAAATGTCTGATAATATTCCATAGACAATGTTATATGACCACAATGCAATAAAATCAGAAATCAGTAAGAAACAGGTAAAAACCCTCTCATACTCTCAGAAACTAAAAGCATATTCTAAATAATTTGTAAGTTAAGGACAGAAAGAAATCATTATGGAAATTACCAAAAATTTAGAACTGAATTAAAACGAAGATTTAACAGATTACATCTACACTAAGGTAAACAGATTACATCTACACTAAGGTAATAATTACCTAAATACACATGCTCTTATTGAAAGAAATACTACCAATAATAAAAAAAAAGAGTAAACAAGGCTCTTTTGTTAGTAGAAAACAAAGAAAGAGCTTTCTTCAGGGCAAATCTACCTGGATTTATGATGCTAAATAATTTTCAATAGTAATTATAAAAACTAACAGTGTTGCATGAAGACATGATCAATAAGCAATAGAAATATTTGAAAAGGCTTCATCATTGTCAAAAGTCTTCTGTTGCTTGAAAACAGCATCGTTTCTTGAATTTACCTTGTTTCTCATGATGGAGAAGAGAAAATACTACTCTAACTTACTGCGACTGTGAACGTAACAAAAGGAGCCGTGGTAGTGAAGCAGGTGTTTGTTAAGCTACATGCAGAGGAGCTGACGCCTGTTCTGGCCCACGTGGCATTGGGCACTTTGCATCAACCGCTAAGCAAAGCATCTGGACAAATCCAAATCCAACAAGTAACTAAAGGGATGTCAGGTATCAAGGTGCGTTTGCACTGTATTATCTTTCAAGTTTTCAAATGGACCTATAATTCAAAATGTAATTTGAACCAAATCAGATTAAAGCCACAAAATTCGTATTTTAAATATACCTATTGGTGCCTTAGCTCAGCACTTGATATAACAAACACCCCTTCCTTTAGCTCCTCCAGTTATTAAAAGATTCCCCAATTTGCAATCTTCTGCTCATCCCAGTACAGGTCCTGCAATTCCAGAGTCTCTCCTTGAACTCACGTAACCACTGACAAAAGACTCTGGAGTATTCCACAGACTCCTTTCAGGTGTTTGATACCAGGTGTCTGCTGACCAGTGCCAGGGTGTCACTCTTCCTTATGAACACACATAAGGGGACTATGAGAAAGTTAGTGGGTCAGCAGAGATAAGATTCTTAACTGCCAGTTCTGGAGTGCAGCTACCCCCTCACCCAAACCTTTGCAGAGTTTTAGAGCCGGAAGAGATTCCGGATCCAATTTAAATTTGTTAGCATACATATACTACCCTTGGCCTCAAGAAACGTAAAAACTCTACAAATACAGGACAAAGTTTTGCTTCATATAAAAAGGAAGAGAGGGGGGCTTCCCTGCTGGCGCAGTGGTTGAGAGTCCGCCTGCCGATCCAGGGGACGCGGGTTCGTGCCCCGGTCTGGGAGGGTCCCACATGCCGCGGAGCGGCTGGGCCCGTGAGACACGGCCGCTGAGCCTGCGCGTCCGGAGCCTGTGCTCCACAAGGGGAGAGGCCACAACAGTGAGAGGCCCGCATACCGCAAAAAAAAAAAAAAAAAAAAAGGAAGAGAGGACATTTTGTTTGTTATACTTTTAATCTACCCTTTTATAAAAGACAAAAGAGAATGTTTAGTTTGGTTACCACTAGCAAACCATTTTCTTTTCCTTTATATTGAAAGCCCTGTGAAAAGGCAAATGTAGCTGTACCTCACCCAGAAATTCCGGGAAGGAGGAGGCGGGAGTAAAGCTAAATTCCTCAAGGACACCAGTCAGGCCCTTGGCATCAAGGTAAGCAGGAATATACAAGAAATGTGTGTTTAGATGAAACCAAAATATTATACTGAAGAGTCAGAACTTGAGAATACTAACCGGACCAGTAATAGCTGGATTCTGCAGTCTTGGGTCTTCCCACTGAGTAATTTTGCTATCTGGAAATATTTAAAAACAAACACAAAAGCCGGCTTATTAGTTCAATCTATTTCATGTCCAAAATGTTTTAGAAAGAATTATTTGTGGATTTCCCAAAAGTTCCCCCAGTTCCCCATCCTGACTCCCAAGGATAAATAACTTAGTATCTCAGGGTTAGAAGAGAACTATACTCTGTAAGGCAATCTGCACCGCAGCCCCCCATACTGTTTAGTTAAAAACAATCAAAAATGCACAACTAAAGTAAAACCATCTATTCACACTGTTTTGGGCAAGCAATCTGCTGAAATTTCAATTATAAACCCCTGTACCTTCAAGGATTTATAACTTGAGGCTGATTTTCATTTAATTAAAGAAAAGCATAAAAGATTTTAGTTCCCCAAAAGTTAACACACACACATGATTTTTTTCTCATTTCAAATACTCTTTCCTTTGCTTATGGTGTTGCAAACGGCTTTCAATTAAAAAGCTTAAGTTGAACAAATGAATAATCCATGACATGTGTCACTCATATGCACACAAAAATCAAAACAGCTAAGGCAGTCCAAAAAGTGAGAATTAGATACCACAGAGGAGGATTCCAGAGAAAAGCTTCCCTTTTGGTCAAGCTGGTGAGAAGTGGTTCTTTCTTCCAAATGAGTCAACGTCAATAAGATTAGTAAATGGCACCTATACCACTGCTTCAATGGTGTAGGTGGAAACACACATTAGCTACCTGGATCACTTGGGATTTGTGACTGTGCCTTAATTAAAAAGACTTTATGCTACTGTGTGTATATATGGGGGGGGGGCGCAGGAATGAACTCACACGAAAGATATGGGGAGGGTAGACGGGGAAGAATAGGTTTCTCTCTGGAGTGTTAGGAAATCTAAGTTGGTTTGTAAAAAAGGAAATGATCTGTTTGAGAAGAACAGTCTGTTTTTTTCTGGTATACTTCGTAAGTGGACTGATAAGAATAACTAATAAATTTGGTTTTAATGACTATCCCAGGAATTTTTCGAAGTCTGGTATGATAACTATTTTAACAAAAGCAGTGGTGAAGTTTTAAAATTAAGCTACCAAAGCACATGACGATTCTAGATTCACGCTGGCAGAAAAGTTACAAGAACTGTTTCAACTGTTTCAGAGACCGCTGATGGACGAAGCAAAAGGTATTTTTGGGTCCCTTACTTTGAAGACAGAAGTTTTTGGAAATTAAGAGCTGTTGCTGTGATGCAAAACAGGAGAAAAGGAAATAAAAGAAAAAGAATATAGCTGAGTAAAAACTGCCTTAGACTATATATAGACTGGGTACCATCATCGAACCAGAAAATAAATTACCTACTACCTCCATATGATGACCCCCACATCTGTCCAAACCAGAACCTCGAGCTCCATCCTTGACACCTGCACCTGGATTTCCCCTGGGAAACACCTCAAACCCTACTCTGTCAGAATCTGACCCATAATCTCCCACTACCAAAATGGTCCACACAACCCTGCACTCCTCATCAACAGCACCACAGGCCGTCCGTCCACTGTTCAAGCCCGGCACCTGCCATACCCTCCATCCTAGCTTACCTTTCACTCCGGTGGTCACCACCTGTCCCACCTCTCTGAAAAGGCTTCTTTCCCGAGCGCTCATCTTCTCCCTGGACTACTCTCTAGGTCTCCCTGGCCTCAGTCGCACTCACCCCCGTTCAAAACTTCCTTTGAAGCTCTGCCAAGGGGATCTCACCCCCGGGCCGAGGGCCGGCGAGCGAAGCCTCACCTGCGGCTCCCCAGCGCTCGCAGCACCCCCGAACCACCCCTCCTCCCCCACCCCCATCCGTGGGAAAACTGTCTTCCACAAGGCAGGACCCTGGTGCCAAAAAGGCTGGGGACGGCTGCTCTAGAGCACAAACCTGACCGCGTCAGACTCCCTTCTGCACCATCCCTTAGGCGCTCCCGCCTGGCTGCGGAAGGGACCCGAGTCCCCGTACCAGCAGGCTCCCTTTGACTTAACGCGGGTGTCACGCCAGCCTCATCGGCACACCGGCCGTTTGCAACCCCACTGCGCTCCTCTGAACATGGTGTCACCTGCACAGCTTCACACACCTGCGCACGCTTTCTCCCTCCTAGAATTGCTCTTTGCTGGGCGTGCCTGGCTAAACCTCACTCATTATTTGGGATCCACCTGAAAAGTTCTACAAGGCTCTTTTGCAGCCTTCTTCCACTGCTGGAGCCCAGACACTCAGCAAGTATTTCTACGTAACAACCGGTTCACTCCCCTAAGACAACACTTAAATACCTCCTGGCACTCCCTACTAGAACCTAAACCCCTTGAGGACCAGAAACTGTGTGCTGTTCATCTCCACAGCCCCCTCTCCACCACTTAACACATCTCCCAGCATGTAGCAGGAGCCTGACTTTTTAAATGACCAAATGAAGCTGATGGCGAAAACAGATTCTTTTTAAAACAGTCTAGGCTTTCAGAACCACACATGGGTCTTGTATGATTACGATAATGATCAGTTTTGCACTTAAGAATTATCGACATATGACTGTCGGTGGCCAGTTACCCATTTTGTCCTAAAACTTTTGAATCTAAACTTGCTTTTTGTCTTTGAGACATAATATTTCAAATAAAGGGGCGAGAATGAAGTAGAAGAATAAAAAACTCAGTCCATTTAGCTACTATTAACAGGTCTGGTAAGACTGCTAGCAGGAAAGAGTAAAACAGGATCTTACAGCATCCCTGGAATTTTATTTTCTAGCTCTGTATATAAACTGCCTGTGGCCAAGTACTCAGTGGCTGGGCATATCGGGTCTTTAAGAAGAACTACGCTATTCCTAAAGGAGGTAGGGATTCAGTTCAAGACCTTCCCGTATACCCTTTGACACCAGGCTTTCTGACAAATGTCAATCAAATGCATCTAGAAGTCTAAAGAGATTAGTATTGAGCATTCATGCTCTCCTGAAATTACATCTTTAACATTCTTAACCTTGAAAATGTCTCACTTCTCAAGAATTTATGAAGCAGAAAATAAAAAAAAAAACCTAACGAATTAGGAGACAAGCGCACTGCTGCCTTTTATATTCAGTGTGCAGTCACATGCCCCAGTGAAGTGGAAGACGGATGACTGAGCACCTTACAAGATGGCTGCTCTCACGGTCAAATGGTGTAGTAGGGATGGCCTGGCTTCTGTCCTGCAGGCAGCAGGAGAGCAAAATGAGATGCTGAATTTTGCTAGAAATAAGATTCGGGAAAAACGTTTAGAAGCAGAGACTCGTTCGGAAGGTAAGGAAATTCCAGGCAATGAAACCCATTTTGGAGTGGGGTTTGAGTACCTGATACAGCGTCTTAAAAAAGATAGATATGCTTCATTTTTCACAGACTGGAATTTGTTTTTTTAAAAAAGGCATATGAATTGAACTCTGTTTCATTGATATGTACACCGCTCTATTGCTTTCCACTGAATAAACCTTGATGAATTAGGGAGACCTGGCAGAAATGTCACATTGTCAGCTAATGAGGCTCTCCTAAACAGACCTTTTTCTTACACAGTCTTTGGTCATTTAATTTACACTGTATTTGGTTAAGAGAACTTTTCAGTATAGTTGAGCAAAGGCAAACTTTAATCTCCACGTAAAGGATCACAAATCTCACACTGGCATAGCTCAGATCAACAAGGCTCTGTACGTGGTCTATATCCTATCGTTTGATTCCCAGGAGTGAAGAGGGGGGAGCCTCCCAAGTGCTGTGTGGTCTGGAAAAGAGGAATGGGGGATGTCTGAGAGGAGCTTGGAGGGAATGATTAGGAATAAGGGAAACACCCAGGCATTTAGCAAGGAACCGCCCTTTCCCATCGCCTGGAAAACAGGAGCTGGGCAGGCCTGAGGCTGGAGGCACGGCTGCTGTTGCCTCTCAAGGCAGGTTCTCTCCACTTTCCAACCAAGGGCATCAACTTCCTAACACAACACCGGCACCACTGGCCCTCCGTGAATGGACTCCCAGTCACCATTTAACAAGCGTTTACCACATATTACACTAGGTCTATGCACGCCTACAGAAAAACAGTCCATGATTTTTCTAATTTCTAATGTATACTAGGATGGCCCTTTGCAATCGTGTTTTTCTTGTTTCTGGGTCCTTACAGTACATCAAGAACATTTCATAAAGTTCTTTTTCAGGTTGACCTGACATCAGACCACCAGCCGGAACACAGCCACAATGTTGTGTGAAGTACTCTCCGTGTGGCGGACCAAGGCTGTGTTACCGGTTAAGACCTTGCTTTAATAAAATGCTCATTATTGCTCGTACCTCTCTTTGAAAACTGAAATTGTAATGCATGAAAAAACTGAAAAGGAAACTTTTGTTTTTAGTGGGAAAAAGGCAGTGTGACTCCTCTTCTGTTTCGGCAAATTCTGCTGAGAAAGAAGATTATAACTAGCACAGGAAGGAAGGAAGTGGGGGCACCCGCATATGGTAAAGCATTCATGGCGGCAGTGCTATGCTCACTGTAAAATTCTGGAACGTAGGCAAGAATCAGCATTTTCACCGGTCGAAGACAAAAACGAGGCCTATGTACTTTGAACTACCTAATTTTAAGCAAGGGTAACCCACACCCCTAAATACACCCAGGACTTCTACTTTTGGTTTAATTCTGAATTGTTGGGCTTCTTGCTTACTTCGATTTCTAAAAACCCCTCAATCTCCCGTGCCTGAAAGCGAAGGTGTCTCTACCATGCACTGGTCGCTTAGGAACCCAGGAAGAGGCCCTGAAATGAGAGACAGTGACAGGCCCCACCCACATGAGGACCCCACGAGGCCACGCTTCCCGGTCAGCTCAGCAACATGCTTAAGTAACCAATGCAATCAGTTAAGAAAACGTGAGGCTGGGAAATCCGGTGTAGACTTAATGCTCATGTTTATGAACCAAATGAAAACAAAGATAAATATATTCCACCAGATCACACGCGTATGTGAACTTTAAATCTACTTGAAGGCTTCTTTTCAATATACATTTTCAGAAGTTTTAAGGGATATACTAACATGATCCCATGGAGAAAATGTCACTTCAACAAGGGGGAAAAAAAAAAAAACAACAACACTGGCTAAAAGCAAACCTTTATTAGTTTAACTTTTAGTTGGCATGAGAAACCACACATTTATTCATAGGAGCTGGAGCAAATGTCTGCAGCAAATATAATTTCAAGAAAAGAACTGCACATGTATTAGTGTGTTGGGTGCAGGGAAACATGCTGTGAATAGAAAATAAGTCAGAATGGGCATCTTGCCCTGAGACCTCTGAAGGCAGCTTTTAAAAAACATAGCGGCTGCTTCAAGCACTGCTCATACACAGATTTCTGACATAATCATCGCTTCTAATCTTATTTTCTATTACCAGAGTGTATTTATTAAAAGCGCAAAAGTCAAGGGGTCATCAATCAAAAAAAATTTTTTTAATTAAAAAAAACAGTTAATAGGTCACAAGGTCAAACTGGAATGGGCTACTTTAAAACAAACTGGGGTGAATGCACAGTACCGTACGAGGGCACTGAGTCTCTGGTATCATCCTCGCCACATAACACCTGGCTGCCTAGACAAACAGTAAAATGACACAGCTTTCACTGTCATATCTGAATTACCCTCATCCTCCCTTCACCTGCAACACCTATGCGTCCATAACAGCACCTACTTACTATGATCAATGTAAAACGTGCGGCCATCCAAGTGAATTCTTTCTTCCCAACCAGGCTGGTATCAGGGGAAGAGAGGAAGAGAAGACAAACGTTAGCCAGCAGTCCCAAAATCAAAGGCAAAAGGTAAAGACTCTAGGACACCTTCTTACTCTTCTCCCCTGGGGTACGTTTTTACATAAAGAATAAACTAAATAGAAACATTTCAAATGGACTCACTTAAATGACAACACCCAGCAACACACTTTAGCACATGTTCTACAGTCTCAGATGCACTCACTGTGTGGTGAACAAGAAAAACAGGGGTTATTATTTCAAAAGCTTCAAAGGGAAACTCCACACACTGTGAAAGCTGAGCCTGGGGCTGAATAGCTCATTTAGTTAAATGAGTATTTATTGAGTACTAAAGGGAGGGTGAAGGGCGATATAAAATGTGAGAGACTGACGCTTTACTCATGTCATCAGGCGGTGGAACAATCGAATACTGAAATCCTCTGCTGTGAACTCTCACTACTCAGACACCAGACTTGGATAATTTTTCCAAGATCAGGCTGGTACGCTTTCATGATCTGAACTGTGCCTACTTGTTACCTGAAAGTCAAGAATCCAACAGATCTAGACAACCTGCAGTCTTTCACTTACTAAACTCTCTCTCCAGTCTCTCCCCAGTCTCCTTCCATCTAAACCCCGGAACCAAATATTGGGAGGGTGTGGGGTATTTGTATAACCTGATGAATAAAGACTGCACCCCAATCTTTCTAGCTTCAAATCTTGCTGTAATATACCATACAACAGGCAACAGAAAGGTTCTTGGAAAACAAACACCAAAAAAATTCCCAGCACCCTTCCATTTCCATCCCACCTTTCTAGCCTGTAAGGGTTTTTAAAAAACTGGGGGTGGGTCAACACGAAAGCATGTGTGAAGGTTCCATTCAAAATCTAACTTGGAGTAAACAGCTTGACTCTCACTCAGGCCCCCAAAGAGAACAAACTAATAAAAAATTAGATTTGTAAACAGTCACTGACAAGGGAGAAAAATTTAAAACATCGGCTGGATAAATGACTTATAGAAACCTTCTGTGATTACGTACGCCCTTTTCTTCCACTTTAAAAAAAAATTTTTGTTCCTATGACTAAATCAGCAAGCAATATGGATGGAAATTAGCTGGTTGCTAAGTTACAAAATAAATGTGTGCTGCTTAAACTGTCACCTGTAGAGAATGCCTCGTACATCATCCTAGTTGCAAGGTCTACCTTTCACTAGCAGTCAGCCATTCAGAAACCTCTTTCAGAAGAGCTCGGTGTGGTGTGAACTGAATGAGCTATCAGTTCAGTCATACACCTGATTCTATTAAGAAACGGCAGGCCAAGGGGATTCAAAACGTCTGGAGAAAGAGAAGGTCACAGGGCTTCCCTATCAACACTGGGCCCATGAATGAGTAAACATTTTCAGACTGGTCCGTGTGTCTCCAGTGTACTCACAGGAAGAGGGCCAAGGTCATTGGGGTTTAGAGATGCCTTTGACCGCATATGCACTGGAAATTTCAGGCGTGGGTCTTCCTGCAAGAAAAATGTTAAGAGGCAGATGTTAGGAGTGATCTCTGTGAGCGGTACTTGTCCTCCCCTTCTGGAGGTGTGTGTTCCACAGCAAGCAGGTTGCCTGTGTGTTGTGGGGCGGGGGGGCTGCTGCAGTGGGGAGTGGAGGACCCCACCTCCGTACAGGAGGCCTGGCTGACCATCTCTCCAAAAAGATTCTACTCTTCCTCCTTGAACTTGATGAAAGGAGGAGAGTAAGAATGTTTAAGTGAAAGGTTAACCATTTCCCCAAGACCCTGAGCAGGTGAAGAGGAAGAGGGTTCCAGCAGTGACATTACCATGGAGACCAGAATAGAGGATGCCAGTGAAGATAAGGAGGATCTACTCCACAGAGCGGGAGTGAGGACACAGTCGGACAGCTCCCTGTGGACCCTGAGCTCGGGCTGAGGGCAGCTAGCCTGTTAGAAACACCCATTCCATCAGCGCTTGCATCTGCTGTTGCTCCCTTCCACCCTCTCTTGAGCCGAAGCCGAAAATCTGAATCTGGTTTGACTGTCCAGGCACGTCCTGCCCCAGAGTTAGTCGGCAGCATCCCAGAGTGGCATCCCGATGAGAGAACTTTACTGGGATTCTTGATCAAGTTCCACAAATTAGATCTTAAAAGTTTACGGCTTCCCCGGTGGCACAGTGGTTGAGAGTCCGCCTGCCGATGCAGGGGACACGGGTTCGTGCCCCGGTCCGGGAAGATCCCACATGCCACGGAGCAGCTGGGCCCGTGAGCCACGGCCGCTAAGCCTGCACGTCCGGAGCCTGTGCTCCACAACGGGAGAGGCCGCAACAGGGAGAGGCCCGCGTACCGCAAACAAAACAAAACAAAACAAAAAGTTTACAAAATATTTTTCTTAAGGGATATGCTTCATAAGATACCACACAGAACCAATGACAGAAAAATACATACTCTGACATCTTGGGTCATGCTTTATAACTTACAAAGAACAGTCAGGTGTATGATCTTGCAACCACCCTGTTATGGGGGTTGGATACGTAATCTCTGCTCCTTTAGATGAGGAAACGGAGTCTCACAGAGAACAAGAACTTGCCCAGAGGTTCTGGTTTAGAGTCTGGCGGCTGTCCTTCACTTATACAGACCCAATTAAAATGCAGTGTAACTTAGAGAACCCCTATTTGAAACTCAAAAGATTAGAAAACAAAATGATAAAACTCAGAATAACACATTATTAACCAAATAAGCCTAAGATAATAAAAAACAAAACTAAACACTAAAAAACCTTAAAAAAAAAACCCTTTATTTCATTAATGTTAAAGCCTTTGTTGCTGTCAAACTACTAAAAGGTTTACTGCCTCGGCATTTTCCCAAGTCAGCAAGAAAATGAAATAGTTGGTATAAAACTGGGAAAATAATAAAACTCACTTTTGTTTGGATGTGAAATTACATATGATTATATGCCAAGGCTGTATTAAACATCTCCTAGGTCACAGAGGGTGGCAGCTAACGGGTATGGCGTTTTCTCTGGGGGCGACGCAAACGGCCTGAAACCGATACGGTGATGGTGGCACACATGTGTGATGGTCTAAAAACCATTCAGTTGTATTATTTTAAATGGGTGAACTGTATGGTATGTGCATTATACCTCGATAAAGCTTTAAAATTATTTTCCCCAAGTTAACAGTCTAAACCATTAGTATCAAGGGATAGTAACAAAGTGATAGATTTCTGGAGCTGGCAAGAACGACAAGAATCATACACATACAAATCAACCTTTGCTCATTAGAGGCATAAAATAGTCCAGTATTCTGTAGTATACTGGAACGCCTACAGTGTAAACAGATTTGCTAGGTAGATCTAGGATTTAGAAGGTCTAAAAAGCTGATAACCTGGTAAACATCTGTGACCGCTTGGCCATGGACCAAGGAAAACCTTAGAGCCCCGAACCCCACTAAAGCTACCTAAGGCCATCTCTGGGCTGGCCCAGGTAATGCCGCCACTGCAGGGGAAGCTCGGGCAGACCACAGCCACTGCTCACGCTGGGATTAGAGAAAGGCTGAGGCTGCTATTCCACGGGTGAGGACAGGGGCTTCTGCATGCTGCGTGCGAGGCCAGCCATGCCTTGGAATCACACACACAGGCTACTATGAAAGACAATCGGCCCTTTTGGTAAAGAGCTGGTGATTGAAAGAAAAAAAAAAAAAGCTGAAATTAAAGAAAAGTGACAGGGGCGTAGGAGAAGGAGCATAAGGCATAAAGTAAATTCAATTTCACAGGCCTGCTAATGTGGCCTTGCACGGAAACTCGGAATTCATAGAATGTGAGGGCTGGAGGCCCCTGGGGGTCACGTGATTTTATTATACCAACAAAAATCAAAATAATGGCAGCAGCTACCATCCGTCAAGCTCTGCGGGCTCAGCCTGGGGGGCAGCACGGAACCCACCCTCCCACGGAATCCCCTGAGTGACGGAGGGGCAGCTAGACGAGCGGAGAAGGGCAGCCAAGGCCCCACAGGACTTGGGACAGCTTTAGGAATGACAGTCAGCTGGAATCCTAACGAGGTCTCAAACGATACAAATGTGAATGAATAAAATACACAACACACTTGGCTGTTTCTCCCTTTCCTCAGCATAGTAGGGGCACTTCTTCGCAATTATATCAGTATTTCACAACTGCTTCCCACAATTACAGCTGAAAGCGTTTTTAAACAGAAGGCAAAGATCAACATCTTATTTAATTAAAAAAAAAAAAAAAGAGGCTTTGGGGCTTCCCTGGTGGCTCAGTGGTTGAGGTCCGCCTGCCGATGCAGGGGACGCGGGTTCGTGCCCCGGTCCGGGAAGATCCCACATGCCGCGGAGCGGCTAGGCCTGTGAGCCATGGCCGCTGAGCCTGCGCGCCCAGAGCCTGTGCTCCGCAACGGGAGAGGCCACAACGGTGAGAGGCCCGCGTACCGCAAAAAAAAAAAAAGGCTTTGGGGACTTCCCTGATGGTCCTGTGGTTAAGACTCTGCGCTTCCAGTGCCGGGGGCGCGGGTTCGATCCCTGGTAGGGGAACTAAGATACCACATGCTGCTCAGCACGCACCCCCCCCAAAAAAGTTTTTTCGCGGAATCATTTAAAAATATATAAAATATGGGCATGCTGGCTAGCTGAAAATACAACTGTGCTTTTCCGATCCTGGAAGGGAACAACCACCAAGGCTAGACTACAGTGAGTTTTATTAGTTTGGACCTGGGTAGAAAACAAACCTGAAACTTAACTGAGGTATAATCTTTGTTGCCACAAAAATAAGCCAAGGCTTTGTCCTGTAAAAGACATAAATATACTCTTACACACATGCTTTGAGCTGCTTCTTCAGCAGAAGGAATGCATGAGCTGAAGCCCTCCTGTAATCTCTCCCCAGCTCCCCGGTGGCCTCTGCCGTGCATCCACAGCCCGCCTGATCCAGGTGGGGACAAAGTGATGCTCATTTGCTGTTGTCAACTTTATTCCTGATAGACGGCTGGCACACGGCCTCCATTATTTGTGTGTGCGAGAGGCCGTGTTTTATAAATAGACTTCAAAGGGAATTTTCCTCTATCAATGTATACAAGGGAAATGCTGGCCTGAACTTTTTCCTGCTTCTGGTTAGTGCAGGAATCAAGAGGACACAGGGTGCTGGGGGAAGAAGTACAATTTTCATTATTCTCAACCTGTCTGACCAATTTTTTTTTTCCTTTTCCTATGATAATGCTCAAATCTAAGAACAGCTGTTCTCTCTTATTTGTTCTCTCTTTGAAAAACAAAGCAAACCCCAAACAAACTCAACACAGGTTTTCAGCCGAAAATTATCTTTACAGTTCTCTCCATCCTTCCACCTTTTGTCAAAATAAACAAGCAATTTAGAGCCTGCGTTCCACAGCGAGAATTTTGTATGGGCCTTTGTTTATTAGCAGGGATAACGCGGCTGTGTCAGCACATCCGAGTTTAGAGGAGAAGCGTGGTGGTTTGTGGAATTCCCAGTTGTTACCTTAAGGATTTTCAACGACAGCAGCAGCAACAAAATGTTGTTTTAACCAATTAAAAATTTAAATCAGTGAATCACAAGTATCTGGTGGAAAGGGGCAATTGAAAATTCAAACTGAGTTTCACTCAGCACCAATGCAGGCAATAAATAAAGCTGGTGCTATTTTAAATAAAATCTGCCCAGCTGCAATTACACTGCAGTTGTGGTGTGAAAGGCTGTGAAAAGGTTAGGGGATTTGATTACTAAGCTAGTTCAAATTACTAAAATCATAGCTTATGTTGGCAAGCCACAGTGGCTGCATACACTAATCCAGCTACTTTTACAATATTTACCCCCTATTTCTGGAGCTCCCATTCCTGGCTGAGGAACAGAAATCCCAGCAGTGCTGTAGTAAGTAGAAATGGGTACACTAGCAGGACTGCTACAGGTTCTATGTCCACGAGGGAAAAAAGTTTTTCACACCAATCTCTCTCACTCTATTTCCCAAGGAGCGACCTATCTTTTACTCTCATCTTGCCAGAAACCTGTAATCTTATCTTCAAAGCTACATGTTATCATATATGCCTTAGCAGTAGTGATGCGTTTACCAAATGAATGTTACCAGATCTGGATGATAAATTCTCTTGGCAGGTTATTCCTTTACTTCAAAGTTGGAGTGGCTCTCACTACGGGGTGTTGGGAAATGCGTGGGAGCTTTTGGGTTGTCACTAGGATAGGGGTTGGGGGGCGGGGGCGGCGACAGTGGCTATTAGGATGCAGTGGCAGAAGCCAAGGATGTTAAATGTCTTGCAAATAACAGGCACAGTCCTGCCCCAAATGCTAAGATTGTCCTCGTGGAGACACACTGTACCACGATCCATGAGGTCTGAGAGAGTCTGCTGGGCCATCTAATCCAATTCTCAAGGGCATTGAATTACCATCACACCACGGGCAAAGTGTAAGTGACAGTCCATTTGGGTCCAGGTCTCTTCCTTAACGTGATACTGCTGTTCTTTCAACTGGGTATACTTGGTGTCTACACTAGAAATGGGAATTTAAAGCATGTGTTCACTCTTGGTCCAAGACCACAGAGCTAGGGCCAGTGACAATCACCAAAACTCAACCAGCTTTCACATACCATCAGTTCTGAGCAAGTAGCCCAGAGGACAGAAAGACTTGAGTTACGCTCGGTACCCAGACAATCAGATGGGGATATAAGGGAGAGCAAGGAAAACAAACCTTCGGTAGCATCAGAAATAGAAACATGAGGACGCATTTCAGGCTAATCATTGGTCTAGAGATCGCTCAGTAGAAAAATACCACTGACTTTTAAAAGAACTCTATGTTACATTAAATAAGCCACCACTGACTCCCCTGAAGAAATGAAGAGTGAACAGAGGAACATAAAGATATGCATATGTACTTTTCATTAATCTCATTTTTCTCAGGTTAACACAATACACGGATTCTCTCTCATGCATGATTCAGGGGCACATGGAAGAGCCCTGTGATAAGAAATAACCAACTGTGATAAGATGTTCACAAAAAAGAGCTATCAAATTTACCAAGTCTTTAGTATACCTCCTGATCCACAATT
Organism: Delphinapterus leucas; assembly: GCF_059928025.1. Taxonomy (NCBI): domain Eukaryota; kingdom Metazoa; phylum Chordata; class Mammalia; order Artiodactyla; family Monodontidae; genus Delphinapterus; species Delphinapterus leucas. The sequence continues at coordinate 73,516,905 of NC_143142.1, read as the reverse complement.
AAAAGAAAGTAATGTAGCACAGAGTATAAAATACTTATCTGATGTAAAGAGTAAAAACTAAAATGACACATCAAATAAAAATAAAGATGGGTAATGTCAACACAGATGCAAAAAGAAAGTGACAAAGAAACATCATTTCTAAAAAGATTAGAATTCCTAATAAGGTTACAGCATCCTGAGATGGGAAGCAGTAACATCAAAATCCTAGCTATATGTAGCACTACCTTTTTTATTCCATATATGGTAAATTGTCACAACTGGAGCTTTCCTGGAGTGCTCTGAAGAAAAGGCACCAGTACCAAAGGCGGCCATTAGCCTGTGCCCGTAAGTCACCTGCTCCCCGCCAGCCCCCATGTGCGGAGTCTAGACCAAGCTGAGAAGACCCTCTGGGGACATGCTTCACTGCCAGGAAATTTCTCTGCAAGAACCATGGATACTGGGTAAGGAAATAAAGGAATGAATGCCAGACCTCAGGATGAAAATGGAGCCAAATAAAAGTAGCGACCTTACCCATGTTGTAGTCTTTGTGTTATGGTCAATGAAGAAGGGCCGGCCGTTGGGCGCTATCCTCATTTCCCAGCCGGGCGGCAGGAAGCTCTGTGTGACTTTGTGTTGTGGTTTGGGGGAGTTGTAAGGTGATGGCTGTGGGGACTGTGGATTGGAAAGGGTATCTTTCACAGCCCGACGTATGGGTGAATCCTTGGCACCCTAAGGAATAATAATGAGCATTAGAAGTCTTACCAGGTTCTAGTCCAGAGGGGTCAACATGTACCTGGGGGTCATGGAACACTCCTCTTTGAAGAGGGACAACGGGGAAGCTCCTAAAAAACCTGCTTGGTTTACTTTTAAAATTAATCTAACTGTAAGGTGTTTCTACTGGTTAAACACACAATATGAAGTACGTATAACCACCATCCTTTGACAGCTACTTGGTATGTACCCAAAATACTGTTCTGTAGTGAGCATTATGGATGGAGATTTTACAGAAGGTGGAGAAGAACATGCCCCTGCTCTCAATGAGCTCACAGTCTAACGAAGATGGACTGGCAATCTTTAGAGCAGAAAAGAAAAACCTCTATCAACCGAGACAGCCACCTGGAATTGCATAGTTGTTACCCAGGACATTTACATCACAGTTTGGAGGAGATATCGCCCATTCCCACTTATCAACATCTTCAACCCGGGCATGGAGAAGCCCGCAGCCATCTCTAAGATGCAGTCACGTTTAGAACTTCAAAGGTTTCGTCTCTGGTATTTGTGATGTTAAGGGATGTCCCTAAAACCACACAAACAGGAGGGCGCAAAGCAGATGCCCAGCAGTGACTCAGAGACGCAAACAGGCATCAGAAACTCGGAGGCTGATACAATGGAAGACCTCACGGTCGAAAGGAAAAACAGATCAAAGCAACAGCGATGTTTAAAAACTCAACGTAAGCATTGGTATTTGAACCAATACGAGTTATTATGCGAGTCTCATGAGGTAACAGGCAGTAAGGAGTGAAACACAACACGAATGGAGAAAGTTCTGAAAAGAGGAGCCCATGTCCAGTACAAGCCACCATGGCCTCAGCCCAATGAGAATGAGAATCAGGTGAGTCCAGGGACGGGAAGCATGGAGTGAGGCTGCACAAGGACACCCCTCACCACAAACACAGAGACTGATTATCAGAGCGGAAGGTGGCTGCAAAACCCAAGTCCCAGTTCAGAGAGAAGAGAGAATGAGGAGAAGTCACAGGATAGACGTGACCCCAGTTAGATGACGTAGCCTTCTCACCTCCAGTGGGGCAGATAAAGTTACTGTTGGCGAACTGAGGCTACGAGGCCGGCGGATCTGAGGCTCGATTAGATGGTTGTTACTGTTTGTGGCGGATCCGGATGCACCGTCTTCTGCAAGCTACGTTGGAGGCAAACACAAGTTAGCTTCGTGTGAGGCTCTCCCTGCGCGCGTGACTGGAGGGTGGACTCAACAACACAGCCAGCGATGATGAGAGGTCTGGCCTGTTTAACGCACGGAGGAAATGACTACGCATAATAATGGGGGGAAGGATGGGGAAACACTCCAAGGAAATAAAAAATGAATCACCGGCTGGCATAAAAACCAGCCTCAGAAAAAAAGGGGGTTCGGAGGGATGCTACCCATTGTAATAAGCAGGCTCTTACTTTGAAAATAACCTTTCATGTCACATTTTTAAAATGGACCATCTAGGGAGAGACTGAGTCAGGGACCAAATTCTTCGTTAGGGCAAATACTACGTTTCAAAGGAATGCATTTGCGAGAAAAATTTTCTTAAACATGGGTTCTTCAGAACAACACATAAACATCGGGACCATGGGATTCGCGTCCGCTTTGGCTTCTACTGCCTGTGACCATAAGCTGTGTGGCGATCTGCATACCTGCATGATAGGTCGAGTCCAAGTTGTGGTTCGATTGTTATGATTGACATAGTATGTGCGTCCCTTAGCATCTTTTCTTTCTTCCCAGCCTGAAGGTAGGCCCGGCGTGGTATGTACATAGGCCACTGATGGCTGTTTGTGTAAGAAATCGTTATTATTTAATATCTTGCGTTTATTTTCTGATCAACTTAATAAAGTAATACGTACCCAGAGTTATCTGTGCTAGACAAAGTGAGTTAATTCTAATGGTACCGAAAACATGAGTGCCTGGAAAACAGCAATATGTTTCCAATAGCTTTAAACCTACTGTGAAATGAACTCCCACACAAGCCACAGGGTCAAAAATCTTACAAAACTCAGTTCCGGGCCATGCAGCCTTCAACATAAAGGGTTGCTGCCAACGTGATCATAACGAAAGAGAATAATATGACAATTCGTTTTAGTTGCTGCATTTTACTGTCAAACCACGTAGAGCCTAAAAGGTATTTCAAATTATTAAATGTTACCGACTCTGAGAGGGATGCCCTGAATATTGTTTCCTCAATCTAGCTGTCACAGGGATGCTCTCCTAGCTTATTCCTAAATTCTTCACCAGCTTAGGGCCCTTACACTACGTAGCTTTCGGCACGGGGTGGGGACACACACACACACACACACACACAGTCTGCTCTCTACGAGGCCTGCTTTCACGCTAGTGACTGACCAGAATATCTCAACTATTCCAGCCCGGGACGCCACCTGGCAATCTGAGGCCAGAATTCCAAAGAAGCGTGGTAACTGAGGCTGTATTTCCCCCCGTCCTCCCATATGGAGTTTGTCTCCTTAAAGGGTGAATGGAGCACAGGTAGCTTCTGGGCTTAGAGACATGTGCAGTACAGAGTGACTATGGTTGGACAGTTCAAAGTAGATTGCAAAAGGCTTCCTGCGACACTTTTGCTTGTAAGAAGCAGTTTGAGAAATGCAGGCGGGGTGGAGAGCTGCTGGAAAGCAGGGTGTCTCAAAGACTCACGGAGGCAAGGGGATGTTTGCTTGAGGCCAGTGCCGTCCAGGACGTCCTGGACGTCGGGGTGCTGCGCACGAGATCTGTAGCTGGGAAAGGGCTGCTACTCTAAGGAAGGGGGTAGGAACAAGAAGCCAACCATGACTACCAAGGCTCTTGGGAGAGCGTAAAAGAAACAAGAGGCCAAACGTTAGAAATAATCTCTTACGTGAGGTTACAAAAGGAAACCACTTCTTTTAGGGTACCGTCTTCCCTAATTAGGATCTTCTGAAACTCCAGACATTTTACCAGATGCAGTTTTCTTGATTAGGCTGAAGATGTCAACCTCTTAGCCCAATCTCTCCTTGTACTCATCCCATCTTTCGTGTTTTCTGCCAACAATGTACCTTGGCAAAGAGGGTCCCCCAGTCCACTGCAAGACCTTGAACTGAAAAGCAAGATCAGGGATGCAGCCATGTAATTTGGGGACTGCAGGCAACGAGGCTTAATATCTTACTTCATGAGCTCAAATAGCACATTCCAGAGAAAAACAGACCAGGAAGCAGCTGCCTTAATGGTTATTTCTAAAACACATTTACCCAGCAGGGCAAGTGTACTTATCTGAAAGGCAACTTTCTGCTAGAGCTGCAGCAACTATTTCCTTGGCATTATTCCAGATAAAGTCCCCGAGGCCCCATAATGGCAACGCCAAGACTCCGAGTACGTAGAGTCCTGGATCTAGCTGTGGGGATACAACAAGAGTGGAAGAAACATCAACATGCAGACCTGATCCTTCCATGAGTATTAAAGACAGATGAATCTGTCTACAGCCGAAAGCTCTTTGCACCCTCCTCCTCTCGCTGTGACACCAACACAAAGGAGCTATTTCCAGGCTACTTTTTATCTGGGCACTACAGCAATGGATTCTGCTGACCCAATGGACTCTGTAACCTAAGTTAGTGGTTGATTAGTATTTTTGGCCAAGTACATGCTATCAAGCCTTGACATACTGTTTGTTTATATGAGGACCAAAAATGTTTTGGCTGCATGGAATACTAAATGCTAAATGCTGCTTCTCGGCCTCCCCGTTCAATTATTTTCTGCGGAAAGGCAATTACATGTGCCCTTAGAAAACTCCATTTTGGAAACCTTAAGGATAGTTTTACAGTTATAGTATCCCTGGAAAGGATATTTACAAGGAGGCTAATGAACTAAAATAACTGGGATGTGTCATGGATAATCTCAGGACTGAGTTCCAGCAGAGTATTCCAGCAACCAGGTCACTTTCACAGATCCACAGTTAATAGGGCTAATCAGTTTATGGAAAACTAGGAGCGTCGTAGAGAACACTGAATTTGATTAAAATGTTCCTTCTACCTTCTACTGAGAATTGAATTGGCAACCTACGATCTAGTTCCATTTACGCAAGACGGTGTTATTAAAATGGTTCTTTATAGGGTTCTTTCCAAATGTCCATGAAGAACAGCCTGTGCTGGTGATTCCATCTGTGACTCAAAACACCACCTCCCACAGCTGGGGAGGGGGTGGGGCTCAGCTTCTACGAACAGACCATGGCAGGGGCACAGACCATGGCAGGGGCGCAGCCCTGGAGCCAACGTCAGCCTTCTCCTGCGGTGTGCGTGGAGTGCGCGCGCTTCTGCACACGTGCATTCCTTACCGCCTCAAGAACATGTGAGTTAATCAGGAGACAAGTTAGAAAACGGCCAGTCAGCTTAATTTAACACTTCACAGCTTTTCATCTGAATTCTACCACCGTGTTTCACAAAGCCAAGGAGCCATTTAACTGCAGCTTAATGGTGGCTCCATTTATTTCATTAAAATGAAGAACTCAATTACATTGGAGCTGTAAAAGTTTCAAAATGCTTTTAAAGACGATAAATGTTGGGCGCTATCACAGATTCTCCAAGATTCACTGAGATCCTGCCACGCTCTTGCCTCAGTGTATTTTTAGGGTATATAGAGCAAAACCCCCAAGCTGTGCTATGCTTCTCAGCTTCTCTCACAGAGAGGGCTCATGCTTAGCCGGCTGGAAAGCGGCACCAGCGCGTACTTATTTGTCATACGTCAAAGGGTTGCGGCTCCGCAGATGAGAATCAGGGCGTGTTCGTGATACCGTAGAAATAAAAGCACTACCATGGAAAGAGAGCAACACCAGGATGGTTAATAAAGCCACATGGCGAGCAGTGCCCAGGGGGTGGAGGCTGAATTTCTTCGATGTGGGAAAATTATATAAACTGCGGTGCACTCACATCACTGACTACTATGTACTAATTAGTATGTCCCGGAAAAATGACCACAAGTGAATAATATCAAGTTGATAATTAATACGTATACGAGATCCCACTTGCATGTGTGTGTGTGTGCGTGTGTGCGCGCGTATGTGCGCACGCGTGCATCCACGTGTACGTTTACGAGAGCACAGAGGAAGGAGTGGGATGGGGAGTCCCAGGGTAGCTTCAGGATGACACAGCACACTTCAGTGTTGCGGCTGACAGGGAGAAGGTGTAAAAGAGGGGAAAACACATGGTAGGAGATGGAATTGGAAAAGCAAAAGTAAAGGCTATTCGTCACGAGGGATGGTGAGGGTGCAAAAGAAATAGACGTGATAATTTCTAATGCAGCCATAAGGTAAGTTTGCTTATTCCAGGCTAAAGATTACCAGGTATGTAGAAAGCATGAGAGTAGATAAAACATTTAGGAAATATTACTACCCAGTCATTGAAAATAGAAAACAAAACCAAATTCCTATTTTTAATTCATTGCTGGGGGAGGGAGAGAGCACAGGCAAGAAGAAAAGCACAGTGGCAGGGCCACGGGGAGCTCATTCACATGGACCACTTCGTCCTGCCAGGAGATTCTGACCATGGATCCCAGGACGATCATAATTCAGTTTACCCTGTCATTTAATATTATCAGCTCTCGCAACACTCCAACACTCACATCAGGTTCCAAGGCCAACAAAATGCAAAAATGATAGTAGATGCTCATCAGCCCTGCACTCTATTAAAATCAGTTCATGAAGTGATCTTGTCCGCCTCGCAGCTCTACTCCCATGGAAATTACTAGCGCACAATAGGAAATATACGAGTTTATCTGAACTTTCTTGAATACTACTGGAGGCTGAGCCTGGCCCACCCAACACATGCCCTTCACTGCAGCTCAATACTTTAAACTGGGCTGATTTTTGCGGACTGCCACTTCGATTCTCCAGTGTACGACGCTGAGCAGTAAATTCTAACAATATAACCAAATTGTTCCTTTAAATCAACATCCTACAGGAATCAGCAATCGTATATGTATTTAAAGGTGTTCTCGAGTAATAAGCAGTTACAACAAACATACAAAGTTAAAACAGTCAGGAAAATTCTTCAAATAGCTATAGCAGCTCCAAGCATAAACTAGCAACTAGCCTGTCTTTAGGGATCAAGGAGAAAACAGGCAACTTAGTACACAGTCATCCAAGTCACCCACAAGCATGAATAGTAGAAATTACTTAAAATAATGGGTAATAAGAGTAAGAGATACTTGGCTTAAAAACACCATTTTTCTAGATCTTTTCAATTTCTTAATTATACTCTTTCCTCTCTCCTCCTAAATTATATGAACACTTGTTCATACCTGTGAACCTGTGAGTAGGGGCCCCTGGTAGCAGAGAAAGGTCACTAGTTCACGCTTGTGATACAAAAAATCTAACCCAGCCTTTGAAACGTGGTACGGGAAATGTATAACTGAAAATTCACATGTATAATTGCATGCAATTCCTGTGGCTTCCTTGATTCTCCTCCAACCAAAATATTTTACCCAAGTCTTCTAAACACATGGGAAAAGCTTATCAGGAGTACAAACACTAAAAGGCAGAAACAGACTCTAAATGATCAGATTAAAATGCACTTTAAACAAAGCTTGACAGTATTCCTCATAAAACTATATGGGACTAAAAATCAATTCGTTTTACCCAGTACCTTCAAACAATGTGAAAGTGAGAGGTTTAAAATAAGAAGCATGCAGCTCTGTGGCACATAAGAAGCTGCTCTTATCAAAAAAAGAAGAAAAAAGTGTATATTCACCATTACCCAAAATATTAAAACCAACCCCCAGTTTTGCCATTCATGTCTGAACGAGGGTATCATTACCGTTGGCGCCTCACCACCCGTGACAGTTGATGAACGTGCTCTCCCAGCTGGGGCACTGGGCTGTTAAATGATAATTTACATCAGTGAAATGCATTTTGGGAGACCACCCATTGCTTATTGAATCAGGAATCAGCGCTGGTGCAGCCAGTAAGGCAGGTGACATGAATCAAAATCTGTGCAATCCACCCGGTCCAAATAAAGTTGAGCAACCACTGATGACCAGAAGGAAAAGAGGAACACGATGACCCTCCCATCCAGAAAAGGCTCAGGTTGCAGCCCTGACCTGGGTAAACGATGAATTGACAACCTCAACAATGTGAGATGTCTTATGGAAAAAAAATGGAAAGCACCACTATCGTGCCCCCACTGTTAAATAGTTAGCAGATTATTAAATCTGTCAAACTCAGAAATTCAAGTAAGAGGCCACTGGTGATCAGTGAGTTCACAGCTTCACGGAGCACAAGGAAAGAGGAAAGAATTATCAGTTTTCAGGGAAGTGAGCTCTTTTGGCCAATAAAACTGACACTGATTTTGGAAAAGGAGAGAAAGCACCATTAATTCATCAAGGAAAATCACAGCGTCATCTGAAGAGTATCCCACTAGTCCATCACAGCTGACTGTTCTGTTTTGGGGGAGGCCTGAAAGGATCCCAGAAAGGATGCTCTGGTCAAGCTTCTGACCTACCAGCCCTTTCCATGTATGTCACAACTGCATCTACTATGTTGATTACACAGTTGACTAATGTACTATCCATTCTGTAAACATAAAAGACGTAAAGCCTAGGCAAAAAAGATTCTTTGAAGTTGAGCAAAAATGTACACAATGGGGAAGACACTATGATTGCAAAAACTGTTAAGTGCAATCTTTCTTTCCCTTCTTCAACTTTATATGCAATAAACAATGATCATTTCATTGCAAACAATTTCATATGCAATAAACAAGCACTACCAATGATCAAGGATTTGTCGTAATACAAATTTACATAAAATTTACTTTTAATGTGTTTATTAAACATCTCCCAAAGCAGTTCTGGCCTGCTTTCCAATCAGAATATTCATTTTTATTTATGTCCTATGTTATTAAATACCCTTTACACTTCTATATTTCCTGCTAGTTATGAAAACTGTGGGAAAGTGGGAACAAATTATAGCCAACTCTTGAGCCAGTAGAGCTGGCTTTAAAGAGAAGGGACAGAGCTTTGTGGGTTAAGAGCTTAGGCCATTAGTAATGGAAAGGACTTCTTGCTGCCCACCCAGAAGAGTTCTTCCTATGTTCTTGAGATACAGGTCACTCAAACACAGCTTCAGGGACCAAATGAAGTTTTTTAAACAAGGAATTGTTAATGTTTAGGTCAAGTAAGCACATCAGAATTGGTATTAATTTGGATGGAAAAGCAAAACAATGGAGTTTTTAGCATTTCAGAGACTTTGGTGACAAGGACAACTCTTCGTATTGGAAATTCACTCTCCTTGGGCAATTTGCTAGGACATTTTAATGTCTTACGTATACGGTAAATGGGTTGGCACAGGAAAAACTCTTCCTCAGTAGCCCAGATGATTTTAAATAAAAGCCCAAAGAGCCAATTCACGGCTGGAAATGAGCATATGGGTTACCGGTGGCAGATGAGCCTGCTCTGCGACTGCGTCGGTGACACTGCAGGACCTCAACCTCGAGGAAGGCTCTCTCTGCTGAAGGGGAGGAAAGGACGCGGAGCATCAGGGACACACATTCTGAGAAACGAGTTTCACTGGATTAAAAAATATATCACTCAAGCCTAGTCACTGCTCTTTAATATTAGAAGGTATAATTAAATGAAACACCATCTTTTCGGGGTAATGAGAGTAATCTTTTAAGGAGTCAAGTATCTTCCACTGTCACTTTCAAGTGTCTTAAGCAGATGGGATAGAAATAACGTTAAACATAAGAGGCCAAAACGGGAAAGGGGGCTCCACAGATGACATCTGAGTGCTGCTCTAACAATGGAAAAGAGAAGCTAGAAGTCCTGAGTTCTGCTTTGAGACGCAACCTCTGGGTAAATTCTAGTGGAACACGAATAGAGGAAGAGATACTGACATGCAGTTATTAAACATTTATTGACTACTGTGACCAATGACAAAGAATCAGTTGGATTCTATTTCCAGGGGAACTCAAATATAATCTTCGGCTCCTTCTGAAGGGTTAGGTATTTATAGCTTCAGCTTCTGAACGGAGTTCAGAAGTTGTACAGAACAGGAATGAAGGAAAATAGGTACGGTTAAACTAAAAAAGAAAAATCTATAGAGTGCAATGTATAATATGTTCCTCTCACTTGTTTGTATTAATCTATATGGTTATAAAAAAAAAAAAAAAAGGACCACAGATCAGCAGCAGGTCACACACACACAAGGCAGGGGTCTAATTAGCAACGGGTTTGTACATGGGACAAATCTGTAGCATCTCCTCGCTTTTAATATTTTGCAATCAGGAAAATGGGGTAAGGTCAAAGACAGACCCTGCGGCAGTAAATGGGAAGCTTTTCAAGTCTTTTCACAACGCTTAGCATGAAGGATTCATCCTTTAGTAAAAGTTCATGCTGTTGTCCTTGAATACAGAGTGACCTTGACAAGCAAAACTGGAGAAGAACCCCCTACTCCCCTACTCCTCTCTTTCCTAGGCACTGTTATTTAATAGTTGAACCAGACTCGACATGAACTTAACATAATTCCGACACTTGCACTTGGATCTTAAAGATATTTTATGAACCTAGAATGATTAATGCAGAAGCTCCCTATACAAATAATAAGAGATGATAGCTTAATATCAGCGCTGCCTAAAACGATGGCTTTTCACTTGGTAGACTAAAGGTGCACCACCGCTACGCTTCCGGCAGTACTTACTTCCTTTTATAATGTTTAAAATATACGGCTTCCTTGCTTATGTTGTTTCCGTAGCAACAGTTTTATCAATTCAAATATCCCATATATGCAAACTCTTTTTTTCCCTGCCTCTTCAGTACTAAATTTTCGTCTCAGTGATATTTCTCTTTCTGAAGGACATTCATAGAATTTTAATACAAAAGCACATTAACTGAGTAATCAGTGCAACTCATGATACGGGCCAATGGTGTCTTTTAAAACAAAAATACATAACTGAAGGAGTAACAATTTTGTGAGTACTTACTGGCTTTTACATTTTATGTAGTCCTCCTATTCATTTACATTTGATATGGCTGTAATGATGACTATTTTTCTAGGATGCCATTTGCAGCAGAGGGACTACCATCGTTTACTACAGTACATCTGTAGGTTCAATTTCTCAAGAGGCACTGAGACTGCATTGCTTCTCAGTTTTATGCATGAGCAGGAACTTTCTGTGGGCTTTTTCTGCAAAGCTTTGTGTTCTCAGACAGGTCTTCATGGCTGATTCTGTTGGTCTCATTGGGGCTTAGCCCCACCTGAAGCGTCTACAATGAATTTCCCTGATGGTTAAGAACCCAAGTTCAAATGCTACCCTGGTGACAGTGTCACAATTTCACAACCTTTCTCAAGGATTGGTACTCTGGGACTTGGGAGATGTCTATCTATCTCCTGTTCTAACCTTGTCTTGGATGGGTCACTTAAAATCACGTTTTCATCTGTGAAACGAGAATGGTAAAGCACACAGAGTATGACGTAAGAGGATTAACCTGGAGACCCAATGTCTCCCAGGCCCCAGTGCGAACACCACCTTTATGACAAAGGTACTCTTTATGAACCTTTGGCTGGGAAAAGAAATTCTGCAAGGTTAAAGCTGATAAAACACAAGTCATAGATTTGAGTTTTTTTATGCATCAAGAAAGATTTTTACTATTACTTACAATCAAAGAACCAAACTGCTCCCCGTTGGAGTCCGGAGTGATCTGAAGCCGTCTGCTCAGTTCCTCAGACAGCTCCTGGGGGCTGGTCCGAGACACAGGCGAGGCTGGTGGTGGAGGCAGCACCAGGCTGAGGGAGTCTCCACTGATGCTCACTTCTTCCGAAATGGTCTCCCAAGGCTACCAAGGAACGAGACGCTGTGGTAACTGCTAGGACGAGGGACCCTCTCATTCCCCGCCCCAGTAATAACCCTTATGATAACTGTAATTCACATTTACTGAGCACTCAGGAGGCACACAATATTCTCAGGATCCATAAGGAAATAAAGACTACTACCCTGATCAACAGATGCGGACACTGACGCAGAGGGAATAACTTGCTCAAGGTAACAGAGCTAGGAAGTGGTGGGGTCAGGACTTGAGCCAAGGAAGCCTGGTCCCAGGGGCCGTGCTCTTAGTCCCTTTGTAATAGCGCCTCTCTGAGCAGTGCTTTGCTTCTAGCACTTGAAACTACCTGCATGGGTTAAAAAAATACTCTCAGGCATTTGTTTACGATTTTCGTGAATTTTCTTTGACTCTAACCGTTGAGGATTCACAATGAAAACAGCAGAGATGCTATAAGCTGTAAGTAAGCCCTGGTATGAAGTAACTCTTAGTGAATTTATTACAGCATCATTCATGTTGCTTTTCTAATTTTGATCACTGGAACATTTTGTGAATGATCTTCCTAATGCAATGTTTAAAAAGAATGGATTTCTAATTAGTAAACAGAGTTGTTAAGGCAGCATGGAAGTTACGGTTTGCTGCCTTGCTAATTTGCTGTTCAATTTATATACATTCTTCCACAGTAATTTACCATAAGCATTTAAGGGTAAACTTATGAACATTTCTATTCACCCAAATTTCTATTTTCTTGGTAACAAACCTCTTTCGCTATGTCAAAACTACTCGGTAAAAACTTGTATTTGGTACCCAAACAAGTTACAGGGCTACTTCAACTGCTCAAAGATGATACCCATGTTGCCATTTAACAAGAGGTGGTTAGACTCTGGGGAAAAATAAAGGATAAAGTGAAAACATCTTAAGATTTCCATGCTAAAAATAATGTCATTCCCTTTTGTAGTAATGTAAACTATGTGTACTCGTCAAAGGTGGCTTTTGTAAGCACTTTCTAAGTTAATAAATATCTCGATGGTCATCAATCAGCCACGAGACCATGAGCCTTCCTTTTTACACAGATTTACTGAGACAAGAAATTACGACATAGGATCAACCTGGAGAACACGGAAAGGAGGAGCTCCAAGGAGTGTGCCGGCAGAGCGGGAAGTCCTACCTCAGGGCCGTCTCCGCCCTCGCTGGGCTCCAGCTCCAGATCCTCGCTGATGTGTCTGCGTGAGCGGAAGCGCCGATGCGCTGCCTCCTGGTTGATCTGCCGGATGTTGCTGTCGGACTCGGAGGACACATCCCTGGGAGCGCGGGGTGAGGGTGGGAGTCAGGAGAACCGGTACTGACACCTGGCCCTTCAACACCAGCCAACACCCACCAAGGGCCTGACGCCTAATACAGTGTCAGTGCTCTCTCGCGCAACACTGACAATCAGCTGGCCGTTCAGCAGGAGAATCTGCCACCATCTCTTGGCTAAAGCATTCTCCTAGGTCCCTTTCATTGAAATACAGTCTTTAAATGCATCTGTCCTAATATTTCTGAGTATCTTTCAGGCATATACTGCAGCATGTACTTTAGTGTTTAAGAAAGAAGAGAAATCAAAATCCTCCATCCATCTGCCCCAGTGACAAAGGAGGCCTCTTGAAGGAGAGGTGACAGGTAAGCTCACACTCACGGCCAGTCCGTGGTGACCCCTCTCTAGGAGTCCAGCAATGACAGGGCCACAACTTTTGGTCACCAACAATTAACCAATGAGTACAAATAGTATAAACTCAAAGCTGGGGTCTGGAGGGAAATGCTCCTGACCCAACGTGAACTTTTTCGGCCTCTGAGGAGCTCATTTTGACAGACTCTCAGATGCATGACACTGCATTTCTCCCCATTCAACTCCTTTTTAAAATCCACAAACATCAGGCAATAACCTCCCAAATCAACTTGGATTTGAGGATTGCTGCAACTTCATAGTCTCTTTTTTTTGGGAGGGGTGGCGGGGGGGCATCATGTAACTCTCTTAATTCAGGATGTGAAAAGCATTGAGTCAATCTTGAAAACGTTTGCACTAAATTACAGGCAATTCTCCTTTGGGAGAAATACTACTTGGAGACTTTTAGAGTAGAAGTTTAAATGTCAAAATTTTTTCAGAGAAAACCCTTACAGACTCTTTCAATAAGACGCCATATTCAGTTAAAAAATGACGCTGCAGGGCTTCCCTGGTGGCGCAGTGGTTGAGAGTCCGCCTGCCGATGCAGGGGACACGGGTTCGTGCCCCGGTTCGGGAAGATCCCACATGCCGCGGAGCGGCTAGGCCCGTGAGCCACGGCCGCTGAGCCTGCGCGTCCGGAGCCTGTGCTCCGCAAAGGGAGAGGCCACAACAGTGAGAGGCCCGTGTACCGCCAAAAAAAAAAAAAAAAAAAGACGCTGCAAATTAATATTTCAAAATATTTGAAAACATTATTTCAGACTAAATGAAATCCGGTATTAATCAAGGACCCTCATTATAGACTCTTCCTAAAACATAGGTTTTAAAACATTCTAATGACTCTCAAGCTAACTTATACTATTTTCCTATATTCCTCCCAAAGAACATGCTGGGCCCCTGTAACAGTGAACAGTCTGCAATAAGCAGCACTGTTTGCAAATAAACAGGTGACTCTTTAACGCCAGTTCCCAAGAGAGTCTGAATATTTCCACCAAAAATCTTTACATTTTTTAGCTTTACTGGTAAAGGGACAGTATGAAGGTTAGCTTTCTTTAATCCACATTAAAATAAAAACTCTTGTTATTAAGATCTGAATGAAGTTTTACTGCCCAATATACAAATTTTTAAAACCTAACAAATATACATTTTGCGTACTTTATAGTTGTATTAAACTATAACTGGACTAAAAATAGTATGTTAATAGTATGTTAAGCAGGACTCCTCAGAAAAAAATCCCATAAGGCCATAGAGAAACTAATTAAAATCAAGGGACACACAAGTATACTAACACAATTTCTGAAACCACCAAAACAGGATGATAAAAAATGACACTCTCTTGGATATGTTAGAAAATATAATATTGTCTTTGTGATTGTATACTGCTGCCGTGATTTTTATAGGACATTCAGTTCAATTTCACTTTATAATGACTGGCCTTACTTAAAACTATTGTATATAGAAAAGTTTCATCAAAATTTTAAATCTTCACTTGAAATGTCAGGTGTCACTTAGTCAATACTGAATGTGTGTTCCGGGTTATAACACACACTTGAATTGTTACAGGGATTTTGGAGAGGTTGAAAAGAATAAGGCTTTAATATTGCTATGCTTGCATTTTCTATCTCTCAGAAGTATATAAAAATTCCATTATTCTGGAAGGACTTATTTTTTTTAAAAGGGGCATTTAAAATCAATTATGCTAATCCTCCTTATCCAACATGCTTGAATAATTAGTAATCAGTGTGAACCAGAAACAACTAAATAGCATAAAGAAGAAAGATATCTCTGATCCTGAAATTCCAACCCTGGGCTTTTTTATGGTCTTTAGTGATAAAATGAAAATGTTCATACAAGGGAGGCCTTTTGCCCTTAAATAAGCAATTGAACAAGAGGGCTGTTGAAACTGACAGGAAGTTTAAACGGTCACTAATAGGAAGATGAACATTTAAAAATATGTCTGAGCTGGCAAATTAAAACAGAAACATGATTTTATTAGAGGCAGGGAAAAAATTTAAGAAGTGGCCATTTCAATTTTCTTCAGTCATTAATTTCATATATATATTCTTCATTTGACTTTCATGGGAAACATACAAATTAATAAAGAGAAGAAAACCCATAAATTTATCAAATTCAGTGCCAATTAAGATCAGTGTATCTGATCATTTACATTCATATACATCAGTGACTAATGATGACCGGAGTCATTAAGATATGATTAAATTACTGCTAAGATGGGAGACTGCCAAAGTGGTTCAGAAAGAGAAGTACTGAAAAGAGTTAGTGTTTTGAGTCTAACAAGTTCATCTATAGTCTTAATGCAATTCCTTCATGATTTTAAACTTGTGCTTTTAACAGTAAAATGTTTACAGTTTACATTTAAATAGGATAAGGACTATTCTAAAATTAGAGGCATTTTAAAGGCCACTGTCTGACCTGAGAGGGCTGGGGAGTGTTCTGTAGCCGCCTTCCGTCTGAGAGCTCTGCATCCAGGCCTGGACAGTTCACTAAACCACGTGCCTGTACCCACTTTCAGAAGTGACTCATCTGTAGTCATTCGTTCAATTAAAAGCTCCTACCTTGTGCCAGGTGCTAGGGGTTGATCTGTGAGTAGGAAACCACAGTCCCTGCTCATACAGGCAGTAAGAGTATTATGCGCTCTGTGTCCTGACAGGGAGGCACAGGGCTCTCAGAGAGAGACCGGGACAGAAGACGTCCGGTGCTCCCAGAGGAAGGGATGGTAGGGTGACATCGGAACGTTACCAGGGGAAGGGGCACGTTCTGGCTTTATTTTTTTTGCGGGGGGGATTGGGGGTTAGCACATCCATGGGGCCAAGAAGAAGAGAAAGTAATCAGAAAGCAGCTATGCATGATCAGACCGCTCTACGTTTCTGACTGTGGCTGGCAAGAGGCAGGGTGAGGAGGACCCTGTAAGAACAGCCTGAGGGCAACGGGATGTCAATGAGGACTTTTCAGGGGCTGAAGTCTGGAGCGCAAGTCTGTAGCAAACCGGTTAAGAAATGAGAGTCTCCACTGCAGTCTTAATTCTCTGCACAGCGTGGGATCATCACTTCTCATCTGACTTCCTCAGATATAGCCTTTTAATAAAGACCCTTCTTTTTTTTTTTTTTTTTTTGCGGTACGTGGGTCTCTCACTGTTGTGGCCTCTCCCGCTGCGGAGCACAGGCTCCGGACGCGCAGGCTCAGCGGCCATGGCTCACGGGCCCAGCCACTCCGCGGCATGTGGGATCTTCCAGGACCGGGGCACGAACCCGTGTCCCCTGCATTGGCAGGCGGACTCTCAACCACTGCGCCACCAGGGAAGCCCATAAAGACCCTTCTTAACATCCATTCCCCCCCAACCCAAACTTGCAGTATTCTGTGAAAACTGAGTTACGCAAAAGATCATTTTTGAATTAAAACAACACATTAAAATAACCTGGAGGGCTTGAGGGCTTCTGGTCAAGGCAAATAAAGTTAAGGAAAAACACCCCCAAATTCTCAAACAGTTCAGGCGGGATGAGGAGGTTATTGTGAAAACCGAATCTTTTTCCTCATCTAACTTTTCTCTTGCTTTCTAGAAGTCATGCTTGGTGGAAAGGAGGTACCTGGCAGGTCCCACCCGGAGCTCTGCAGACGTCCTTCCTGGCTCAGCTGCCTCACTGATGTGGACCATCATGCCACTGATTTCTCCCTAAACTACAGGTGAACATGAACTCGGAAGAACCACAGTTTCCCTACTGATGAGCCAGCATTTATACAAGTGAGAGCTTGTATAAATTCCCTCATTAGAGTTTTCACAACTCTGTGAGGCAGAGAAAGTAGCAATTGTCCCCAGTTCCCTCCTAAATACAGACTTCGGCTGCATAATTATTAATGAAGGTGAACCTTTTTCTGTATATGTACCGGCCATCAGTCTTTCTTTGAGAGCTGCTAGTAGTCACTTTTCTACAGAGGTCATGACACTGTGGTCCCCAGAGAGTGCTGTTTTCAGGTATTCCTTTCCTATGACCTTTAGCAAAGGTAGATAAAGGTACTTGGCTTAGGGTACTGCTACCAAGATTCTTCTGATCACTACACGTAACCAAGCCCAAGGCGGTTACTTTGTTTTTTTTAAACTACAAATAACTAGAGTAGTCAAATGGCTTACAACAGTTTTAACAGCTATGGTCATTAATCAAAGGGAAATAGTAAAATAATAATAATAATAAATTAATTAATTAATTAAAGGAATCAACTAAACCATCTCCATTTATATTTCTATGGGAAAAAATTACAACAAAAAAGAGTTCAACATCATCTGGATGTTGGGGTATTTATGCTGTCCTGGGAACAAGGAACTGAGACACACACCGTGTGGTCCAAAGCTGACCAAGGACGGCTGATGTTCACGAGAACCCACGTAGGGGCTTAGGAAGGATTGGCTATTCACTGCTGCAGATTCTGCTTTTTCTCTAAACCAAACAAAATCTAGACTATACTTCTTGGCCACCTTTCCTACCTATGCAGGTCATCTTTGCAATTTCTAAAGATAAAAGGGTTACTGACAACACCATCCATCCCATTGCTGATACCCGCTAAAAACCATCATCAGCAAATTTCCTTCAGAGTCTGGGTTAAAGAGAAAATTATCTCACATCATATACTTGCTTTTATTCATATTGAAAATTATACAAGTTAGTGGTAATTACCTCCTTGTCTTGACTGCTAGGGAGGTCATGATTTCTAGGACAATTTTTTCCTTTTCTGTTTTTAATATTTTGTTTTTGCTTTTTATTGTATATTAATAGTTTTAGGTCTTGCTGTATACTATCATTGAAAAAACAAGCTGCTTCAAATCCTTTTTTTATAGTACTTGAGGTTTAACCAGTGTTTATTTGCCATCATTAGACCAAAAATTGTCGAGTGAACAAAACAGTAATCAATTCACTGTATCCCTGAGGCTGGCAAGGGATTAGAGCAAACTGTAATTACCAATTGTGAGTTAGCAACCCTCCCATGTGCCTGTAAGTATATCAAGGGGGTGATGTATACATTTTCCAAAAACGAAAAGAAAAATTTTGAGAGAGTTTCCAAATCAAATAATTATGGAATAAAAATCCAGAAAAGTTAAAGAGCCAGTATGTTGGCTATTTTCCATGACGGGTTAGCCAGGAGAGGAAGCTGAAGAAGGGGAAAGTGATGTAATCACCAAACATAAGATAAACCAAGGAAAAATAACCCCTGCTCTACATCTCACGAATCTTCATAAAGAAGTCCTACTTTATAGACTAGCGCACGTTTACAACAGGAGAACCTGATACGAAGGCAAGAGCTTCTTTACAACCTACAAACTCAGGCTGCCACGCTCTGTAACTCCACGAAGAGGAATCCTGTTGTTGCACAACCACGTGCTTTCACCGGTACAAGATGTACTTCCCAACCTCCTCCCAAAGCGCTGCCACGTGTGCACCTGACTGCAGAGCGTGGGGACACGTTCCTGACCATCGACGGTACTCACATTAGGCTGGGTCGGTGCCACTGGGTGGTCCGGTTGTTGTGGTTGACATAGTAAGTGCGACCCAAGTTGTCCACCTTTTCTTCCCACCCAGGGGGCAGGGGAGGGGGGGGAAGTTCCTCCTGGTGCTGAGACGCCGAGTCATTCGAGTCAACAACTTCCCAGCCGGGCTGTGGAGCACAATCAGAGGGGAGATGGTGAGGCTGCTTTGATGGCTACAGTGCGTCTGTGCCCTTCGTCCTCGCTCCTGTGCTCTCCGGCTCTGACGGTGGCTTCCTGCGCCACATTTAAAGAAATTCCCAAAATAGGGCAAAAAAAAAAAAATCAATTCTAGGAGCGTCTCAAAAATATTCTGAGCCATGGCCAATGAACTGCGCTGCCCTCTAAGAAGATGACACTGCAGGGTGCCACTCGGATGGGGATCTGCACAGGCTGTCACGTTACCTAAGTCACGTTACACTCTTTTCGTATTTCGTGTTTGTTATTTTGACCTGACGGCCTCCGGGGCCGTACAAAGCCCTGCCGATGATACGGGTCACGCTACAGCTGTCATCTTTTCAACACCTCCGTAAGGTAAGAGGGAGCTGGGAAGATGAGCCCTGCAGCATGTGTGTTCTCGCAGAATCCGTGGCCTGCCCGGGCATCAGGAGGCCCGGGGCGCTCTCGCTCCCCAGGGAGGACAGCATGGAGGCGGCTCCAGGAGGAGGGGAAGCTCCTGGGCTGTAGGAAGCACGAGCCGCCAGGCAGCCAGGAGCAGCCTGGAAGCTGCCGCTTCCTACTCAGCCATTCCCCACCTGCTGCCGCCGCATCAACAGGCTTCCTGGTACCAGAGTCAGAGGTGCTTTTTCTGCAACACATATTTTCGGCATGAAGTATTCCTTCCTGACATTCCCTAAAGTCACTGGAAAAGTAAGTGATTCACTGACTATTACAGTTGGAAGAGTGTGAAAAAAAAAATTCCTTGGATTTGAGATAAAAATCTGTGGATGTGCTTATGAAATCTTAACATTCAAGACTGCCTACCACCCACTTCAGTCCTTCTCACAGAGAGAGATGAAAGCTTGCACATGAAACACTGCCTGGTAATATGACCTCTGGGTCTGAGGGGGGGTTCCGTTAACTTGCCCATAATGCATTATTCACACATCATGTATATGCAACAGCTGCAAACAGATGTGCAAATAAGCCAGAGAGGTCTTGTAAACGGACATTTTCTGAACAATACGAGCGTTTGTCTAACAAAACAGCACCATCTGAAGCCTGAGCTGAGAAGGTACCCATGGTAGAGGTACGTGACTGGAGAGTTAAAAGGTGGCCTTGCCAGGAGGGAACAAAAGGAAATTCCTCTGGACAGCTAATTCCAAAACGGCATTTCTACCTCATGCACACTCTCACCTGTGGGCCAAATGAGTAAGAAACCTGGATGAATCCCCTAAATTATTTTAGCCACTTGAAGCAATTCCAAGTGCTAAAAGGAATTTACAAAGAGCTGCAAGTCCAAAGAAGTAAGAGAATTAAATATGTGGGGAGAATTTCACATGGCGGTGGGCTGTTAATAGAACAGGGCTATAGCAGTTTAGAAAGAGACCCCTCTTCAATTATTAGTGTTATAACATGAAATGAAAAGTTCATCTTTTTTGCTAAAAACCAAACACATCGGTAGATCTGTCAAAGACGTAGATTCAGGGACACATTGAAGTTTCTTCACATTTAAGCTTGATAAGCTTTTATTTCCTTAAATTATAAAGTCTTAGAGTGAAACATCAATATGCTCTTAGGCAAGGAAAACAGACCACGGCCCGAAGCCCTGTAGCTTACCTCCATCTCATCCCTCTGCTCGCTGTTTTCTTCATCTTGACCTCCATTTTTGGGCATATAGGCCATTTTCAATCGCAAAAATCCCTTAACTCGAGATTTATGACTGCATGATGGAAGAAAATCGGTTATAAAGGATGTGACTTGGTTACACCTTTATGATGGCTCATATTTATGATGCTTTAAAAAAAAAATGCAATAGGAGAAGAAGTTGGAATTCTCCTCAGAGAAAACCAAGAGCCAAAGCATAAGAAACGGCAGCGGCCCGAAGCCTCACCTTCTTGGTCGGAGGAGAAAATCCTTAAATGTGTAGGGTCGCTCCATCGTTGGATCTTCTGTCTAAAGGAAGAAAAAGTAAGTTTCAATACTCCTGATAGTTTCGTATTTCAGATACACCCGAGTGGATTACAGAGAATACATTTGCAGGTTTTAGAACGTGAGCCTGGCGAAAACAGAGTTGGTTCCTTACCCAGTACTTGACAATTACACATTTCATAGGTCACAAAGCTTTACTCAAGATCCACTAGATGTCACTATCAACACCCATTTTTAGGAGCCAACCTCAGCCTGAGACAAATTACAGAACTGTAGTCGTCATTGCCAAGTGTAATTTCTAACTGCTGGGTGCAGGGCTCAATCTCACACTGCTGGAGAACCAGGGGTCACTGGTGCCTGCCTGCGTGTCCCTGTGATTCAAGAAACCTAAAAATGCAGTTAATAGGAAAACATGCGAGATCAATCTGTGAACGCGATTTTACTTTACTTTTAACATTAAAATATCATGTCATCTGAAAGACGGTTTCCTCCACAGAGACTGTCCTAGGTGGCGTCATCCATCAGCCTTTTGCTGGTGCTTATTTCAAGAAGCTATGAATGTAGTGGTGGTATTTATTCATTTTTGAAAGAAATCAGTATTTTATTGTGCAAAATCAGATGGTCAAAGCAAGCAGGCAACTGGAAAAATAAATGTTACTATTTCATTGATTTAAAAATACTACGTGCAGTAAAACTTCAAATACCTAGACTCTTTAATTAAACACAATTAAAAACATTTACTTCTGTAGCAAGAGAGACAAACCACAAAATGATTTATTACGTATCAGAAGGGTACGTGTGTACATATATGCATTTATATTTGTAACATTATCTGTTTATGTCACTCTCTGCTTTAAACTCGCGATGGCTTCCTACTCTGCTTATATAATATGCTGAACGTTCTTTTCTATGGACCTATAAGGTTAAACATGATGTGGTTCTTTTTTTTTTTTTTTGGCGGTACGCGGGCCTCTCACTGTCGTGGCCTCTCCCGTCACGGAGCACAGGCTCCGGACGCGCAGGCTCAGCGGCCACGGCTCACGGGCCTAGCCGCTCCGCGGCATGTGGGATCTTCCCGGACCGGGGCACGAACCCGTGTCCCCTGCATCGGCAGGCGGACTCTCAACCACTGCGCCACCAGGGAAGCCCTGATGTGGTTCTTAATTACCTATAACCTCACTGTGAACCAGTCTCTCCACTGACCCCACACTCTACCCGTCCTGACCTCCTCTGTCCCGCGTGCACATATCTAATCCTGCTCTGGCAGGTCCTTCAACTGAACAGCTCTGGCTCCAGATGGCCACAGCGGTCTCCACTGTGTCATCCAGGTCTGGGATCCCAAGTCACATCTTCAGACACCACATCCTAAACCGCCACCACAGCCTCCCTTTATTACCCTCTGTCACAGCACCCTGATTTACACCCCCTCTTCACCTTCTGAAACTATCTTGCTCATTTATTTATTAACTAGTTTATTAACATCTATCACCTGTAGAATATAACCTCATGAGATCAGAGACTTGGATTCGCTTGCCACTGTATTCTTAGTGCCAAGAGCACCGCCTGACACAAAGTACCTGTACAAGTAGCCGATCAACCCACCTGATCTACAGTAAAGTACCGAGGCCACAAAAATTCACCATCACTCAAGAAAGTCAGTTATATTCTCTAGACTATTTTCTAAATTCAGACCAAAAAAAAAAAAAAATCAGAGAACTTACCGGGACTCTAAAAATGGAACTGTCCATACACTACGTAGTTTAAATGACAGACACCACACACATCAGGAGGCAGACGTCCTGGGTCTGTGTCTTGGCTTTGTTACCTAAGAGCCATGTGGCCAAGGACAAATTCCTTAGCTCTCTGTGCCTCGGTGCCCTCATCTACAGAGTAGGGCAGTAACAGGACCTTACTGAGTTGTGACGATTAAACCAATCACCTGGGCTGGTATCAATACACAGCAAGTTCTCACAAGGGTTCCTGGCAACTTAACAAAGGTTGGCCATTGTCATCATCAACCAGTTCTACATTTTCATGTCACTTGTGAGCACTGCCGACTCAACACTGCAGAAGGGCAGGGCGTTAAAGAATGAAAATTCACCTCCATGGACATTCTCCGGTGTGAACAAGACTGTTATCTTGCAGATAGCAACGGGATTCTTCCTGGCACTACTCAGGCTCCTGCTGGATCCTATTCCCTGGAGAAAAGCCCAGGGGAGACTCCCAGGACAGCACTGAGATGGTAGAAAGCCATCTCAAACAGGTTGATGCTAACAGTATTATCGGCCAAAACAGATGCTGCAAGCCCCTGTCCCTTTTGAATGTCCTGTGAGCATTCAAAAGAAAATCTTCTGGTTACACAGCAATTTCACCTTAAAAAGATTTGCTGCTTTCAACAGAACTGCAGTTACTTTGACATATATGTAATGAGGTAAATAACTTTGTGGGCAAGTGGAAGGGAATGGCCTTATCAGGACCTTAGACTCAAAACAGGGATGCAACAGCTAAAACCACCCAGGCCTTAGACTGAGCCCCCCTGCCCCCTCGGCCCTTGACTGCACCACAGATCAAGGCTGAAGACCCAAGGTCTGGTCAGTCTTCTGATCACTAGGCAAGTCAACTCCCTCTCTGGGCCCAGGTGTCCTCACCCGTAGAATACAGGGAGTGGATAAATGGTCTTTAAAGTCCCTCTAAGGTCTATGCTACTGAATTCTGTACACGTGAGAGGGAACCATTACCCTGGTACCAGCTGGAATTATAAAAGGGGTGTTCATCATCTGAGTTACGTTCAAGCACCATTAAGGTGCCAAATAATACCACCACCACCCCAAAAATGTCTCACTGTAGGAGAACTGAAATTTTTTCAGTTGCCTTGAGTGGCACTTGACTAAAATAGGAGAAATTAATGTTTTTAAAATAGCTCTCTCAACCCCAGCGTGTTTCCCATAGATACAGAGATTTTGCATCTGGTAGGGGTAATGCGCTGGGACTCAAAGGGCAGGGGAGACGCAACTGACGGACGAGGCAAGGAAAGTTTCCGAGGCATAAAAGGCAAACACCCACCAGAAACGTCATTCTGTTGTTAATACGAGTCTTGGAGCTATTTTTGTCTCTAAGTAATTATTAAAGACAAGTCATAAAATCCGGTATGAACTTCTGGGCAATGACACAGGATTATCAGACAGATGTAAAAATGATAGTGTTCTTTAAAAAAAAATCAGTAAGAATAGGACAGTTACAGGGATTTCCCTGGTGGTCCAGTGGTTAGGACTCCACGCTTCCACTGCAGGGGCACAGGTCTGATCCCTGGTCGGGGAATTAAGATCCTGCGTGCCGCGCGGCACGGCCAAAAACGGAGTAGATCCTGAAATAGGAAAAGAAAATGCTACAAGAACAGGACAGTTACAGCTAAGTTCACTCCTGGTGCCACACTGTAAAAGAATAAAATAGAGGAGCTCAGTTTGAGTTGCACTGCAGACGTCAGGCTGGTGGGACTACCTTGCTTAAAATACAGTCCCCGCCTCCTCTCTCCTCCACGTGCCTCCAGCTCGTCACACTGCCCAAGTCTCCCAGGTAACAACGTATGTCATCACAGTCGCCGTGCCTCTGCTTACAGCCAAGGTGCTGTTTCACAGAGCTGGATGGAAACTTGG
Source organism: Delphinapterus leucas (assembly GCF_059928025.1). Classification (NCBI taxonomy): domain Eukaryota; kingdom Metazoa; phylum Chordata; class Mammalia; order Artiodactyla; family Monodontidae; genus Delphinapterus; species Delphinapterus leucas. The sequence continues at coordinate 73,492,405 of NC_143142.1, read as the reverse complement.
TATCATCTATGTGTATGCCCTCATTTTATAGGTGAGAAAAACAGAGGCCCGAAAAGGATTGCTAACTTATTAAGGTTACCAAGGCAACCTGCCCATCTCCAAGCTCGGAGTCAACTATTCCTGAGAGATCTTTTAAAGCTTGACATTTGGAGACTTCCGTGAATATGAATCTATGTTTTCTTAATTCTCAGATCTGCATAAAAGGTCAGGTGACTAACCTTATTTACTCTCCCTCTTCCCTCCTCGTCTTTTACTCACTCCCATCCACACTCAATAATAAATAAAAGGGAAAAAAATATTAAAGACGGGTGGCATATTTGGAATAGAAGCAAAGGAAATAGATCCCTACCATTCTAAATTCCTTGGGTCTAATTTCCTATCCTTTTTCTTCCACAAATAAAACTGGGAAAACTGGTCTGAGAGCCAAGAATGAAAGTGAATGACAAGTCAAAATTATTTTCTTTCATCTGGAAGCATCTGATAAAGCACCGAGGAATCCATGATCGAAGGGGGAAAAAGAAGTTTCTTTTCTTTCCATTATCACTCTTTACTCTTTCCTGTTTAAAGGACAAAAACCTAGCCAACACTGGCCCCCTCGGTAATCGAGGTAGTGAGGCTCCAATGCGCAGAGCGCACCCCAGCTTCACACAACCCTCCCGGCCCCGTCCCTCTGTTCCAAGTGGCCTCCTTCACTCGTCTCCCTGGCAGAACTCCAACCCGGACAGTCCCAATGCTCACAAGGGCACACAATTGTCCAGAGACCCAACAGTGGGCAGTGGGCCGAGAAGGACCCGTGGTGCCCCAGTCTGAGGTGTTCAAGTGCCCTGACCCTCTGGCTCTTCCTGGTAGGCTTCTCGGGATCAGGGACTTTATAGCTGCAAGTAAGGACAGCTTAGGAGAGCCATTCCTAAGATTTTAAGAGCATGGTTTGATACTGCAAATGCCACTTTCCACCAGCAGCTGCACCCACAGGCCTCTAGGACTGCAGCAAGGGAAGAAGGTTCTTCAGCGAACATCGGTTACTAGGTCTAAACTATGTTTTTCAAAAAGCACATCCCAAACCCACAAAGTAGGGTATTTAAATGATTAAAGATAACTTCCTAACAATCGGGAGAGGTTACATTAACTTCAGTTTTGTGGTCTTGAATCTTCTCCATCCAGTTCCTGATTTAGAAAAGAGCTTCATTCAAATGCTGCAACTTCTCAGACCAGAATCAAGGCAGAGATGACTCTTTTCTAAAGGAAGAAAGGTTCATGCTATCTTGGGGCAACAAGATAAAGCTTAAAATGCCTTGTAGTAAATAAGTGTGTATATATGTCAAGATGGAAGTGTATGCAATTAGGTATTTTGCTAATATAGATTTTAAAGATAGTAACAAAAGATTACTTCTCTTCTTTATCTTAATTTCTATGATTCCAAATCTCTGGGCCTTTTCTCTACCTAAATTAAATATTCTTGGCATATTAAATAGGTAGAACTATAGAGAAACAGCCTCAGGTAGAGGAAAAAAGCTGAATGAAAAATCACCACATAAAACTTGGTGTGGGAATCCCTCCACCCCCAGTTCCCTCCAACAGCCAGAATTATTATCTTAGGAAAAGGGCATCCAGAATCATGTATTTTTCACCTAAGCCAGAGAACTCTGGTCTCATCTCACCTGAGCCATCTAATAGGGTGCCATTTGCCACGTGTGGCTTTTTAAATATAAATTTTAATTAATTAGAATGAAATAAAATAGATAAATTCCGTTCTTCAGTCACATTAGCTACATTTCAAATGCTCGACTACCACATGTGGCTACTGTGATGGTGGCCCTGCTAAGCCACGAGTGAAGAACCTGCTTCACTGATTCTTCATCAGAGAGTAGAATTATGCCTATCAGTAAACATCTGTTAAAGGAATAAATTCTCTATCAGCAAATGGGGCTGTAAAGAATTAATTAATAACCAAATACCCAGTCCCATTTGTTAAGCCTTGAGAAGGCTTGGAAGGGTGGGCAATGGCAACTTCACCACCACATGACTGCTCTCCACTACCTTCTCTCATTATTAGTAAGACCTAAGTTCTTTAATCTAAACTTCGAAGACATCAAACAATACTGAATCCACAGGCCACATAGCCATGTATATATAAACTGCCTTGACAGTGGTCATATGGCTATCAAGAAAAGAGCATCCATGATTTATCCACAAAATATATTCAAATGCTAACATCTGTTTTACATGCCCACACTTGTGTTATCATACAAAATTAACTGTGCTATCTTCCCATGAGTGTCCTACACATATGATCAAATATACATATGAGAGCACCTCAAATCTTGGGACCAAAGCCATATATCCACTCAGAATATGCCAGTTGGGTTCTCCTACCACTAAGAGGATAAAGAATGCACCTTCACCTCTCCTTCTGCTCCCTTTGTGGTCCATCTTGGAGACTGCAGTGGGCTCCACAAAGCCAGTCAGTTTTAAGGAGGAGATATAGCACTCCAGTGTAAGCTCATCTGGGGACAGACTGAAAACTGGGAGGCTCCACTTCTCAACCGGCTCAGCTCCTGTGAAAGTCCTCAGTCCTCTCTGGTCTCTCCCTCTTCCACTCTTTTTTTTGTGTGCGTGGTACGCGGGCCTCTCACTGCTGTGGCCTCACCCGTTGCGGAGCACAGGCTCCGGACGCGCAGGCTCAGCGGCCGTGGCTCACGGGCTCAGCCGCTCCGCGGCACGTGGGATCTTCCCAGACCGGGGCAAGAACCTGTGTCCCCTGCATCGGCAGGCGGACTCTTAACCACTGCGCCGCCAGGGAAGCCCTCCCTCTTCCACTCTTTAACCGGCTGGCTTCTATTCCAGCCTGGAGCCTTGGCACCGCTTCCTTCTCTGAAAGCTCACTCTTGCCTCCACCGAAATCCAAAGGTAAAATGTTCCCTCTGCTGATGTGGTCTCTGAAGAGGAACACTCTTCTATTCTCTGGGAGTTCCACTCAACCTTTCAAAACCAATCTGCACTCAAGGGATTGCTGGAGCAAGTTGTTTAAAAATTTCACCCATACCTCTTAGAGCTAATACATAATTTGCCTTGACTGTGATGTGGTTTTCATGTCGTGGAAAAGGGAGGTTGGGGACACCCATGAAAGAACTGGCCAACCAGCCAACACTGCCGAAAAATGTGAGGCGGTTACAGCTTCAACCTGAACAGCATGAAGAGAAGACCCACTGATGTAGAAATACGTGAACAGTCTTCCTGCACAAAGGCTGAGACATCCATACGCTATCCATGTGACTTTAAAAATATTCCGATCTTTTGGAAGGGAAGGCGCTTGAAACCTTTCTTCCTTAACAGCTCCCCTGAGTAAGCAAGAACACAGTGCTTGCCATCGTGTTCCTTCCCAACAGAGCTTCACAGCTTCCTGGGTGAGACACAGTCTTTCTTGGTCTTTAACAGCCAATAGCTAGAGTTTCAACACAGCAGGAGGCTCACACTAGGTGGTTTGAGTTCTTTTAGTGTATAGGCTACTTATACTATTTGCTCACATGAAGCGTTTAAAAACATAATAAAATGCCCTTGGAAGGCAGAAATGTGTGACTTATCCTCTCTCAGGTGCTACTCTAGGCACTTCGTGCTGTCCCGGGGAAGGGGGGCCGGGAGGTGGAGCACGAGACCATCTACCTCTCACCAGGGAGGTCTTGGACCCCCATCCTATCGATACTGGAACGTGCGAGAGTCACCTTTAAGCTCAGTTAATGTCAACAGCCCCAACTGTTTTGCTGCTCGTCTGAGTGGAGAGGAATGGTAGCAACGCCACACATGCTAACCCAGTACAACTTCTGAAGCCAGAGTGGGTGTTTCCGGCTGACAAGTTCACTCAGTACCAAGAGCATCTTTTCTTTTGTCTCTGTGCCGACTGAGAAAGGCCATGGAAACATTAGCTTGTATAGATGTAGCCCAAGAGAAACAGCAGGTACCATTCCAGACAAAGGGAACAGGCGTTTGATTAGACCCAAGAGGTGAACTTGAAAGCAGGGACATTCCAGTGACAAGGAGGAGGGGTCTGACAGAAGCAGGTAGCTGACAAAGGAAGACAAACTAAGGAGCAGACGAGAAAGCAGCCAGTGACGCTGCCAGGCATCCGTGGATGGCTCAGATGCACTTGATTTTTACAGTTAAGCTATCTCCTATCCCCTTGAAAGGACCACCTTCTAGAAAGGGCCAGGGCCAGGGTACACACGCTTCTCCACTGTGTTGAGGAAATGCCGCCCTGAAAATACACCCAAACTGCAGACGGTTAGAAACTGCTGCTCAGAGCACGCGCTGTCAAGCAGGTGACCGTTCTTACCGGGAGATGACTAAGGGGTATGTCCACCTGTCCCAGGAAGTCGTCTCGTGTCTGTTGAGAAGAGAGAAAAGAATTAATGTTTCCGTCTATTTGCTGAGTGTCAGCATTCTTAAAAGTGTTTCTTTACAAATAGAGAAAGGTCCAGGGCCTGACATGGGAGAGCAGGGGGGATGGGTTGAAGGCAGAGACCCAGGTGAGGCACAGACAGCCGTCGCCTCGGAGACCAGTGAGCCCAAGGCCTCACACACCTGACCTTGAGCTGCCTGAGACTCTGCAGGGCATCTACCACCCAACCCATTGGAGACAAATCCTCTCTCGGACCTGGGGAGCATGTGATCGGTCAGGGAAGGGACACCTGGGACCCCGGAGGGTTTGGGGGCACACCTTGCCCAGTTTAAAGACAAGATGGTAAAGAAATGTTGGGACCATTTTCACGAATATTTATTAAGTGCTATAAACAAAAGAGCTCCTTGAGAGCTGAGAGTCTTGGGAAAGAGTCCAGTTATTAATATACCTTATACATTACTTATTAAAAAATGGCACTGAACTTTCAGTCTAGTAAGTACACTGCTTCAGAATCCAAGATCACGCATGAGCTACTGGTTACATTTTTGGACACACTGTGCTTCTTCCCCTCTCCATCTCCCACACAGACCTCGATGAAATGCACGTGGAGAAGCTCACAGGTGCCCTTTCAGACTCTGGGAAGCACCGGAAGTCATAACTCAGGGTCAGGGGTCCCTGGTCTAGACCACGGGGTGTCCAGTAGGTCACGCTGACACAATGTCCTGCTGTAGGAGGGCTTGTGTCAGAGCCTCTGATGCTTAGATGACCTGCGATGTGAACCAGAAGGAACACGACGACTTCTGTTACCCGTAAAAACACGCAGTTGCTTCTACCACATTCAAAATGCCTATTATAGCTGGAAAGTTCTTCAGACATATCAGACGTGTCCTACTGCTAGCCTGGGGAAAAGCCCAAGAGACAATCCTGACCTCCTCACTCCGGATCCTGGGCTCTTGTTTTCACTCCTTACTGGTTTCCTATGAAATTTTCTAATTTATAAAACACGCTTTTGAAGCACACTTGAAAACATTCTCTTCTTGCATTTGAAAAGGAGCAGCAGATAAACGTGAACAAAATTTACTGAAATGATTTGCTCCACGCTTAGAATTTCCTTTTATGTGATTAACTAGAAAACGATCTGTGTCCTCTAAACAATACATGAAGGATAATGAAAAATCAGTTACTACCGGCTGAGCGTGCACAAAGCAGGAGAAGAGCCCCCATCCTTCTGACAAGACTCCGCTTTCTTGTATTTTCTCAGCTACGTCTGCCTCAGCCCACCATGGATACCTCACCGAGCATATGGCCGTCAGGTGCCGATGCTGTATGTCTTAACAAGCAGCGGTCAGCACAAGGCCCAGAAAGTGGACATCTTCACTGTCCAAAGAATTAGGGAGCAGTCCCATTCTGAATTTGTCTGATTTAACTGTAAAGCCAGTGTAAATGTCAGTTAATTCCACGATCAAAAACACAGAAATGGGGACTTCCCTGGTAGCGCAGTGGTTAAGAATCCGCCTCCTAATGCAGGGGACACGGGCTCGAGCCCTGGTCCAGGAAGATCCCACATGCCGCGGAGCAACTAAGCCCGTGCGCCACAACTCCTGAGCCTGAGCTCTAGAGCCCACATGCTGCAACTACTGAAGCCCGCGTGTCTAGAGGCTGTGCTCTGCAACGAGAGAAGCCACCGCAATGAGAAGCCCACGCACCACAACGAAGAGCAGCCCCCGCTCACCGCAGCTAGAGAAAGCCCGCGTGCAACAACGAAGACTCAACACAGCCAAAAAAAAAAAAAAAAACCCACACACACAGAAATGTCTGATTCCTGACCATAAATTGTGTGTCCACCTAATGAGAGTAGTGAGGTCCTACCACTTGTCCCCTCTCCCCTCCTGCTACTGGTACTGATGCTGTGAAGGAACAGGACACGGGGATGCAACCATCAGAAGAAGACAGTCTTACCTGAAGCTCCGTTTCATAATCTGCTTTGTTTGAATAGCTATCTATCGATCGTTAACCTAAGTGCATTTTAACCAAAATTCACAAAACATCCATGTGCCCGTGTTGTTTTGCTTGGGAGATGTTAGAGTTCTAAACCCATCAGATGAGTTCACCATCTGAACCAAGAGACAGGCACCTGCTTCTCAGGGCTACAGTAGCAAAGCAAGTGCTGTGGCAAGGCCTCATCTAATCCTCACGGCAGCTGTAGTAGGTGGGCACCATTATTATACCCATTTTACAGATGGGGAACCTAGAGACCAGAGAGGTTCCTAGCTGGGTAGACTGGTTCCAGAGTCTGGGCTCTTAACTAATACACTGTCCCCATCCCAATAATGGGCAGGAAAGCGTGGCTGTGTACCAGCTTTGGGCTTCTCATCGGGATGCTGGCTCTCAACAGTGTGGATGAGAAGGGACTCTGATGAGAGCACAGCTTATGAGACTTCGGGGAAGGGGGTTCTGCTAAAACGCTCATCTGGGATGTTATCCTTAACACAACCTCCTGTTCTGAAGTTTACGGGATCCCAGTGGTACTCACTGCAAAGCTAGGCGGCTTCACTTGTACCTTAACAAGTTTTCTCATTACATTGAAAAAACAATTCCTAAAACAGACGAAGACGGAGGAACCTCACCCTTAAAGTAAACAGAAGGCTCTTATTTTCTGGTTTACATCAAGGGCGACTGTAATAAAATCATTTTAAAAATAAAATAGGGATCAAGTGTATAGAGCAGCACATGGTCAAGAGGTACTGGCTTAAAGAAGTGATTCGCCAGTCAGTGGAACATGTTGGTGAGATCTAGGTTTCAAAACATCCCACTGTTGCCAAAAGCACAGACATTTCAGGCGATGTAAAATATTTAGGTTAGTGACACTACACCAACATTAAATGTGCCTTCAATACCACAGAGGAGATCTAGGAGGGACCAGAGGGCCTACTAGTGGCCTTTGCACCAAAATGAGAAGCTGGAGTATTTCAAGGCCACCTGGCTGTGCTGATATGGCAGGATCCCTACCTGCGGGCCCTGGAGAGCCAAGGTTTGAGGCCCTCAGAGCACCGTTAGGTCATCACTGCCACAGGATGACACCTTGCACCAATTTTATAAAAATACATTAATCAAGTCACTTAAATAATTTCCATTACAAAATTATTTCCATCAGGCATGTTAACCCTAAGAGCTTACAAAACACCAAATTAGTTTCAACTCACACAGTACGTACTGGCATTTCTTGTGCTTATTTTTAAGTGGTAACTGTTGTCAATTTCAACCTCAATTACCTGTCACACTATCCTAGAGGCTGAAAATGTGCAGGTTAGCAACACAATTATAAATGTTCCCTTCTGACAAGCCATCAAATATTTTCCCAACATAATGACAATGCAAAATGGAGCCCTTGAAATGTGTCACATAAGGTGAAACAAAAATCTATATTCCATTACTGGAAAAGTGAAATAAATATACCAAACAGTCTCTCTCTTAGAGTGTGTGTTCCAAATGACGATTAACTACATTCAAGACCACTCCTCCGAAGGAAAGGGACAAGTGTGTGCCCTTGAGAGGCCATGGAGAGGTATGTGAGAGGTATGTGTGAATATCACCGGACCCCAAAGCCTGGGGATGATCACAATAGCTCCAGTGAAACCCTAACACAGCCCTCGGGCATTTCTCATTGTGCGCACCGGGCCAGAGATGCCAGCACTGAAGTGGACACCAGGCTTAGCTGTCCTCGCGAAATAAACGAGAGGCAATTTCTCAAAGAACACATCCATTCAAGAAACACCACAGACTTTTGATCTTTAGGTTAGAATTCCACTCGAAGGATATGATCTGAATCTTACTACGTACTGATGACCACAGAGGTCACTGTGCAAGAGCTAGGCTAGGACTCTGTGCATTTCACATCGAAGCTGCAGGGGAGGAGGGGGACTATGTGGGGAGGACATCACCAGAAGTAAGGGGTGCTGGCACGTAAAGCTGGGGTCGTGAAGGCTCTTTAGGAAAGGTATATCAGAAAGGACGGGCGATTCTTGGAAGGTAAAATGACCCGTGTGTAATATAGGAGCTATACATTAAAGCAGCGCTTTTTAAACTGTGAGTTGCAATCCCACTAGTAGTTCACAAGAAGCATTAAAACAAACTAGATATAATGGAATAAAAAATATTAGAGCCTCACATGAAATGTAAGTAAGTACTGTTTCGAGGAATTTCTTTCAATTACATACACAGGTGAGTGCGTGTACTAAGTTGTGATGTCAAATTAATTTCTTTTTGCGTGCCACCATCATGAGTTTAAAAGCCACTTAACTCCAGCAAATGATAACCATCCAGTGCTACCCATGTCCTAGAAAGCATTAAGGAGCAACTTCCAAGAAAATTATATTGAGAATTTCTCAAGACAAATGGAAGAGAAGTACCAGAGGCATTAGAACGTAACCCACAGAAAAAGAATTTAAGAGTAAGGACATGGAATGATTACATCTTCATGTATTACAAATCAAGGTCAATCTCCCAACTCTAAACAGAGAGACAGAAGAATAACCTTTGTTTGCTGCTAAACCAGTAAATGCTTCTTCCTTGCGAGGCACGAAGCCCACACTCGGGCACCAGCACCGACCAGACAGGGGAAACGGGTTCTATTTTTAGAGTGACTTTGGAAGCATGCACTCTGAATTATCTAAATAATGAATGGCTTGAGAAACTTTTGCAAAAGCTTTTAGACAAAATGTTATAAATATAGTGACTCTTCAACAGTCTACTGTCTGGAGAGTCACCTGGGTGTCGAGATGCACTTAGTTTTAGGTGCTGTCTCATTCCTCAAGAGAGCACGAAGGCAGCTTTACCATCCCTCCGACAGCAGAGCTGCTGCGGTTCAGGAGGAGAGCATGAGTTTGGCCTCCACCCATACCACCCATCGCATAATCTAATGTCTTACCACCTGGTGCCTCTGGCTTTTCAAGGTGAGTTGTTTCAAAACACAATGTCAAAGTTACCTTAATGAAACAGCCAAGTGGAATTCCACTAAAAATAAAGAAAAAGGTCCAGTGATGACATCCTCTGAACGCACACGCTCTTACCAAAATCCACTTGGTAAGCGCCAGAACACAAAACCCAAACGAAATTCAGATACGTTTTTTGCAAAACACAAAGAGCTTGCACTCCGCCGGCCTCTCTGCCATTTCATTTAGAGGTTAGGGCTGAAACCTCCCATTCACTGAAACGGAATAAGGTGTGTCCTGGAGACACCGGCTGTTATTTCTAACAACAAATAAGACCTCCCTGTCAACAAGATGTCAGAGCAAACTCAAAGGACAGTTACAGGCTCTGTAAAATCACGCTGGGTAGGCGGGCGGAATGAAACCATGCTGGCTGGATGTGTGATCATGAAGGCCTCTATTTTAAGGGACACTCTGCTTGAAATACAGAAGGGGTAGACAGAGCAGAGAACCGTCCTGCTGGCAAAGGCTACGGTAGCTCGGCAGTAGCTGCCAGGCTTTAACCAGGAGCATAACTAGACCAGTTCAAACTGGGCTGTGAGAAGCCAGCGCTCTTAAGGTTCCAGGGGAGTCCCCACTGCTCCAGGTGTCCTGCTACCACATCAGGGATGAGGTGCGCTCGACGCCACCTCCTCCCTCCGGGCACAGTCCAGACCTCTCTCCCCTCCAAATGTAAGCATCTTCCATCAACTGAGGGCCAATCAATATGCAAATTATTACTAAACGTGTCTTACATTCTTATTTTTGTGCTAAGTCTTTGAAATCTGGTGTGTGCTTCTCGCCTACAGCACACCTCGCTTTGGACCACCTGCATTTCAAGTGCTGGATAGCCACAGGTGGTGGGTATCTCTGTACAGACACTGACCATGACTGCCACATCTCAGAGGCATGAACAGAATGCTGCAGGGATACAGCGGGGGAAGTGACTAATTCTGTCCAGGGTCAAGGGCAGGCATGACTTTACGAAGGATGAAGTCTTCATGCAGGGTCATTTCTTCTCTGGAGAAGTTTTACGATCAATTTTTCTGCAAGCAATTTTAAGGATAGATTAAATGTATAAAGAACAAAAGAAAGTAAAGATACCTCTAGATTCTGTTGTTTATCTGTGAACTCAGCTACCAATAAACAGACTTTAATAATCTGAATGAAATGATCCACACCAGACACGTTTAGTAACCAAAGCAGGGTAAAAGAATGATCGAAGGATGGGGAAAAGGGCACCTAGGGACACCATGGGTTCAAAGTCATTTTTATAGTTTGATTTCATTAACAGGTTTACTGCTAAAAGCTCTTCCTCACACTTCAAGGCATTTGAGACTAGCAGCCCATCTCCTTGTCTCGCTGGACAGTTTGGGTGTGCGCAATATCGTCCTCAAGCAAAAACAGATCACGTGTAACATAAATGCAGTATGGTATCATTCTTGGAATTTTAATGAGTGATGACTCCGAGCTACAAGAGGTACTAGAGGTACTGGAGCTACAAGAGGACGCTGACTGACTTTTCAGAGGAGCTTTGGCATCCCAGGTAGGTCCTGATAAGTCTTTTTCTGCAATGGCTGTGTTTTGGCTGAAACCACATCTCTGGCCAATGGCCTCTATCAAAGTTTGCTGGGGGGAGAGCTCCATCCAGCCATACTCTGGTAAGAACCTCAAGACCGCAAAGAATAATAAGCTTACGAGCAGCTCACCAATCGTGTCTCAGAAACCTGTTATTAGCAGGTTAAGAAACTTGCCCAGGGTCACTGAGTTAGTGAACAGCCGCCAGAATGAGAACGCAGGCAGGCTGGCTCCAGGGTCCATGCTGTCAGCACCACAGAGTAACGTCACACTCCACGGACTTCAAAACGAACATTAACAGGCTCCCCCTACCCCCAGAAGACTCTGATGTGCTGCTGCCCCCAACTCCACATCCCCTCAGGTGACACTCGCCAGATACAGTTCTTGCAATCTGTAAACTCCCATGGAACATAATCGCAGCACTGTCTGTCCTGTGCATATTCTTACATGTGTCCTTCTTTCCTTACCTGTATATTAATACAAAAACGAAATGAGTGAAGTATACGTTTGAAAGAGAAATGAAATGGAGCTAAAGACTTCTTATTCTTTGATTAATCCCCTCCCCCTGCCCCAATATCTTTTAAAGCTGAGCTCTTCAAACTGCAGCAGGCAGACCTCGGAGGATAAACAAAGACTTTCCAGGGAACTTGGGCATGCGAAGTTTTAAAGAAATCATTTTCTAGACCCCTCCGTAGGTCCTCTTCCCTAAGCTCGATGTGCCTGAGAACAGAGTCTGTCTTCTGCTCCCTCGCCTTTCCTAAATCACAACCCCCTCCCTTCTCTCACTTTCCAGAGAAAGGCGTACTTCTCACCCTTCCTAATCTCACCACGGTGTAGTTTTCTGGGTACACTTTGAAAAGGCACAGCTGCCGAGCTGAGGGGACACGAGACAGACTCTTACTTCCCCTGGACGACAGGCTCATGGAATGACAATGTCTTGCATATTTACCATCCATCCAACTAATTTTGTTATTTATTTGATTTAAAAAATGAAGTCAGATTTTTAAATGACAGGAAATAAGCCTGATATGGCTGATGTGTTTTTAGCAATAAGGACTGATTTGGTTTAATTCAATTTCATGGCAGATATTTTCCATAAAATGAGCTGTATCTGCGATCACAAGATAAAAAAGAACCAAAATACTGGATATGTTATGAAATATATTTAAAGCACACACAAAATACTCAATACATTAAAAATTACATCTTTTGCAACTATTGGACTAATGACTTATCAAGTTACTGATAAATTATAGATGTCATCTTAAAAAAATGTGTGAGAAATGGTTCTTCAAAATTCTTTACAAGGTTTACTGAGCAGAGACGTTTGGACACCAGAGTTTGAAGCACACAATCGATCATCAAGTCAGGTCATTAACTGGGTTGTTATTAAAAAGTTTCCCTCAAAACTCATTAAATATTTAAAGCTTCCTCCTCCAGGGGACAGGGCTGCAGCCATGAAAAGGAAAGGCTTCTCCTTTCCACAGACTACACTGGTGAGAAAAACAGCCTGGAGAGGAAGCCTTCAAAGCTTTGTGAAAAATTAAGCAAATGGTTCCATGCACCTTCAGATTACACCGTTTAAAATAAGGAATTTGAAGGACGAGGAGGAATGTCAGTTTCAGATTCCAGCAGGTGCAAATCTAAGAGCAGCAGCGCGTGGGTCCTCTTCCACTCCAGCACCTGCGAAGGACACCCTGGGAAACAATGGCCCAACACCTCCTCCTTCTCGGCTCTTTAGGACAGATCAACATCCACGGGTACCTGAGCGCAATTCTTCTGAACAGAAGCAGCAGGACTCAAGTGTGGAGGTAACCAGGGGCTCCTGGCCTGGCTGGACGTTACGATCTCCTGGGAAGCTCTCAAAGCGCTGCTATACCCAGGCCTCACCTGAGACAATTAAATTTCTGGTAGAGAGGCCCAGACCCAGGTGTGTTTTAGAAGCTCTCCAGCTCATGCTTATCTGAGGCCCGGGTTGACAACCAGTGAGTAAACCCTCTCGGTTTTCCTTCTTCACGAAAGAGCAACTGTGACTACCTGTTAAACTGGTAGAATTACACTGATTAGCAAACTAATATTAAATCGCAGCCTCTAAAGGTATAAAAGAGTTCGTGTTCCCTGCGTCCCAACCCCAGAGCTCCCCTCCTTTGTGCCTCTACTGTCCTCCCAGAGGAGAACTAGCTGGACCCATTTACACGTGTTGGTAAAAATAACTGCCCGGGCCCGGAATGTGGATGAGATGGGGGAGGGGGACGATTTCTGGCCACCCCTGTTTGGAACCCTAGCCCTCTGGCCTGATAGGGCTGAGATATTAATAGGAATGAGACTCACAGGTGCACAGACAAAGCACAGAGATTTCACTGGTCATGGCCAAGGGCTATCTGCTTGCCATTCTAATACCAGGGCTAAAAAGACAAATCCCATTTCAAAATAGAATCAGAGAATGTGGTCTTTAGGAGGGACCTCAAAAGTCATTCAGTGCAAAATATCTGAGACTCCTCTCTCTGTCCATCCTTCAAGTGGGTGCTCACCCCGCCTAGTTTTAAGCACCATCAGTGATGGGGAGCTCACTACCTACTGGGTCGGGAGAAAGGGTATAGGCTTTGGACGCATATACGCCTAGTTTAAAAGTCCCATGTCTATCTAGAAACAGCTGAATAGCCAGAGGTAAGTTTCTTAATCACCACCAAAGGTTGATCATCTCATCTGTAAAACGGGGATAGAAACAACTTTATTTTGCACAGTCACTGGGTATTAAATGGGACAATTGGATTCAATAAGCATAATTCCTAACCCAGGGCTTTTTACCTTCAGCACCACTGGCATTTGGGGCTAGATAATATTTTGTTGCAGGGGACCGTCTATGCTACGCATTAGAGGGTTTTAGAAACATCCGGCTTTTATCCACAACATGCAAAAGCAACCCCTGCCCCTCAGTTATGATAACCAAAAATAGCTCCAAATACTGTCAGATGTCTTGTGGGGGGGGGGGTCGTGGGTGGGACGAAACTGCCCCCAGTTGAGAACCGCTGTCCTAATCCACTTCCCCCCCCATACTCCGTAAGGCGTTCATGGCATCTTTGGGCAATTCTGTAAGAATGTTCTCGTGATCTGGTGTTCGTTTTTCTTTAACTCCCACCCCCCGAAGCACCAGGGAAGAAGGAAGCGTAAGTTAAGTTTCTGTACCTCGAAAGTGGCAAAGCTGAGACCTGAACAAGAGTCCCCCTGACTGCAGCACTTAACATTTGTTTCTACAATACCGCGTTCTCTTAGGGGCTAGCTAATCTCTCACAGGGGGATGTGAGTGGCTTAATCGCTCATTTGAAGAAAGTTCCGTCCTTACCAGTTCTAGCTGGTTTCCCTCTCCCCCTCCCCCCACCCCGCGAGCAAAGCTTCATGCACTGGACTATTTCCTAATTAATGTGTAAAACAGAGAGTGGGACAGAGTTCACTAGATGGCTGCCAGGAAAATCCCTGAGAAGCTGAGACTGGTGGCTGAGCTCCTTCTCCGAGTGAGCTGTGTTTAAGATCAACAGCAAGAGCTATGCAGTTATCAGGAAGGAACTGAAGCTCTGGGCCAAAAGCGTTTCCAGAACAAGGAACCGCGCTGTAAAGAGCTATAACTGAAAGCAGACAGTTGGGCTGGCGTCCAAGCCAGGAAGGCCCAGGAACATGGGAGAGAGAATGTGCGCGTACTTTAGATAAAAATCACAGGGGAGAAAAATGCCCCCAATACTCCCTTCCATGTCACATCAAAAGTCTTGAACAATCAAACCAACGAAGACGGAAGTTAGCATCACGGGCACCAAACCTCAAGTCTTCAACTGATGTCTCGAAACACAAGGCAAACCTGGGAGAAGAAAGCTGTGACTTTTTCTGAGAATCACGGGGCACTAACACTCAAATGCCCACATGCGGTGCAAGAAGTGGTCGAATATCCATGTTATTTGTAAACCCCACTAGCACTGGAACCAGGATGAGGCTAGCGAGGGCCCGAGAGCAGAGTTGCTCATGCTGGTTTAAGTGCTTACTTAAATGCTAAACCCCAGATGCCTCTCTTGCTCCCCCTTAGTCCTTGCCCTGAAACCCACCTTTGTTGCCATGTATGCCCTGCACAAATGACTCAAAGGAAGGGGAGGTACCGCCTTTGAGAAGCACACGGCCTAGATGCACGGGTTCTAAATTACAGGCATGGACGTGAAGTGCGCCAGGGAAAAGAATCCCAGAGGTCGGCCCCTTGGGTGCTAGTCCTGGCTCAGGAACCAACTAGCTGCATGACCTTGGGCACTAAGCCTTCCCTGCACCAGGTTCCTCATCTGGAAAATGGGGCAATGACCACCTGTACTTCCTGTTTCATAAACCATCACACACCTCAAACGTCAGTGTGTGTGAAAGACTTGTGCAAGCTACTGTGGATGTGATTAAGCTGCCCTATTAATGAATACTTTGAGAGTTGAGAAATGGGAGGAGTCGGGAGGATCCCTGCCGATAACCAGCCAACTGTAAAGCACACGGCAATTTTTAGAAACTCGATGGTTCAATCAGTCTGGTCGTCAATCAGAAAACTTCTTGTATTGCCAAGAGCTCAGCACAGACAGTCTGAGAAACCCTGTTCCATCCTGAGGGCAACCCACATGAAAGAGCCTTAAAAATGAACTGAACTGTTGTAAAGTTAATTATCCCTTAAAGAATAAATACATGAAAATGGAATGTAATGTCAAGGACTGAAGGAAGACTAAATAAGCATAAAAAGGTTAGTCTAAGCTTCGAAACGACTTCTTTCTTTTTTTTTTAAAGATGATCTGCAGTGAGGCTATTCAACAACTTTTAAGAAGCTACACAAAAGAATCCATTTATGTATATGTTGGTTGTGCGGAACATGAAAGCTATAATCCTAAAGAAAACTGTATCATAAATAGTGATCCCAAGGCTAGACTACAAAGGCTCAGGACATCTATGAAGTGACCGGAGCGTGAAGCAGCACTCACCTGGGGGCTTCAATTACCCTCTGCCTCCACCCTGAGCTTCTCGGCTAACATCCCTCACTAGCTGGGGCGACACGGGGCCAGGATGAGCCCCTATCGACATCATCCCACTGTCACCCCTCCAACTTGCACACTGGTGGGCACTTCGTAAGTCACCTGCAGGGAATGGCAGGGCGTGGGGGCAGTGACTCTGACAGCAGAGGTGAGTCACCTCCGGAGCTGGGTTTGGGGCCAGGGCAACGTTCTAGGTCATCCTAAATGTTAATGAGAAATCTGCATTACCCTCCATCATATTTCCATGGCTTATTTTAATAGGAGTTAAAATTTCCCTACAAAAATCTTTAAGTAAAACTAAGGTCATTACTTTACCTTGGGATGTGCAGGTACCAGCTTGAAAAAGCATAGGCTGCATCAGTGACTGCAGGGACCCAGGCAGAACTGGGGAGCACTGCTCTCTCTCTGACCTCGAGCGAGCTACTTAGCTACTGGAGTTGTGAAAACAATACGTGCAAAACTGGCACCAGACACTGAATAAAGGAGATGCCTGACAAGTAAATTAAACCGTTGTTATTCTACAGTATACTTCCTTTCCCAGAAAGAAAACCAGGAAGTCACAAATTGGAGACTGCCTTTATGAGCTGGTCTATGTGTTCATAGCCATAAACTGTACAGAGGTCTAAACAAAAAAGGCACATAAAAATATAATTACATTCCCATGTAATTCTTAACCTTCTCATTGATCAGAGCATCCGACTGCATCAAAATTAAACTTCTAGTGACCACCTTCCTGGGCCAAACATTAATTACTGGAACACTGAAGTGGGTGTCAATCTACAGCAATGGCCCCGGGAACCTGAACGCTCTCAGGTAAACAGATATAAGGTAAACACTTAAATGAGCTTTAAACTGTCATTCTTTTTTATTTTTTTAATGAATGAATGAATGAATTTTTGGCTGCGTTGGGTCTTCGTTGCCGCACGCGGGCTTTCTCTAGTTGTGGCGAGCGGGGGCTAACTCTTTGTTGCGGTGCACGGGCTTCTCATTGCGGTGGCTCCTCTTGTTGCGGAGCTCGGGCTCTAGGCGCACGGGCTTCAGCAGTTGCGGCACGTGGGCTCAGCAGTTGTGGCTCGCGGGTTCTAGAGAGCAGGCTCAGTAGTTGTGGCGCATGGGCTTAGTTGCTCCGCGGCATGTGGGATCTTCCCAGATCAGGGCTCGAACCCGTGTTCCCTGCATTGGCAGGTGGATTCTTAACCACTGCGCCACCAGGGGATTCCCCAACTTGTCATTATTTTATCTATTTTCTTACTTGAGTTTTTCTCCATACTTCAAAGGAAAAAGTATTGAAGGAGTTACCTGGGGCCCTAACTCATCATGGATCTAAGGAGAATTCTTAGATTTCTATGCCTTATTATCTCCATTATAAACTACAGTAATTCTAAGGCTCTTTATGTGTGTACAAGTCCCAGAACTTAACAAGATAAACTTACTGTACCAGTCTGTCTTGTCCTTAGTGACAATTTTGGATAAAATACTAACTTGAAAGTTTCTATAGTAATCTGTAAATCAAGCAATATGCACCTACTTTCAATTTAGAAACTGACAGAAAAACCTAGAACAGTAGAGAGAGTGGCACATGGCGCAAACCCTGCCCACTGGAACCTCACACTGCATCATGGTGGAGCCCCTCCCACCCAGCAGAGCCCAAAATACACTGGAATTCGATCGTGTTTATTACACTGAGTGGAGCAGGGGCTGTTTTGACTACCATGTCCAAAGAAACTACAAGCATGACTTCTTCCACAGACCGAATTCTTTTCTTCTCCTTCTGGCATGACTCTGAGGACCAGACACCCGTGCACGGCAGCACCGAGAGAGGGTGGCAGTGGCTCTGTCTCTGACTTTCACTCTACTCCCAGCCCTGCATCTTATTTTGATGGTGACTTGATGCAGTTACTTAATCTCTCTAAGCCTCAGTTTCCTCATCTGCAAAGTGGGGATGATAACAGCAACACTGAGAGGTGGTGTGCGAACCAGCAGTAACTTTCATACGGAAAGAACCCAGAGAGTGTTACCTGCATCAGGACCAATAGACGGACGGGGGTATTAAACCCGAAAATATTTTTTCGGGTACAAAGCGCAGCAAAAACTTATTTTAAGCTGGGGGTAGTAACCCTCCCGAATGTGTGCATGACACAATTCCTTTGAAGCTGTAAAGCAACAACAACGGTTAGCACACGTGGGACACTCACTCTTTGCCCAGCACATTCTAAGTGCTTCACGTAACCCACCTCCCTCAATCCTCCCGACAAGCACATCACGGACACGCAGACTAAAGCATGGAAAGGCTAAGTAATCTGTCCAAGGTCAGACAGCTGGTAAGTAGCTCAGCCCAGATCTGAACTCTCACCCAACACGTACAGTCTCTGAAGAGTCACGCAGGCTTAGCTGCCTGTATTCACAGTATAATCCCCAATTCTTATGTCCTTTGTTTTCTTGCTGGATAAAAAAGTCTTCTTACCCAGGCGCTAGCTCATCTTTGCCTGTTCCTTCAGGAGCCCGTGGGACATGTGGCAGGTCATTAAGGGACCCACTTAATTACATTTTGAGAATAAATTACGAAGTTGAGCCTTACTTTGGATGCCATTCTGAGAAAAACTGAGAAGAGTTACAACTATGACTCTTAAAATCGTATAAACGCCAGAGAGTCTTTTCTAAGCTCTCCGCCACCCTCATCCCAATTCATCTCCAAGAAGGGCCAGTGGAGGCAAGGAGACTGCTTTTCTAAGCAATGTATTTATGAAATACGTATAACCTAATTATAACTGTTTCAGACCCTGTCTGTTAAAAGCTGTCCACGTTTTCTCTACCCACCCAGAGAAAACAATCTCGGGCGTTTCAAAGCCACAGTAAGGCAAGAATAAAGCACTGACTTGGGTGGGGATGGCCCACGGGGCGCTGAGGGGTGAGGCGCCCGGGGAGAAGAGAGCAGGACGGAGGCCCCGTCTCAGGCAGAGCCAGAGGAGGGTTCTGCAGATCGGGGAAAACCCAGGAGAGCCCAAGGGAAAGTGCTACCTCCAGGCACGGTGACCTGACGGTGGAAGGCCTGGAGCACCAAAGGCATCTGGAGTCCAACTGGAGGGAAATGGGGAGTCACTGAGAGGCAGCAGTGAGAAGGCAGGACGAGGTTCAGAAAATCACTAAAGGGCAGCTCATCTGAGGAGTCCCTGCGGACCCTTGGAACTGAGGGGGATACACTCCTCAGTTTAATTTTCTGTGTGCCTTCACGGGTGAAAGCCACCGGGTTCACTGGTCGGCACCCAACAACTACGAGTTCCAGTTCTAACTCTGCTTTAGAGCTGTGAACTGAGGTGCCTCTGGTGAACCCCCAGACCTGCGATCTTTCATGTTACTTTCTGCACTTGGAGATGATAGGCAATTCACGGCTACCTGGCTTACTCACTCTAGCTTCTCAAATTGGTTATATCCCAGGTAAGAGAAGACAACTTGGATTGCTTCGTTCTAAATAAGCAGGTCGCGTGCGTGCACGCGTGCGTGTGTGCGTGCGTGCTGTGGTTTGAAGGCGAGGAGGGAAGGGGAAAATTAAATACATTTTACCTTGGTTACAACCAGCTGCTGGCCATGTTCACCGTATCCACGGGGGCAAAAAAAACCCCTGAAAATTCTTGTTTCACTTACCAACGATCATTTGCGGCACTTTTTGTTTGGTCCTTAGTTTCACCCAGCTACGCTCTAGCTTTAAAAATTGATATATCAAATTAGCTTACCGGAAAATACCAAACAGAAATGAGTGCTGCCCTTCTTAGGCAAGGATTCTACCACGGGTCAGATTCCATGCATTGTATGCCAATTAAATTGGTACAGTGGGAAAATGAACCAGATCCATTATTCTCAGGGCTCAGGAAATAGCCACTTGACATGGACTTAGACAAATTAAATTAGTCCATTTAAACCTGAAAAACATGGTGCTGGATTTATTATGCCACACTCTCATTAACTGATTTTAATATGAGAATGTTACTCACCAATTGCAAAAACCGCTCAGCACTGAGCAGTTCTCTCTCCTTCCTCGACACAGAGAAGACTACGTGTCCCAGCCTCAGGCAGAGCCATATTACTAGTTTTGGCCAGTGCACTCTGAGAAGAGGTGACAAGTGGCACCTCCGAGTTGGGCTCCTGTGCAACCTTCTGTCTGTCTGGGTCTCCGAGTGACCACGTGGATGGGCATGCCTGCTGACCCATGTTGGCATGTAGCATGAGTGAGAAATAACTTGTAGTGCGTTAAGCCAGTAAGATTTGGGGGTGTCCTAATATACCTCTCTTTTTCAAGGACCATCACCACCAGTGTGTTTCTCAGTGGACATCCAGTGGAAAAACAGGGTGCCACTTTGTGGGCAAGGGACAAGTCTCCATGGGACAGAATATTACATGTCTGCACAAACGAACAGTTTTTCATCAAAGAGAAACTGGCTACAATTCTGCTCCACATTCCAGCAGTGCTAAATCCTGTGCTTCAAAGTCACCTTAACGTATTTTCTCGCTCTAAGTTGTAAAAGACATTGCCAGGATTCTTTTCTCACACATCATTTCTAATAATGTTGCCTTAACATAAACACTATTTTCACGTGCAACAAGATAAGGGATTATCTATCTATTTTTAGATGCTCTACCAGCTCTGAGCCTGGCCGAGGTTGTTTACATACATGTGGAGGAACCTCCAAGCTTTCATGCTGGTTATTGTTTCACATTTGCCAAAGGTGGGATTTCGTCAGCAATAGCAGTGCATCATGCAGATGACGGGAAGTATAATCTATTTTATCCTGCGTTTATGAAGCCCAGTCAAACAATGGGCTTGGATCTATTTTAGGCTATCCAGTCAAACAATGAAGGTGGATCTATATTTAATAACAAATCCTTTGCACTAATAAGATTTGCAAAAGAAATCTGGTCACTGTACTTCCCTACTGAACTTCCTGATTACTAAACTGTACGATAAGTGGTTGGTCCATTAGTCATTTCTTTGCTTCTTCATTCAATCATTTATTCATTCAACAAATATTTATTTAGTGCCTGCTTTGTGCCAAGCATGTAACAGGCTCCAAGCAACCAGAGTCTAACGCCAATCTATGGGTTTATAATAGTATTAATTTATTAAAGTATCTAGCTAGCTAGCAGGATAGCTAGCAGTTATGGATGTTTTAATAGTACAGAGGGATGCATATTAAACATGCCACTTTTAATTGTTACGTGGGAAATTGATGAATAAGGAATGAAGTGCACGAAAGTCAATTAATTTTATTATGGAAACCATGAGTATCATTGGGATACAGTGCTGCGGTAAGACCTCAGGTTCAGGAGAGCAAATTCAGGTAATTTAAGGGAGAACCTGAAAACTCGCCAAGAGCTGAACAGATATTCACACTTAGCACATACAGATTTCAGGGGATTTTACAACTCCGGTAACCCTAAAACGTGTAAAATCCGTAGAAGACATTCTCCTGCCTTGGACACTGAGGACTCTCAATAAAGACTTGGCGGTGACGAGGTGTCCCGTGGCGGCTTCCTCCCCTCCTCACTAAAGGCTTCTCTTGCTTCAGCTGCAGTCACCATCAGCGGTTACCGGAGCTGAAGGAACAGGCTCTGAGTGTGAGCGACTGATTCATCTTATACCTCGAGAGGCGTGCTCTGCAGAATGTGTGCAAAGCACACTTCTGCCCGGAAACTTATTTTAAAAGCACTCGGAAAAGCAGATTCTAGTCATCAAAATATTAAGAATTCAGTAAATGGCATGCTTAGGCTCACTGGTTCCTGACCTTTTTCCCTCTCCAGACCTGACGTCTTACTGGCCATGCCTCCCAGGGACGCAAGCCAGGAGCACCCGGAGTCATCAGCAACTCCCCGAGACAGAAAGCTGCCCCTTCCTCCCACCGCTCTCCAGCAGAGCCTTCCGAGACACACCTGAGAGTGCAGTGACTGGGCCCAAAGCCTTGAATCGGAGCTAGCTGACACGCAAAGCAATCACCTGTAACCATTAGCAATCTGTTATGTTTACTTGGGAAAACATTCACAACCGATCTAGCACTCATCACTGCGGCACCGTGGGCCACTCATTCATTTATTTTTACATGTCATCTAGATAAATGAATACGCACATTAACGTAGTGGTACTGCAGCAGGAATGTTTCAATTGTCAGAATAAAATAGCAAACGTTTCTGATTATAACTATACCTAAACCCAGGATGTGGTGCCGAATCATGGGTCCGGTCTTTTGTGTGGTTACTTACATTTGTGCCTCTAGACGCGCGGTGCAAGGAATCAAGCTGAATCTACGCTGAGAACACGGCATAACTGGAACACTGTTCATCGGACACTCCGATTTTATAACTGGACAGGGTACAAGCCAGTCATTAGCTGAGCCTTTCAGCTATTTCGGTGGCAAGTTAGTGATATTCATCTAGACTGCGGAGAAAGTGACGCAGCGAACGTTCAAGGTTTAAAACACATTTTCACTGGGACCTCGATATTAAAAAGCCCTCAACGGTGCTGTTGGTATATATTTGGTTAGCATCTACCATAGGGTTTTGGAAATAAAAATCAATATTTAACCAAAACATTTTATTTTGCAAGCAGCAAACCAAAGGTCTAAGTAGACACTAAACTGTACAACACAGTTAAGTCTCTCCCTTTTCTTTCCTTCCTTATACAACAAAATTCTGTCATAAAACTAGTACTAAATCATGTTAATGCCCACCTCACGGCCTTACATAAACTGCCTGATACTTCTCTCCATAGTTTAGTGCTTTTAAAATTTTACTGTACAGGGACTTCCCTGGCGGTCTAGTGGTTGAGACTTTGCCTTCCAGTGCAGGGGGTGCGGGTTCAATCCCTGATCGGGGAGCTAAGATCCCACATGCCTCGTGGACAGAAAACCAAGACATAAAACTGAAGCAATACTGTGACAAATTCAAGACATTAAAAAATTTTTATAAATAAATAAATGAAATTTTACTGTACAATATGAAATTTTATGGTAGGTTTTCTTAAACTAGGAGACTACTCACAATTACTCACATTTCTATTTTGTGCATTAAAAAAAAATCCTACAATCAAAAATAAGGAAGAAAATCGAATCCAAGCTTTTCAGCACATGTTTTCCCTCTCTTGAGGGTTTGGCAGATAGATGTATATTCTCTTTTATTTGTTTATGATGCCTTAAGGTATATCACTACATTTTCCACAATGAACCCAGAAATAACAAGTAACAGGAGGGACTTCCCTGGTGGCGCAGTGGTTAAGAATCCGCCTGCCAATGCAGGGGACACGGGTTCAAGCCCTGGTCCAGGAAGATCCCACATGCCGCGGAACAACGAAGCCCGTGCGCCACAACTACTGAACCTGCGCTCTGGATCCCACGAGCCACAACTACTGAGCCCGCGAGCCACAACTACTGAAGCCCGCGTGCCTAGAACCTGTGCTCCACAATGAGAGAAGCCACCGCAATGAGAAGCCTGCACAGCGCAGTGAAAAGTAGCCCCCGCTCGCCACAACTAGAGAAAGCCCGCGTGCAGCAACGAAGACCCAACACAGCCAAAAATAAAAAAACTAATTATACAACAACAACAGAAGTAACAGGAGCCTTCTCCACAGTCTACTATCAAATTTTTCTCAAAGTCACAGAAGATCCGCAAGACTTCAGTGAGAACGACTGGGGTGGGCAAATTAGTCAAGCATGAATTAGCAAAGTTCTACAGTAATTTGATTTTAAAGCCTATTTCCTTGTAATATTCAAGATGATGCTCAGCTGTAAATGAATCTGGAATATGAACTAGGCACATGATTATTGCCTTTTTCTTGCGTTATTTTGTTTTGTTAGCGGTTGTAAGAGTTTTCTTCCCACCATCTGTGTTAGGAAGAGCAAACGGGTTTTGCCCTTACCTTACTCATCGTTCTTCCAAGCAAAACCCAGACATGGGCACACACACACACACACACACACACACACAACTTATGTAAAAGGACACTCACCACAATTAAAACCCCAACACAGTGAGTCAACTGTCTACCAAGTCTGATGTTTTCTATTGGACAAAACATAATGCATAAGGAAGCCAATGGAAATTTGCCCTACAAAACTCTGTTAGACCTCATTCTGCAAAACTATATATCAAATATTTATGTGTAGCCTAAGAACATGAAATGCAGTGTGAACAGAGGTTTAGATTCTGCTACGTAAAGTCAGAACTCAATTACTTCAATTTATTCAGATGCCTTGTAGTATAGACGTGAACTCATGATCATGAGGGCAAACGTCACCTTGCAGGGCTGATGGCCCCTGTAAGATCCCAACCCCCAATTTCACACAGTGGACTCCATGGGCAGGAGGCACATACTAGAGGAGATACGTATATTCCACTTTCTTTCTTCTTGTGGATTTATTTTACATAAACTTATTTCCACTCCATATTTTAAACACAATTGCTGATCAACGCTTTGTCCTCTATTTGTAAGTCAAGCAGGCAGTTGTCTGAATTCTTTGGCAGAGGGCAAGCAAAAATAAATGAGACTGGAATTTCATGCTGGGTTAAGAGCTGCCGTTTTGATCATATAGACCTTTATTAAGCTCCTTAGCATTTGTACAGGATAAAGTTAAATGAGGACAAAGTTAAACCTGAACAATGTCAAACCAGAAGTGTCCAGTAAAAAAGTCATAGAAGGAAATGTTTTAAAATAGCTCTTCTAGTTCTTCAATTAAATATTATCGGCACATTAAATTCCTTTTGTGTAAATGTTAGCCTGCAGTTGCTCATTCTGGGCCAATAAAAAGGTTATATCATTATGGTCACAGAAAAATCCAATGTTCTCATATTATATGCTTGGACTTCTGGGAAAACTTCTATTGGCCCCCATACATGACCCTCAAACCACGGAAATTTCCAAATGCAGGTGATGCACATGAGGAACAGCTCATGTTTTCATCACTGCAGCTCCAGTGTCCAGCAGAGCCCTTAGTGGTGTCCCATATTCGACTGTTTACCCAAACTGACCTGTCTCAATTAGCACTACCGTATGCGACGCATCACCAAGTCAACATTCCAAGCTGCTGGGACTATACCTTTAGGAAATCCTCAGTGTGCTGGGCTTCACTCTCCCACATACTGAGACAGGTTGTTTTCTGCTAGGGGCCACTATGTCCATGAGATAAAGAGTATAGACTACATAAGGACTGTTAATTATTTTCATAGGATGCCTTTCTCTTTAAGACACCATCCACTGACAGAAGTCTGTGACAAAATTAAGTGCAAACAAGTTAACAAAATTAAAATTAATTCATTTTATATGAAGTATATAAAGTATTTTTTAAATACTTTATATAAAACTCATTTTTCAGAAAAGGACAGCACTTTTTGCAGACGTCAGATTGACGCCTCAAATATGGCGCCTTTACTGGAATGTTGACCACACTGTTGAAACATTGAGGAACAGGGTGTATCTGCTTACAGTCTGCAGAAGAGTACTTCTATAGGCATATACTCAGTGACTGTTAGTAGAGTTCATTATATATACCTAAATTATGACTATGTACTATTTTTAAAACTTTAGAATTGGATATGTAAAGATCCTGATGAATACAATTTCTGTTCTTTACCACCTTACCTTATACTTAAATATACCTGTGGTGACTGTAAACACGGACCCTGTATGGGCAAGAATGTGCACCTACACGCAAAATATTCCAATATTTCTGAAATATCGTATAAATAATTAAGAATGTAAGGTATGGAAACTGTGTATAGCTACTTATAAAAGAAGTTAAATTTTTTCAGAGGCGAGGAGACTGCACCTTAATAATGTTCTATTTACTGTGTAAGCAGGAAAACAGCTTATTAACACATGTTGTTTGAATAAGATTTAGAGGGTAAAGGGCTGAAAGAATGAGGTATCGACCCACTAGAAATACAGTTCTTCTAATATTTAATTTCTACATTCTGCTTCCGTAAATTTGCTTCATTAAAAATATTTGATTCTTGGAAAGAATCATTTGAAAAAGGAGGACAGGTTTTAATATCTATGCAAAACTGACTTCCCCACTTCCAGAAAAAAACTGGACTGATCTAGAACTTCTCCTAAATAGGAGTTAGAAACATCCAGTATGACTGAATGGGACGGAATGAGAGCTGACTATTCATTCCATCAATTTTACAGGTAATCTATTATCAATTTTTCTTTCTATCTTAATTGAGCCTGGTCTCAGGGAAAGGCCTCATTGAAGGGGTGGAAAGTAACCGTAGGTTAGAAAAACCTAGAAGGCAAAACATGTAAATTTGCCTAGTGGACTTTTTGCCCTAACAATCCGGACAATTAGGATTGTCCAAACATTCCCAACAGACAACTCAGAATACTGAACCCCATCTAGCCAAGGAGGTACACCTACTCCTGACCTTCCTGAAAACAAAACAATAGCAACAACCATATGAAGTCCTGTAACACGGCAAAATGTAGGCGTTCGCAGAAAAACCTGCTAATATACAAGGCCATCCTCCCTGGAACTGACAAATAATAAGAGTTGAGTTTTTCTATCAAGTACTTCAGGCATATTTAACTCATTCATTCAGTCAACAAGCATTTACTGTCTATTACCTTCAATACAAATACTAGGTGGTAAGTGATGTTAAGTCTGAGCAAATGAGTGAAAATGAGGCAAAGAAAAGGCAAGAAAGAACCAACATATAACCCAGAAAGTCACCCAGCATCTTCACAAACACCTTTTCCATTTACAAACTTCTTTCAAGGTGTGGGCAGAATAATGAAAACAGAAATATGTCTACTGTTTCTAACAAGAAGAAAGCTAATTGGAGTTCACCACAATGACTCTGCCGTAGCTAATAATGTGATCAGAGCTGGATTAAGGGGATTCAAAGGGGCCCAGAATTAGATGGAGAAGAAAAAGCAGCAGTGTTAAGAATCAGTACGAAATTGAGATAAATCTAAAGAAATCTGGCGCGCCTGAAAGCTGTTACCCAGCAAGTAAGAATGGAAGTTGGTGAGCAATTCGGCTAACTAGAAATTAATTCAAGGAGCCCCAAGTAACTATCCTCTTATGACTTCTTCTTAAGACCAAAAAAATTAATGGGAAGAAAACTACAGAGGGGAGAGTGGGGATTTAATACATCCATAGGCCAACCAAACAAGGATGTCATCTTGAGGATATTTCTGCACATGACCAAAAATGACACAGGAACTCTGCTACAATCAATCGGATTGCAAAGAGATGTCCACAGGCTTACTGGAAAGGGAAAATATAATAAATCAGTATAAACTCAAAAAACCAAAAACTTACAGCTGTCAGGAGAGCTGTTTATAAAGCTCTGGTAACTTACTATACTATGAACTGAGTTTCTGTATTTTTTCCTCATTTATTTTAAGTAAACGAGAAGGCTAAGAGTAGATTTAAGAGCACTAATTTACTCTCATCGTTGAGGCAAAACTTTTTCAGGATATGTCTTAACCTGCTTTTCAACACAGGTATATATACACATATTCAG
Source organism: Delphinapterus leucas (assembly GCF_059928025.1). NCBI lineage: Eukaryota > Metazoa > Chordata > Mammalia > Artiodactyla > Monodontidae > Delphinapterus > Delphinapterus leucas. Next base: position 73,464,920 of record NC_143142.1, on the reverse strand, counting down.
CCTTAATTTTAATAAAATTCCAAAAACAAAGACTTATTATCTAATGTTTGGTAGGCAAGTCTTATCTTTTCAAACAGCATGTGCATTTCTTGATTGCAGAGGCCATTTATTCAACTTAAATTCCCCCCATCACAGCCATTAGCAGAGGCAGACACAGGGAAGGATGTTTAGAAATACTTCATGTTAGTAAATTGCTAATGACGTCTCTGCTATGAAAAATGCAGTGAGCCACTCAAAGCTAGAATCCACTGTGTCCAAAACAGCCTTTCCAATGGCTTAAGTTTCATATTTTGCTTCCCTTACTATATTGCTATCCAGATCAACTCAGAGAATTTCTAAACAAAATAAAAGTGAAACTTAAGGAACAAATCGCAGTTCTTTGAATCAGCGTCTAGAGTAAAGTAAGAATGCTGATGAAGAACTGCTCATTATAACTGAAGTAAAAGCCTTCCCCTGTGAGCGTGCGCAGAGTTACTTGAGCAGAGCAGCTTCGTAACAGGGAGATGGCTCTACTAGTTGGTTACATAATGGGAACAAACAGAGAGAAAATGGAAAAGCAAGTCAACAATAAACCCAAGCAGTCATCTGGTTAGAGGAGAGAAAAAATTCTACAATCCTTGCTACATAATAATCCACTAGAGATACATGAGGCAGAAGCAGGGCCTCCCTGGAAACCGACATGATGATGTCGGGGCAATGGTCCAAGTTCACTGTAAACAAAGAGAATGATTTTGCAGGATCAGTCATGGACACACGTGCCCAGGGGCAACCACTACGTAGTGCCAAAAGAAGTATGCGAAAACTGTTTAACTATAATTCTGAACAATACTACAGTATCCGGAGGAAATGCTGCAACGGTGTAAGAACAGAAAGTTCTCTATTTCTCAAAGCAAACAGATTTTAGAATCCCTAAACTAAGTCAGGGGTAGAAGGAGAAAGGGCCCATCAGTCGTTTCGCTGAGATTTTGTGTTGAAAACCACCCAGCCACAGACCTGCAGACCAATTTTCATGTTAGCTGTCAAGAGAAACTCTAAGAGATGATCCCAAATTACAAAGAAATGGCTCTCTGATTCTTTCCAGTTATTATTTTGCCACTTCCAATCTCGACCTGAATCTTTAAGTCAATTTTTGCAACATTACAGCCAAGAGACGCTTTGCAATTAAGTTTCAAAAGCAGGATAATTATGTTTGCCTAAAACGGCTCCCTTCCAATGAGTTCAAGTTCTGTTCTTACTACTCTTTAGCAAAAGATGAACCAACTTGTAGCATTTATTTAACCCCTGAATAAGAAATTTTTTCAAAAAGTATTCTTGCTTTATATTCACTTCTTTGGTGGCTATAACGAAAGTCTGAAGTATTCAGTCAGTTAGAACAAAGTATTTCAACAACAGTTTGGGCAGCATATAATTTCAGGATAATGCATGTATCTGCAAAAAAGACTAGAATTTACTAACTTTAAAACAGTTAAAGGATTTACTAACAGAACAGCATGTATTAACTTTGAAAAGGACTTATGGTGGTTATGCAAACATAAGCAGATATGACTTGCCTTTTTTAAAAGATCCAGTAAAATAAAGAAACACAAATCTTCACAAAAAAAGCAAGGTATCATTAGAACACATGTGGACTTGAATATGAATTCTACCATTTTGAAATTTTAAAATTTCACAGCACAACCAATCTGTGCATAGAAGGGCATCAAGAATGCATTAGACTGATGTGGATTTTTTGTGCTTCAAAACACACCGGTGTATATCATTTCACTGGTGAGTTGGCTTCTCAGGAACTCTCTGAATGGGTCTGTTTACTGGAGACATAAACCATTCTACCACCCGTCCACAGGCCTCAGCACCAGAAGCATGTGGTAAGCACACACACAAAATCTGGGGTTCGCAAGCAGTAGGAAGGGGGAAACTGCAAAAAGGATATCTTGGCAACCGTCTAGCACCTTCTTTTCTAGCACTGATCAATTAAGAAATCCTTTGCTTAAAGCATCTACTCAGAATTTTTTAAATTATATAGTTGTTTTTCTTTTTTGGGGGGCTGCATCCAGTCTTAGTTGTGGCGTGTGGGCTCAGTAGTTGCGGTGCGCATAGTTGCCCCGAGGCACGTGGGATCTTAGTTTCCCGACCAGGGATTGAACCAGCATCCCCTGCGTTGTTGCAAGATGGATTCTTAACCACTGGACCACCAGGGAAGTCCCTAAAATTATATAGCTCTTGACTCTGAAATATAGTAGCATGTGTGCAAGGGACAGTGTGTGTGTGGGTGCGTGCGTGCACGCGTGTGTAGTGCATGTATAGAAGGGAGAGCGAGCATAAGAACGCCCCACAACAACACACACGTGGAGAAGCACAGCAGATCACCAGCGCCTACAAGTACAAGTACCGGCCTGGTACCCAGCCATGCAGCGGTACCAATCACTCCCTGAGTTACCCATAACCGAACAATGTCCACGGCATTTTCCTCTATGGCAACAGTGAGGAAGCAGGTCCACAATTAGATAAAATATCCAGACATATGGTTTAGCAAAATAGTTTAAACTGGAAGCATCAATTATATAAAAGTTTTTCAAAGCAATAAAATTAAGTATTCGACAAACCATCTTTACTGAGAATAACAAGATGATGCAAAATCACCCTGTCCAACAGACCAGATGTTGCCACAACAATGGAGATAATCACTGATGGAAGCTGCCGGCATGTCTGCGGATATACAATTCTCCCTTCCCCCATCACTGACAAAAGCAATTCCAGTTCCCAAAGCTTTTTATCCCACAGGAGCTTTTTCTACACTGATAACCACCGGCAATGGTATGATTAAGATAGATTATTCATATTGCTACTACCATCCCTAAATTCCTCTTCTTCTTATTAATACGGAGTTCCTGCTAACATATTTTACTCTTTGCTTCCAGGGCTGAGACACGAGAAACATTTGCTAAAAGTTACTTCCGAGATGGGGGATCAAGGTTATGCAAACAGAGTTTCTCTGTAAGCAGCTTCACACGTCATCTTGGCTAGAATTCATCCAACTTTCCCAAGGTGGCCCTTGTTCTGGTTTCCCCAGTAGGTCTGCTTGCCAGGCCCAGGAAGAATTTTTTTTAAGTATATTGATTAGTGAATTAGTTTGCTAAGGTTGCCATAACAAAGTATCACAAACTGGGTGGCTTAACCAACAGAAATGTATTGTCTCATTGTCACAGAGGCTGGAAGTCCAAGATCGAGGTGTCAGCAGGGTGGGTTCTTTCTGCGGGCTCCGTTTCAGGCCTCTCCTCAAGCTTCAGGCGGTCTGCTGACAACCTCTGGCATCCTTGGCTTCTGCTGCATCACCCTGAGCTCCGCCTTCATCTTCACATGGCATTTCTCCCCGTTTGTATCCAAAGTTCCCTTTTTTATACAGGTACCGGGCATACTGAATCAGCGCACACCCGATTCAATCTTAACTATGTCTGCCAAGACCCTGTTTCCAAATAAGGTCACGTTTTTATATTCTCGGGGTTAGGACCCAACATAACTTTTGGGGGGGACACAATTCAGACCATAACAATTAATAATGGTGAAATGGGTAGGGAAGCCACTTTCTCAAAAGGGATTTCTCGCAAGTCAAGCGTATGGTGCGCAGCATCAACAGCTGGCTGGGGGACTGACTGCTGGGACCTTTGTAAGAGGAAGGATTTTGCTATTGCCCCAAAGCCTCATGACCATTAAGGTGGATAAAAGGGTAGCAGTTGAGTCCTAAAGGCTCTTCTCCAATATCCCACTTCTCCTCCATCTGGGCAATGGCAGACATGCATTGCTTCGATGTGAAGTTAGGCACAGCCAACACGACTTGCTTTAGCCAACGAAGTGATGTCTGCGGCTTCTAGGCAGAGCCTTTAAGAGCAACGTGCAATTCGCCGTGCTCTCTTCCCCCATGGCAGGGGTGGTGGAAGCACACCATCCCGGGGGTTACCTGTCATCATCCTGGGGACTCTTGGTGACCACACTGAGCACTGCTCCCCTGCTAACAAATGCTGGACATCTATCATGAGCAAAAGTAAATAAATAAATCTTCACGGTCTAAGCCACTGAGATTTTGTTTCTGCAGTACAACCCAACCTGAGACAGATGGGAATTTCCTACTTTGAATTCATGCTCTCCATAGTGCCTTGGGTTTCTCTTTTTTATACGTAACCAGGAGAGGGAAATCCATTTCATGAGCTCATATAAAGCTAACAGGCCTAAATGCAGAATGTCACACCAGTCTGAGCTACTGTGCCCCACCCACTGGGAGTGTTCAAACCCAACTGAGACACCAAAGCCTGCAAGAGAGCTAAATAGACCCAGTCCGTCGGGTCAGCTCATTGAGATAAGCTGCACAGAGCAAAATTCACTTGTTCATTCGTCTGACCTTTCAGTAGGTGTAACTTTTTAATTTAAATCCACTGGACTGATCCAAAATGGACTGACTGACCTTTTATTTAATTTCAATAACTGCAATTAATATTCCACAAACCTTTTTTTTTGCAATTAATAACCACGCTCACTTAAATTTCTTGGAGTATAAATTTCAGTGGCATTTTATTTTATTTTTTTTCAGTGCCATTTTAAAATCAGATAGATGAATAATGGGCCACATAAGATAATGAGAAGTAGTTCAATCCTCCTTTTTAAGAAAGAGTTCCTGCCTCTCCTCTGAGGTGGCAGCACCAGATTTACCAGCTAATGGACAGCATTTTAACCAGGTTAGAAAATACTCCTTATTGCCAGAAATGAGAGGATCAGATGGAAAAATAAGCAAGCAGAAACTATGTACTACTCACATGGGTATACTGTTGGAATTGTAAAATAGACACGTCTATCAACTTTACCTTTTAATTAAAGATTATGTTTCTTAAAATTCTTAATTTTAATATTGCTCCAATAGGTCAGTTGTAATATACTAAGGGGGAATAAGGTTTTTTTATTTTTCCTCTAAAACAATTTTCCAAAGGTTAGGGGAAATTTTTATTGACTCGTTTATGAAACATGGCTTATCTATAACATTGTAGGCACGGAGAGGAGGAGAACTCATTACCTAGTGATGAAAAGAGACTGCATAATATAAAGAAGGGAAACATGAGGGTAGAAGTTGAGAGAAAAACATGATGAAAAATGTGCCACAGAGTGGGCGAGTCACAGAACAAGAAACAAAAGCCACTTCAGAAGGTTTTAACATTCTGCATTGCACAGCCGTGCTAACGTATTCCACTGTAACTCACCATTTCCATCGGGGCTATTCCTTCCCGATTAAAAAAAAAAAAAAAAAAAGAATTGAATTAGAGCAGAGTTCAGGAAGTGGCACATAAGCGGAAAGCAGTTAATTATGAAAGAAGTCATTTTTTGATTATCCTTTTACCAAATTCCTCTGTTCACCTTTTCAATGCCTCTCACATAGGTAGCAGAGAATAAACAGTGATTATCTCTGGTGGTGGGACTACGAGTGATTCTGTGGGTTTTTTTGTTTTTTTTTTTTACTTTTGAATGTTTCCACGATTAACATATATTAATTGTGGTTGAATACAGGAAAAAACAATGTACCTACAATAAGTTGAAAGGACTGTTTCTCAGCTTCAGCCCTCATTTCCAATTCCCTCCGCCGCCCCCCTGCCCCCATCCCTGGCACTGGTAAGTTCCTAGTGAAAACACACCAGCAACTTTCTGGAAAGGCTGCAGAAGTCAGCCTGTCTTGAGGAAAAGTCTACACGATTTACCAGCCCCCAGAGACCTATCTTATTTGTGCCTCCTCGATCCTTGCCGTGCCAGGTCCTCCCACCCAAGCTACCTCTCTGCAGTGTCCGCCAGCTTTTCACTGTTTATTCAGATTAAACTCAACGCTACAGCCCAGCTCAAACCTTCCCCCTTTCTCTCCACTTACCCTCCCCACTGCCCCTGCCAGGAAAGCTTTCCTAACCAGGCCAGCCCCACAGGTCCTCTTTTCATTACCCAGGAGAACAGGCAAACAATCACACTGTAAACACAGAGGCATACCTAGTACACCGCACACTCCGAGTTGGAGGAGTTGAACGGGAGGCCTGTTTGCAGGGCAGGCTTCAGGGATGGAGGGTGCGGAATCCTGCCAAGAACACTTCGCCCAGCTTAAAGCAGAGACCAAGAAATCCAGAGGCTTTCTCTCCACTCGAAATGCGTGTATTTCACAACTAACGGTGTATAATGCGGGGTCTGTTCTAAACAGAGGCTTAACATACTATCTGGCCCTTTACAGGGAAAGTTTGCTGACTCCTGATTTAGAGCATAAAACAACTTCTTATTAAATCAAGCAGAGTCAACCATGTCATGTGTCACGGCAACAATGCAAAATCCCAGCCCTCACATGGCGGAGACGTTCCCCCAGACCCCGCACGAACGAGAAATGCCTACTGACACCCTAGCAAATAGCATCTACACACCTGCTTCAACCCACCCCTCCAGCCCCACTTCCTCTCTACTCAGCCACTCACCTAACCACTAACACAGGCCCACTTGCCTGAGATTTTTCTCTCCTCCAAGCCTTCTTGCTAGAAATGCCCTCTCTGCCTGCCGCCTCAGCCCCACGCATTCTTCAAGACCCCATTCACCCCTCTCTTCCTTTGCAGCTTTCAGGCTTTCTCGATTGTGGGAAGCAGTAGCTTTCATCCATTTCTGTCTTCCTCTTGGTTTGAACTCTTACTTCCATAATTGGTACATACTGTCTTGCATGTATCTTTTCCATACCTGTCTCTCTCCCTAGACTGTAAGCTCTCTGACAGCAAGGGCCAGATTACTTTGGACTCCCTCACGTTGATAAACATTTTTAAAGTAAAAGAAGCCAAGTATATAATCACTGTGTTAACAGATTATTCTGAAAATCTGTCTTTGAATTTAAAAATTTTCAACCTTGCTTGAGAGAAGACAGATCTGCAGACACATGCAGGTACGATGGCGGGGGTAGAGGAAACAGTGCAAGGGAGTAAAGGACTTGTTAGCCAGGGACTGTCAGGAAAGTGGGGGAGGGCATCCTCGAGGGGCAACGGAGAATAAAGGTCTAGAGAAGTGCCCTGTACCTGGGAATGTTTGAGGGGGGTGAGGGGATGGAACCAAAGAGATATGTAAGGTGAGAAATGCGAGCAGGTTGATGGACTAGAAGAGTCAGTCTGGAGGTGGTTAACCATCTAACCAGTTAGGACACTACTGCCCTGGATAAGAAGTTGGCCACAGCAGTGGTGGGAGGACAAGAGGGGAGGGGTCACCGCAGGAGGCAAAAGGGGCAGGGCCTGGCCACCGGGTGAATGTGGAAAAGGGTACAAGGTGCCTCCAAAGTTTCTGATCTTCAAATGGCTTTGGCCATACGGAGAGGTCAGACCTCCAACTCCAGAACGAACTACATTATACACTGTTAGTTGCAAAATACATAGATTTCCAGTGTATATAATGGAGAGAATGCCTCTCTCAATTTCACAGGCCTACCTGAGGTTCAGTGCTCTCAAAGAACTAGACAGGATTATGAACACACTTCAGCATTTTTTTGGTTATGAAAAAGAAAGCATGTTTGATATTTCTCAAACAATGGCTTTGCAGATGAAAATAACTAAGCCAGGGAGAAAGTATTTCCAAGGTTGTCAGTTCCGACTGAGGCATCATTCAACATCTCTCAGCCTAAGGTTTCTCAAAGCAGGTCATGGACCACCTGAATTGGCATCACCCGTGATGCTTATAAAAACTGAAGTTTTTGACCATAACCTGCCTAGCCAATTCAACCAGTTAAGATATAACAATAATCCAGAAGTGGTTAAAAATAAGCCAGCAGGATATGCCAATGGATTTCACACAGAACATAATCTCAGAATATAAAACATACGGATAAGATATTTGCTTTTTGTTTTTTTGTTTTTTTATTGCGGTACGCGGGCCTCTCACTGTCGTGGTCTCTCCCGTTGTGGAGCACAGGCTCCGGACGCGCAGGCTCAGCGGCCATGGCTCACGGGCCCAGCCGCTCCGCGGCATGTGGGATCTCTCCGGACCGGGGCACGAACCCGTGTCCCCTGCATCGGCAGGTGGACTCTCAACCACTGTGCCACCATGGAAGCCCCCTGATAAGATATTTTATCTCACACATTTTGTATGTTTGAATTTATGATCACATTTTCAGAGCTGTAAAAAGTTAAAAATAATGAAAATGACATTTAGGTGAACATTTGCAGAACCTCAGAATCAGCCTTGGGAGCAAAGTTTAAAAGCCATAGGTTTGAATTATCTCCTTTATACCCACCAAGAAACAAGCCAAAAATGCAAATGTAACCAATGATCTAGCCAGCAATTAACATCTAGCAACTACCTATTGGAGGAGGACAATCTGTCACAACCCCAACTCAAGATCTACCACGTGAACAAGAGGCCTGGTCAACAACCTTTCCCTTCCCTGCTGCCAGGCTTCCCAAACCAACCCGATGTGCCCAGAGTATACGACCCCAGCCAAGCGCGCCCACCCCCAGGAACCGAGCTCTTGACACTCAGCCTAGAGCCTGCCTTTCTCTGCTGCCTCAGGGATCACGCCAGAATTACCATCCTCTATTTTATTTATTGCTTCTGTTTTCACCGAAGCATTTTTTTCTTTCCCCTTCTTAATGCTCCTTCCCCTCCCCCACTGGAGGGAACCCACAGGATCCAGTGCTCAAATCCAAGCCCCCAGGGCAAAGTGGGCCCAGAGATGCCAAGGCTAACATGCTTCCCTTTCAACAGCCAAGTCCCTTTTCTTCTCCTCGTCTAGTGTTCTTACCCAGACCTGCCATAAATTCCCCCTTATGACCTGGCTGCACGTCTGCCAAGCAAAAAGCCGAGGGTAGTACAGCCAACCTGGAGCCTGGCACTAAGAAATAAATCCTCTCCAGGGAAAAAAAACCAATTCTCTCTACACAGAAATGTTTAATAAACAGCAGGACGTGGTCTACTCCAGCAAAATGCCTGAGCACAGTGATATCAGAATTGGTGACCGTGGACACCCAACACATTCCAACAATTCTGCAGCCAGCGCCCAGCCCTATACACAGTTCAAACCAAAGACGTTGTTCATTACATCGTGGGGCCTTCCTTAATCACTTAAGTCTGAAATCCTTCTCAAGCCATCTTAAGGGGGAAAAAGATTTTTTTTTGTATTTTTTCTAGTAAGCATTTTATCATTAATAATAATATAATCAACCACATTTGTACAGCACGTTAGCATCGCCAGAGCTCTTAAAGTTACCTCATTTATTCCTCACAGAAAGTCTAATGCAGGTACTGTCATTTAACAAATAAGGAAGTGGGTTCAGAAAAGTGACATGACCAGGGGTCACAGAAACTGTCAGCAGCAGAAAAAGGGCCTTAGGGCTTCCCTGGTGGTACAGTGGTTAAGAATCTGCCTGCCAATGCAGGGGACACGGGTTCGAGCCCTGGTCCGGGAAGATCCCACATGTCGCAGAGCAACTAAGCCTGTGCACCACAACTACTGAGCCCACGTGCCACAACTACCGAAGCCAGGCGCCTCGAGCCCGTGCTCCACGACAAGAGAAGCCACCACAGCGTGAGGCCCGCGCGCAACAACGAAGACCCAACGCAGCCAAAAATAAATAAATAAATAGATTTATAAAATAAATAAATAAATAAAGGTCCTGTCCTCACCGGTTCCATCCTTCTCGAGATGAGGTCCCTCTGCCCCACAGTCTGGGGCAGGGAATGGGTGAGGGGTGTGGCCCAAGGCTGCTGAGGCTGCAGTGACAGAAACGCTGACGGTCATCAGCAGCCCCCATAACGTGTAGGTGATTCAGGCCCCGGCAAGGGGAGGGGCTGACACGACTGCCAGGCTGTGGTTTCCCTCGAAATGAGGACTTGCACACGGTCGTGCTCGGGATGGTTAATTTGGGCTTTGTATCTTTTCAAATTACTCAAGAACCATGAAATGCTTTGCATGTCAAATCTGTTTTTTGGTCTGAGGGTGTGTTTGTGTGTGTGGTCGCAGGCACACGTGTGTGTGCAGTGGTTAATCACAGGACACGGAGAAAAATCCACCAAAGTGCGCAGGTGTGCTTTGTAACAGACGTCATTTGTTGTGATTTTAAACATAGCAACAGATTTTGCTTTAGAGCAAACTGAGCTAAATTACATGTAACATGAATCAAATTACTATGGAAACTAAATTGATCCCACTTACTGAGCACCTGCTACAGAAAAAAACAAAAACAAAAACACTTCAGCAACTGCTATGACCACAAGGGCCTACAGGACAAGGTAAATGAAATTTTTCTGGACCCTGAAATTCACCAGCAATTCAGAGGGGAGAAAATTGAGACTGTCATCCTATATTAAACCATTCTTCATTACTTGGAAGAAGTCCTTCACCACCCACCTCCTAAACTAGATTTTAACAAATAACTGGATCTTGGTGCAGGGCCTAGGCTAAGAATGCTTCTCTTAGTGCAACTTCTAGAAACGTGATGGATTTCTTTAAACTATACATCTTTTTCCCTTCAAGTTGAATAACTCCATTCCTGATAGCAAAACACCCACTCTCCCCACTCCTTTGGGCCACTGCAGTTGTTTCTCAGCTGTCTAAGCAAGTGCATCCCTGAGCTATTTGGTCTGCCCATCGTGTGCGAGGCTGCCCTCCTCCAGCTTCCGGGGAAACAGCTGTCCAAGCACTCCATCACCCCACGCCCCGCCGAGCTCACCTACAGAAGGCGGCTCTGACAAACAAGCAAGGTTTAAATTCCCCACGACTGAATATTAAGTAAGGACCCTGTCTCTTTTGGTTATCTACTGCTAACAAACCACCCTGAAATTTAGGGTCTAAAACCCACCAGAGCCATTTAGATGGGGACTGGGGCTGGAACGTCCAAGGCTTCACTCACCTGTTGGGCACTCTGGTGGGGATGGCAGAAAGCCGGAACTTTTCTATATGTGGCTAACTGAAGCTTCTTTACACGGCAGCCGGATCCTGAAGGCACACACTCCCACAAAGGCAGGAAGCGAAAGCTGCCAGGGCTTTCAAAGACTAAATGTAGAAGGACCCCAGCCTCACTGCCACCGCATTCACAGGGCCAGCCTGGATTCAAGGGCACGGGAATACACGCTACCTCTTTTTTTTTTTTTTGCATTACGCGGGCCTCTCACTGTTGTGGCCTCTCCCGTCGCGGAGCACAGGCTCCGGGCGCGCAGGCTCAGCGGCCATGGCTCACAGGCCCAGCCGCTCGGCGGCATGTGGGATCTTCCCGGACCGGGGCACGAACCCGCGTCCCCTGCATCGGCAGGCGGCTTCTCAACCACTGCGCCACCAGGGAAGCCCTACACACTACCTCTTGATGGGGGAGGGATGAAAACATCTGCAGCCAGCCTTGCTCCGCCACGCTGTCTTCCCATGTTCACTCTAAGAAGGATATGCTGATATAATCTCTATGGTCTTAGGGCCAGACCTAAAATCTGTGCTTTAAAGTCACACAGCCTACCTACCATTTTGGTCTGAAACAGAGCACCGTGCAAGGAGCTCACTGAACGGATACATACGTTAGCCCAACTTGTTACGAGGTCACAAAGCCCTGTCTGCAACACCCAACTGTCAACGACCACACAGCGTCTGATGAACCAAAACCAAACAAAACCAGCTTACGCTTCTCTGTCAAACATTTCAAAAGTGAAGATGGAATCTAAAGACACGTAAGGAAACCTTTACGTCCTCACACATTCCTGTCTGTCCTGTCTTTATATCTCAGCAGAGGCAAAATATGTGACACAGAATTTTGAAAAGGAAACAAAAAGTGCCTTCCGGGGGATGCGGGGGAGGGATGGAGTGGGAGGCTGGGGTCAGCAGATGCACACTATTATATGCAGAATGGATACACAACAAGGTCCTGCTGTATAGCACAGGGAACTATAGTCAATATCCTGTGATCAGCCACAACGGCAAAGAATAGGGAAAAGAATGTATACACACGTATAACTGAATCCCTCTGCTGTACGGCAGAAATTAACACAACACCGCAAATCAACTATACTTCAGTAAAAAAAAATTTTTTTTAAAGGTGCCTTCCTATCATCTGTGAGAGGAACAACTGGAGGGAGGGACCCTTCATAAATCTCAAAGGTGATATTAGAAGCTGATTGTTTTTCCTCTAGAAAATCAGATGCTTTGTACTTTTAAAAATAGTGGCTTTATTTTCCTAGGCTCCAGGGAAGCTGGGTTAATTCAAGTTTTGTATCTACCAAGGTGCCTCCATGTGATTTACAGACAGGACATATTCTCTGATGTGAAAGACCAGGGGTCCTGGCATGTCTTGCGACTCCCCCTGGGCCAGTACCCCCTTCATTCTCTACACTCCAGCCTCATCATGATCCCTTAGTTCCTCCAATGCACCCAACTCCCTTCCCCATGCAGGACCTCCGTGTGCACGGGCGCAAGGTTCCTTCCTCCTGGACTCCCTTCCATCCACGCAGCCCACACCTCACACATCAGGCCTCGGTCACAGCTGGCTCTTGAGAGGGGGTTCTCCTGATCGCCCTTCTTCAAGGAGGCCTCCCTATTACTCTCTCTGTCTCAGACTCCTGTTTACGTCCTTTGGCATATTTATGGAAATAACTACTTAGTAGTGTCTCTTTACTATTTATAATAACCACAGCAGCTAGAACATAAGCCTCCCAGAGCAGTGGCCATGTCTCTCTTATTCAACACTTGCATCTCTAGAACAGCACCTGGAATGTTAAAGGAATTCAGAAGGGTCACTTATCCTTGCTGACCTTCATGTTCATAAAGGAAGCAGCAGCAGGTAAATCACACAACCTCTCTGGAGTTAATTATTTTTTTGTTAAAGCAGGGGAGGCTGCATTAAATAATATTAATTTCCTGCCAGCGTTACCACTGAACTGTAGCTTATTCCACAGCTGTCACCGAGAGACTTGGGCTTAGTAAATAAACAGCTACTATTTCATCAGTAAAGATTTGTTTTCTAGTCTCTAATTTCCAATAAATTTAACATTGCAAAACCTTAACACGAATAAAATGTCTGGGGTGAAAAACTATCCATGATATTATGTTAGACTTTAAGTATCTTAAAGGCATATAAGAAAAGTCTAATATATGCAAAAAATATCAGAAGTAATGAAGTTGTTGTATCTTTCATACGTTTGGAATTTCTCTTCTGCACCAGGGATGATGTCCAATCTATAACAAACCACAGTCCTAGGTTTGAAGTTGTAATTTGCTGACAATCTCATTTCAAGCACATCCAAAATTAGCAACTAATTCTTTAACACATACTTATTAATAGAGTCCTGAAATTCACAGATTAGATTAGAGAGAAGCACACTCGGTGTGAAGCGTGGAAAATACACAAAAAGAAAAATAAAGACTGATTTTAATTATTACCAAACAAACATGGTAACCAATGAGGGAAACTACTCAATTCCTACATATTTATTCTGCTCAACAGCAACACAGTTAATGTGTGCAACTACGTAACTGTTGATAAAACCACTGGTCTGTAATCAACTGTACATTTTGGTTTATAATTTGGTTTTCATAATTTACAGATCTAAAGGGTAACTTTTAAATTATGACAACTCTGTCTGGGTTTAATGAGAATCAGAAAGAACTCTTCCAGAAGTACCTCTAGGGGAAAGGTAGCCACTGTCATAAAGTGATCTTGGTTTGGCCTTTAAAAAAGAGAATAAATCACTTTGCTATACACCAGAAAGTAACACAACACTGTAAATTAACTACACTTCAATTAAAAAAAAAAAAAAAAGGCAAATAAACCACTAGAGCCCTGAAAGTCCTTTTAACTTAAAGTCTAAAGTTGGCTGACACCTGGTAGTTTAGTGAATCATAAAATCTTTTTTTAAGAATACTTTTTATTGATTTTTTTCATAGTTCTTCCATACAGTCCAGTAGAAAATTCATTAACTCTAAAAGAATAAGGACAAGACCCAGGCAGCAATAATAATTAAGATGAACCACAAACGTGTTTGCCGATATAAATTCAGCTGACAGGTTTGCTGGGTATCCAATCCTTAAACATCTGTGAAGAACTTTCATCTTCTTCAGAGGGAATAATAATAGAAACACCTAACACTGATTAACCACTAAGTGCCAGGAACTATGCTAAACAGCTGGCATAGATTCTATCCCACTGAATTCTTAAACTTAAACCTTAAAATACTCTATCTGATTCCAGACATGCTCCAAGGACAAAGAAGAATAAAACAGGCAAAGGGATTGGGGAGAAAGACAAAAGACAGACCACGTGCCCTTTATTCAAAAAGAACGACTCAAATCCTTACTCTCAGTCCATTTAGTCTCAGTTCATAAACAATCCTAACAAACGTCCCTAAACACCTTCTAAGTCCTTAGCAGGTAAGAGGGAGGCGGGCTGCTATACTCACAGCTCTAAGAAGTGGTAACTGACGAGCAAGAGAGATGAGAAATCAACAATAAGCAGCAAACCCATCTCAGAGATGATGGACGTCTTGAGAACTTTAACGACGAAGCAAAGTGTATTACATACCTTATTCAGCCCTGATAGCAACATTAATAAAACATTTCCATAAAGAATGACTAGATCATACGATAATCCATGGCTGTGAGGGTAACAGTGAGTCCAAAAAAAAAACCCACTGAGATATGCTTAGAATGTTCTACTTAAGGCATGAAAAGGAGTAAGAGAATCATGGGAACCACCCCTGGACAGTTCGCTTGTAAAAGACCCTTAAGACGTAGCCGGACTGTAGCAGGGAGAAGGGCGGTTCCGGCATCAAGCCGCCTGGTACTGAAGTTCTGCTACCCTCTTCCCGTGTGTCTCTGGACAAGCCACACACTTTCCTGTTTAAAAAAATGAGACACTGGCCCAGGTAACCTTTAAAGTCCTTTGCACTTCTGCTTTTAAACACTACAGGGAAGTGTGCACCTATTACCACTTCTCTGAAATTCATGAAAGTCTGACGCCCGGTCAACACTTTCAAGAAGCGGAGCTTTCAAAAGCCACAAAAATGCGCTCAGTTAATATTTACAGAAGGAAGATAACTTTTGTTACCTGGAGAAAAGTCATATTTGCAGGTAAGATACAACAGGACAGACCGGTCTTGCCGGTCTACAATTAGAATCCCACTTTCACTTGCTTCTTGCAGTTGGAAACTGAGGAGAAAACTATTGCTTTCATTTCTAAGCTATTTTGGGAGAGAAGTTTTTCTCCATATACATGGCAAATATCTAACTGGAACACTCTGTTGCTCTTAACATAGGTATTGCACAGCCTCCTTTGCACGGAAACTTACCTTGTGGGCTGAGCCACAGAAGAACACCCCACCTCCAGAAAGAGCCACCGCAGGAACAAACAAAAGTGAAAGAACATGTGAGAATAAACGTGCTCAATCAGTATTTACACCAGGGGTTACTGACCAACTCAAAGCCCAGGTTCAGGCTGTCACTAGCATTAACTGCTTAAACTAGATGTTCTCAACCCCGACGGCGCGTCAGAGTTACTGGGGTGCCGCTCTCCCCCGAACAGTCAATCCACTCCTAGCCAAGGGGTCCTTGAATGAGCCGAGCAATCAGAATCAGTGAGATTCTCCGTACCCAGTCTGCGTCATCCCTGGCAGATTCCATTCCATTAAGAGTCAACCGATTAATAAGCAGAAAGAGCAATACATTAAAATAAAATTAAAAATCTGATAACCAGTGGCTTAATCCTTCCTGCTGTACTGAACCATTTAAACCCCATTCTGAATGCAGGGTGGGAAATAAAAAAGAGGCCTTCGATAGGCCTGGAAATGCTCGCAGGAACCTAGGATGATTTTTGAGAGTTGTGAAGCAATGACTTTTTAAACCTGTGTTAGACCCTCTATTCTGCAGATAAACACCATTTAGTCCTGCCCCGCCCTGCCCCCAATACAACCGACCTTCCCTGCCCCCCCTTCCCCCCACTTCAGGCAAATCTTCCTGCATCTGTTTTGCTTGGCAACACACACCAGCATTCCAACACAGGCCACCTGGCCACTGAGAGAAGATTGCAACATATTCGGCAAAATAAGAAACCTGTTCAAAAGGAAAAACTATCTGGAGGGAGGGTTCTGGGAGCAAAGATCAGCGGATCGCAGGGCTCCACTTAGTAAGGGAGGCACCTCTGAACCACTTCGCGTCCTGCCCTGACCCTTTCCTGGTTGTAACGTTGAGAGACTGTTCCCAGGCCCGCTCTCTCCAAGGAAACTTTACACTCTCCGAGGACTCCACTGGCTTCTCCAAATCCAGAACCTCTGCACAGGCCTTAGTAGGTCAGTTCAAAGAAACGAGGATAAATGGCTGTGGCCGCCTTCTGATGTCCACAGGAAGGACATCAGTACAAAGCACGACATCTGGTATTTCCCTCTGTCTCAATCCACATTATCAGGGAAATTGACAGTGGCTGAGACAAAGGAGCATCAATTTCCTTAGCAGTGACTTCAGAATTCTCTCCCCGTCTGGTGTCTTCTCCATGAACCGAGACTGTGACCGTGTTTCAAGGCCTCAGCCCGTCAAGGAAACACACGATGAACCAGAGGGCAAAACCAATGACCTCAGGAATCGGGGGAGAAGACGCAGAAGCCCCTGCTCCCGGACGCCACTTCTGAAGGGACTGCCTGTCTCTGAGGCTGAGGCTTGCAGAATAAATGAGCTATTTTAAAAGCTGCATATCTCCTTTGTAGCCCACACATTATTCATCAGTGGACAATATGCCTTATAATAAATGCAATCTGCAAATCAGAAGCAGACTCCCTGGTGCAAACCTGCAAAAATAAATCCACCCACATCCTGCCGTGACACAGGCTGCAGAAAGCATCTTGAAATAACACTTGCTTAAGGAGAATAAATGCTTCCCATTTCCTAGGCGCTGCAACATGAACATGACAGTCTAAGTACTAAGGTTTGACAGTCTAAGCATTGAGGTTAGACTAACTCCTGAGAAAAGTGATGACTGTTCCTAGGATCTGGAAGGATAAATGTGTGGAACAGGGAGGGACAAGAGCCAGGGCCAGGGCTTGGGCTCTGCCACCCTCTAAGGTGACATTTACGACTACTGTGACCTCGCTCCTCCGACTTTGCAGTCCCCGTACAGGAGCCAGCGTGGGCCATGACGATATAAATGGGATCACGTCCATCACTCCCGTGCTCACTGCCTGCCAGCCTCGCATCCTCACAGCAGCCTTCTCCCTCCGTGCCATACCCACTCCATCACCACTGGCTTCAAAGCCTACACATCCCATCCCACTGCGCCCATTTTAGCCACGTTCACCTCCATGCTGGACCTCCTACTCTCCCAGCAGGTGCTCAAAGAATAGCTCTGTGGAAGGCAGGCAGGCAGGCAAGGAAGGAATTCATTCAACTCCACATTTGATGCGAAAGAAAGGAATTATTCATGCCAATAACCATACCCCCAAATCCCTCAGCCACATTTCACATTAAAAAACAGTTGGTTGAAACCTGCTAATCATGATCAAGGAAATTCTTGGGCAAATATAGAAACCACATCACTGGTGGTTTCTACCTTCAGTCTTTCAAAATACGGTCCCTCCCACTGACCCACTAGGACAAATCCTAGTCATCTTTCCAGACCCGGTTCCAATCTTCCCTTTGCATGACATCACTCCTGTCCATCATGACCCATGGTATCCTGTCCTGTGTGTAAGCATGCCTTAATGTTGGAATATAAAAGGTTGGGAAACCTGGTTTGTATCAATAGAACTTTCTGTTCAGTGGACACGACGGCTCAGATGAGGCATGCGTATCCAGCAGAAGCATTGATTTCACGAGAACAGGCACCATGCAAGTGCTGACACCCAGCAAAGGCAGCGGGTGACAGGCTGCTGACAGCGCTTCACATGCTGTATATTCAAAAATAATTATTGCACACTTGTGAGATAAAAAGAATATTCTCTGTAAGTGTGAAAATAATGCCCTCCGTTTCCTCATCTTTAAACTGGAAAGGAATTGGGCTACATAATTCCTAAGGAAACTCACAGCTCTAAGTTTATGAATGTAAAATAAAAAATGGCTCCTGCATACATTCGTTGGAGAAGAGTGCCATACCGCAGAACACAGGAGCATCTCTTGCTAGTATAATTTCACCCTAGGGTGCAGGCAGGCCCTTAGGCAGGCTGGCTGTGTTTATATAAAACTATTTTCATTGCTTTGTCCTTTGCTGCAACATCTGGGCATCCTCACAATATATGCTAATGTGTAGAATATTACATCAGGATTTAAAAAAACAGTTTCTACTATGATAAGAGATTAAATAAACTTAAATATTAAAATTGCATTAAAATGGTTAAAGTTATACTACAATTTAGTATCTCTTTTTTTAAGTGGAAAAGCACAACTGGTAAGTACATAATGAATACATACTAAGCTTAAGGCACTTTTACTCATGAGAGAGAGAATATAGGCTGTTAGCATGCAGTGCTTAACTCAGCCTAACTCCTTAGGAAAGTTAAAGAAAGCTGTCAGTCCTACAACAGAACTCCCGGCCTGAAAAACTCCCCGCTTTGAAGAAGCACTAGGTTCTCTGGTTGGAGCTTAGTATACGTGTTTCAGTATTTCTCTTCCACCTCAACTCTTCTATTCAACTCAATTGGACCACAGCAGCTTTTTTGTCCTCCTTGAAGAGTCAAATACCCAGTCGTGTATTTTAAAAGAAAATGAAAAAAAAAAAAAAAACCTCAACAAGTATGATTATGAAGCTTTAAAAAGTCTCTCAAGGATGTGGATGAGTTATGACATATGTGGGTCATTAAATATATTTTAAAAGTCTGTCTGTTCTGGATTGACCCACAGAGTAGGAAAGAGAAACTAAATCTATCAAACTATTTGAATCATCAAATACGGAACGATAACGTTCCCTACCCCATCCCAGCCCCCAAGAAAGAGGTAAACAACATAAGAAAAGAGGACGGATTGAAAGCAGATTCCTCAGAGTTATTACATGAGGAAAGTAAATGCCACCTGACTTACCTTGATCTATAAAAATTAAGTCCCAAATTAAGTCCCAAAAGAAGGCTGTGTAAATTCTGAAAGGCAGATTTGCTTGGGGAAGCACTGCTCTTGTCCTCCCCGGAGGAATTTCCTCACTTTCTGCTTACCAAGTACAGGGAACAATACCCAACACTAAAATAAACACGGAGTTTTTCAAAGAATAGGTAGTTGGGGCAGCCACCTAAAGGAACCAATACAAAGTATTTGTAACATTAAGTGTGGCCACAACAGTCAACCCAGAGAAGGCAGGCAGGGTCCCTTCCAACTCAATTTATGTTACTTTGATCTCATTTTATGACCTCTCCCTTCACATGAAGCACTCTATTCAAAAGTGTCAGGACAGTCCTTGGTTCTAAAATGATCAGGGATTAAAAAGCAGCCTTCTTGAAATTCAATCTACTTCATCCTCCACCCTGAAAGCTAAACTTCCTGTTAAAACGTGGTGATGCCTAGAGACCACCGAGGTGTCAATCCAGGACACAGCACAAAACAGGCAGGACACTGACAACTTCATTCGGGCCCACTAATGCAGGCCACCTGTTTCACTGACTTACTTTCTTATATTCCCTCTGCATCCCCATTTGCCCAAGTAAGCTGTAGCACAAAAAAATAAATAAGTAAACAAGAGATTTAAAAAGGAAAACCCATTGGGAACATCATACATCCGTGATGCATACTGAGTCAAGATAATTTCTAAAAATCTTTCCATAATCTCCATCTACCCAGAAAACTCATCAAGCTCTTGCAATACATATTTTAGCTAATATTTTCAACACTCTATCCTTTTAGCCCTTTTTCATCTTTAAACTGGAGCTGGGTCTACATCGCGGGTGGACTCTCTCGTGTAGGACATGGAGTATTATGCTGCTGGGTATGAATCAAGGGAACTGGATGATCGCAGACAGGATACTAAACCTCTCAATAATCACCAGCCAATTCTGGATTGGGCTTCCCGAGCTTCTTTTGGCATTTAGAGTGGAAACTTAGATATTCTGGTATTCGAGCATTCAATCAACAGTTTCAACACCTTCCATGAATTTCCAGCTTTTTCCTCATTTTTGCAAATGTCTTGGTAGTATCATTAGGAGTTAAAAAAGGTCAGTATATTTAGGCATTAATCCATCTCACCAGTAATAATACGCAGTTAATTAAAAAATCTGCTTATAGACTACCATTTAGATTAGCCTCAATTAATTTTAAACTATCAACTATACAGAGACAGCCAAGATTTATTAAATTTAAGATAATTCTTACATGGAGTAAATTTCTTCTGGTATTGTGAACTTTTATGTAGAGATAACAATTTTCTTATTAGCACATGTTATAAAACTGTAGTTTTATTTCAGTGCCAGGGAACTCTGCTTCCAAGCTTAGCCAAGAGAAGCAGCTGCACCATTTATGAAAACCCTCTAAAAGTCAGTATCTAATAAGGCCTATTCCCAAATTCTGTCCTCATTTGCAAACCACATAACGTGAAAATTTTGTACAGATAACATTAGATTGCTGCTCAAAAGCCACAGCCCATAAGAAGGAAAAGTAAACAACTGGAAACATGGCATGGAAAAAAAATATATATATATGTGTGTGTGTGTGTATATATATAACCAAAATGGCATGGTAAACAAATAACGTGTCTGAAATGCCAGCAGAAACAACTATTTTTAAGTTTCAAAATTCAATAGCGCAAATACAACTAAAGGTCCTGTTCTACAACGCACAGCTCACGAATTAATTGAAGTCTTTTCAAGGACCGCATCGTCGCAGGGCAATGTTAAGGCTCTGTGATGCTGATTATCCGAGGGGCAAATACTCAGGAAAGATGAGATGACAGCAGAAAGGAGATCAAAGCCCGTTACTGAAGTAAACATTTCCAGGTATGCCTTAAATTCATGTTGCCTTGTGTCTAATAAATACCCTGTGATCAAAAACCGACTGTTCACAGTTAACCTAATTACCTTCCTTGGAGAATGATTTGTACATTACAGAGACTTGGGTAAGAAGGGAAAAAACAACATAACACCTCATTTAAACCTCACGGAAAACCTGTGAGTTGGACGTTTTTAGCCTCCTCTTTCACTGACGAGAGAGAACACACAGAGAGGGAGTCTTAACTCCCCCGGGACACGTCAGGAATCTGCACAGTGCAGTCCATTAGGCCAGTGCCCCAAGGCACCAAATGGAGTGGCCATCTCCAAAATTCTCAGCATTAAGACGTCACATCACAGAACGCATTAAACTGCATTTTGGCTACACAGGCTTCTGAACTGTGCAAAGATACACATATTTTTAAAATTCCTATTCTGTATATACGCAAAATGATAGAATGTGATACTGTCATGAGTTATCACACCGAATGATAGTATCACATACCTTGGTTGGAAACAGTAAAGTAACGCTATTTCACGTGATGGTTGGGAGTTGTCACCTGCAAGCCCTATGTGTTTGTGTGTATACAAACCTACTGATGTCATCACCTACACTTTTCAAAACATCTGTCTAAGTTGAAATTTCGAGTTCCAGAATATTGGAATGTGCCCGTACAGAACCACATTAAGAGAGATAGCCAAGAAGAAAAAGTTTACAGAATCCAATCAGAGGCCAAGTCAATGAAAGGAATACTAGCTTTTTTTATCCACCGCATTGTTGTGATGGTGCTTTTAAATAAAGGGGTGGTTTATACATATTTTCCTAGAGTTATTTTTTAAGGTAAAAAAGAGACAACAACTAATACTAATTTCCAAATTGTTCTGTATAGTCAAATCACCTTCTCTGAAAGAGATTCAAACTAAAATTCCCCCCCAAACAAAAATAGTTTGGGTATTCCTTTGTCGTTCAGTGAAATGGATTTTTAATCACAGAAGACTACCATGCTACTTCTGGGAAGTGTAAGTCCATGGAGAGGGCACGAGGAAAATTCAGAGAACCTGGGACGAAGGAAAGAAGGCACACTCCTTCCCTGTAGTGTATGTAATGGGTGTCAGAATACGTGTTTTTTGCCCCCGCCGTGGGCCCTTCTAACTCTGTTTACATTATGAATTTTGTATCAGCAAGAAACTGAGATAGTCCCAGAAACTTTCCAAGGACCCAGTGTAACGTGGGATTAGAAAACCGGCATGACAGCATGGTGAAAGGGGACACAAACGCCTGGTAAACAGTGATCCCACTTCCTCAAAATAACTGTCATGCAGTTAAGAAGCTCATAACCAAACCAAGGAACCCAAAAAACTAATTTAAGAAAATAACTAAATTATTCGTAAATGACCACTAAAATGCTACAAACTGAACTCATGAGTTGTAAGAATTCTGAAATATTACAGCTGATTATAACTATAACTCTAAAAAGCAATTCTACTTTACAGAGGTGTCAGACCAGGTAGAAAATCAATGATCACATGGGGTCCCAGGAATCTGATCAGCATTTTTTAGAATCACGTTGCATTTTAGATTTATTCACGACAGTCATGACAGGATGTTTGGGAGGCACAGACAGAGAAAATTTCTCAACAAGGTAACCTTGTAATAAAGTCTAAGGCATAGATCATGACATACGAACACATTCGCAAAAAGAATCTTGAACGGTTTTCTCCGAGAAAGATTTTTGACATCAGTCAAAAACCAGACTGTAATCGATTTTTCACGTAAACTAATAACGAAATGCCCTTCTGTACAAAGCAACAGATATTTGAAACGTCAGAAAAGCTTGGTGGCAGCCAGACTGTAGACGCCCAAGTGAATGTTTTCCCTCAAGATAAATAAGGCTGTGGCAGCTGCTGTCTACACTTACCACCCCTGCCCATATGAAACACGTACAAAGTGTGGAATGGAACAGACGGTTTTGTTATGAGACAAGTTTTGTTTTTGCTTCTTGAAGAAACAAGTTTTCTCTTAAAAGAAAACCAGCTTCCTACCAACCATTTACAAATTTCTGTAAGTGTACAAAAATACAAATATGAAAATAAAAACTACTGTGCACAAATGGAACTTACTTTCCAAGAAAAGCTCTTTATTCTAGAACTTGCATTTCCAAATTCGAAGAAATTTATTTTCCACTCTAATAGCCCTTGCAAGTTAGAATGGTCCTTGCGTGTAAATTGGTATGTTCTATTTGTTTTTTAATCTCATGAGAAACTTCAAGCCAAATGAGACTGGAATTATATAAACGCGTTTGTCCTCAACATCTAACTGAAAAACGATTTAAATTCTGATAACTGAACAGTTGTCAAAACTTTAGGAAATGCATTTCGTCAATCTTCATGTGGTAGGTGGTCCAAATTCAGCATGGAACTGTGCTGCCCATTGAAGCCTACACCTGTTGTGATGGTACTTTCTTGAGTTGAAGGATAGAAGCTATTATCAAAATTTTATTGAAATTTGTACCACTGTATAAAAACGGTATTGGTTCAGCCCAAGACAACGTGCTCAGATATTTCCTAATAGAAGGGCTAGAGATAATAAAAGGGTCTATAGAAGGGAAAAGAAAAAGGAACAGTTATATAACACCAAGAAAAATATAATATTTGCATTTAGCTCCTGATTACGCTTTCAAAATGGTGAAAACCAATGATGGAGCAGTGATAAAACTTACTCAAGTGGCGCAAAATATTTCTCAACACAAAAGGCGATACGATTCCACAGTCATACTCAGTCATCCACTTTGGAAAGTCACCATTCACAACTGAAACCCAAACAAAAAGTCTCCTAGACATTTCATTGTTGTATCCTCAAAACCAGCAATCACAGGAAATTCAAGGAAAAAAATCCAATTCAAAATATAAGGAGCTTGTCCTTTAAAAAAAAGCACTCAGTGGCTAGTGACTACTAGTAAAAGAAAGCTAACTGATGAAACTTTTCATCCCACGACAAACGATGAAAGCTGCAGTCATCATTTGCCGTGGTGGAGTTAGCAGCTGTCTTTCTGTGCTCCATTTCACTGAAAGGGAGACAGCAAGAACACAGGAGCAATAAAGGCCAAAATCTGTTGCAGGGCGTCTGTTTCCACAGCTGGAGACAGGGCACTTACTATTCTATATACAGCAGTCCAGCTTAGACACTCAAGTGGGCCGTGTTAAATTGCAGGGCTGTGCAATCTGACCATTAACAAGTCCCCAATCAGTTTCGCCTTGCCTTGGCCCATAAGCCAATCTGCTTCAAAAACACATTTCCTCCTGTCCCATGAGTGTGACTATGCTTGTTCAGTATTACTTAATGGGACAAAAAACCAAAGACAATACATTATATAACAAGGGCTGGCCCCCTACAGCTAAAGGCCATTAGGAAGAACTGGTCCAACTTGACATAACACTCAATTATTAAGAAACTAGACAAGTTTAGCATGAGATTCTCTCACCTTCATTAGAACTGATTATTTTTTAAAGGCGTGTGTTGTCACAGGCTGTATCTGCAAGCAGTTTTTAAATGCATTTCCAACGTCAACACGTTGGGGCACTGCAGATTAATTTAAAAGTAATACATTTAAAAAATTCTTTTATTCAGAAGGGATGAAAGGGGGGAAGGGGTTGTCTGGATTTTTCAAAACAGAGTTTTTCGACTTTGAGGATATTTGCTAAAACGCTAATTAGTTTCATGGACCTCTACCAAAGGTTGGACCACAAATCATGGTCCCAGAAGCCGGCCAAACATTAAGTTACACTGACCCGAAACAGGGAAACTCCCAGGAGGGAGGAGGATGGAGTTTATTTTAATTACACTGGAGAATAAGCTTGCTGGGCTTGAATCAGTCCCTACCGACCGGCCGGCACATGGAAACGCGCGCTCACTTACCGAGGCGCAGGCTCCCGTGGAACCAGGGCTGGCAGCGTTATTCTCCTCGGGACTCAGAGGGGCTTCCTCTGGCCCCCGAGTCACAAGAATTCTGAAATGCTGTTGCCCCGCATTTTGATCTTGTCTGATCTTGAACGTGCAGCCCTGACCCTGTGGCGTCCTTTCCACGGAGTTGGTCCTGTGGATTTCGGGAGCCACCCTGCGGCCCCGAGATGGCGTCTCCGGGTGGCCGCGCTCTTCCGTGGGGCTCCCATGCTCGGCCCGGGGCTGCGTGGGGTACGAAGTGCTCCTCTCCAAACGAATGCGGGGATACCTCACCAACCTGTCCCCCTTGGTGCCAGTGAACCCGAAGTTGAAGTCACCGGCCAGCCCTGGCGCGCCGGCTTGAGGCTGCTGCAACTGGAAGACAAAGCACCGCTTCCCGGCATTTCCAGAAGCATCTGGAACATGCTGCAGGGACCAGCGCCTGGGCTCCGGCGCCGATGGGCCGCTCTGGCCGTCGGCCCCGAAGGGCGTCAGCCTCACCTGTCGCACGTCTGCACTGGAGGCGCGGTGCTGGATGCGGAGCCCGCCGCCGCCCTCCCGGCCCCCGACGGCCAAGGGCTCGGCCTTCTTGAGGCCGTCGGGGTCTACAGGGCCCGGCACTTGGCGGCCACACATACCATTGACCTGCGGGCCCAGAGCCCTTGCCGCTCTGGGAGGGGAGCTCTCGGGACTCTCGGGCTCCGGACAGCCGCCCCGAGGCACCGAGCCCGCGTCGCCGTCCGGGGCCTCGGGCGGCCCGCACCCGTCAGGGGCCCCGTCGGCCGCCTTGCGCTGCAGCGAGATCTGCACAGATGAGCTCCGGGTGGGCCGCGCGTCGAAGGGGCTCAGGAGCTGTGGGATGAACATGGACGTGCTGCGCTTGAGCGCGCCCATGCCTCCCTGCAGGCCGCCTCCGCCGTCCTCTGCTCCATTCGGGGTGAAGGGGTGAGGGCCGCTCCGCCGCGGGAGCGTGTGGAATGCCATGAAAAAGTCGTCTTCTCTCTCCTGGTCTAGAATCTCTGATTCGGGGGCTGTGTTGCTGCGACCTGAGCCAAAATGAAACCGAAGTCGATGGGCCATGGTGCCCAGAGGGCCAGGGAGGGAGAGGACGAGCGTCAACAAGAAGCCTGGTGCTGCCAGAAGTCAAAAACCAAAGTCACAAACTCCAAGAAAAAGTGTCCCATCTGCCAAACCGTTAGCACTGCAGCACCAAGAGCGACAGATAGCAGAAATAACCCAAGTGGCAAGCGGCATTCCAGGCATGATTGGATAAGAGCAAAAAGCTCTCATCCACACTGTGACAGAGGGTAGGATGGCCAGAACCACATGACTGCGGTCTCCCCCTCCAATGCCAGCTTGTGGACTTAGTGGAGTTTTCCCCCCTCTCACTCTCAATTTTTTTTTTTTTTTTTTTTTTAAACAGCAAGAGCCTGAAACAGCACCTTCCCAGCTGCTGCTTTTCCATCAGACAGGAGTGGCCCCAGCAGGGAGCTCTCACAGCTGACTAAGGCAGCAAACACACTCCAAGCCATGCTGCTATAAATCTAACCGCAC
Organism: Delphinapterus leucas; assembly: GCF_059928025.1. Classification (NCBI taxonomy): domain Eukaryota; kingdom Metazoa; phylum Chordata; class Mammalia; order Artiodactyla; family Monodontidae; genus Delphinapterus; species Delphinapterus leucas. The sequence continues at coordinate 73,438,537 of NC_143142.1, read as the reverse complement.
GGCGCTCACCGGACAGTTCTTTCCGAACCAAGCAGGGCACCGCGACTCTCTCTAACCAATGTGAGAGAAACCTGGCATCCAACACAGAAGCACACGCAGTATATCCGCCCACTTCCCCACCACCTTTCCCACCGAACCAGATAATGACAAGTAAAAATGCCATGGCCGCTGGAAGACTCTTTCACGAGCAATCGGATGTTATGCTCCCCTGTTATTTATGATGTCACCACACTACCATGATGGAATGCAAACTAATAAAATGTACTATAAATACGATTACACACCCCACAGGATGAGTGTCCCTTTAACACGAAATAATTAGACCATGATCTACAAGTAACAAAATAGCTAAATGGAGGGGGGTACAACTTACAACGCTGCCAGTTAAGGTCTGCCTCTGGCTACTACAGCATTTTTCATTTAAAAGATTGGGGGGGAGACGCAATCTCATACATAATATGATTCTCAGACATGGCGGTACCAGAGGAAAGGAGCTCAGCTGGAGAAAACATTCTCTCCCCTATGCCAGACAGGAGAAAAAACAACCACCCTTGTGCCACCACCGCACCCCCCCCCCCGAAAAAAAGGGGAAGGAAAGTTGAAGAAGGGTGGGCATGTGGTTTCGGTAATAAATTAACTTAAATACCATGCAGAAGAAAGGCTGCCTGGAGCTGACTGTTTTCCGGTAAGAAGTCAGCATTATCACCCCAGTTGGGATACAAACATAGAATCTTGCTGTTTTTGAAGAGCCAAAAAGAACCTAAGCAATAAGAGTGAAAGTCCACGTTCAAAAAGCTGTCATCGGATTTGTAGCTAACTTGGAATATATTCTGTGTTTTAAACATACTCTTTTCCATGATCCAGAAACATCAGTTATTTAACAAAGAGGTTTATTTAGGAGGGAGTAAAAAATAGGGGGCGGGGGGTGGAATACCAAGCTGCAAAGAGTGACAAAAAGTTTATTTTAAAATCCGCAAAGCATGACTGTGTCAACAGCTCTGGAGTCCAGGGTGTGGAGCATTAACCTGTGTTTACATACATCCAAATCTGTTTTCTAAAGGCATGTGTTTTAAATGCCAAAAATGATCTCTATGAGAGAAGTGGAAGCCAGTTTGTTTAATGCGAAAACCGCCTAGCACCACTACAGTCAACTACGGTCACGGATAGTCTTAGCTGGGTTAATAGCCAACAAAGAAAAAACCACTGCCAGCAGCATTCACTTCATAGTAACAACACTGCAGATGGCCTGGGGCAAAGCTAGGTACATAAAACACCACTTTTCAGATAAAGTTTGTATTCAAATGGGATTTCTTAGAGCTCTGCATTCATTCAAAGCCCTCTTGGGCTTGGAAGTATAGTTTAGGGCTCATGGCAAGGTCATCTCAACAACAGTTATTCTTTTAGATATTGGAAAACAAAATTTTTACAGTGAATTTCCTTTAATATCAGAAAAATAATGAGTTAAAGCCCATCTGACAAGAGGCAATTCTTCCTCAAAGTCGACCATTTCTTCACCTTGAAGTGTTATTATGCTCAATAAATGAGAGAGTAAGGATTAGTCTCGTGGCTGCATCTATGTCTCCAGGGACTTACTGTTACTCTGCTGAACATTGCTGAATTCAGTGTTTGCTGGATGAAAGACGGAGTGCTAAGAACTGCACCCTCAAGCAGAATTTCTTATTCGATTTAACAAGAAAATAACTGCATACACAAAGCAAAAGTGATTTTAGCTACTCAGTACTACTAAGTATCACCTAAGGTACAAAACGTCCAGTTCAGTGCAACCACCGAGAATCCATATATTTTAATAGAAAAGCTATCAGGATGGTGGGCCAGCATCTGTTGGCTTTCTGATTTGGAGAGTAACACAAGGCATAGGGGATCAAATATGCTCCCAAGTCCCCTAAGGGTTAAAGGCCTGGCTGTTCACCACCACCGGCCTGAGACTCAGGAGACCAGCAGTTACATAATTACGTCAGGGCTCTAGACCTCAGTTCCCTTTCTTCATTTGCAAGGACAGAGAATTAAATGAGTTAACGTTATAAGGTTCCTCCAGACCAAATATTCTATTAAACTCAAGCTATTCAAAAACTTGTAAGTTTCAGTTGAATTCTGCAGAAAGAAGGGTCCGTAAGAACATTTCTTTTAAGCAAATAATATACGGTTGGACCCTCCGTATCTGCGGGTTCCGCACTCATGGATTCAACCAACTCGAATCAGAAACAGTCAGGGGAAAAAAATTCCAGCAAGTTCCAAAAAGCAAAACTTGAATTTGCCTCATACAGGCAACTATTTACATAGCATTTACATTGTATTGCGTATCATAAGTAATCTGGAGATAAATTTCAAGTATACAGGAGAATGTGTTTAGGTTACATGCAAATATTTCGCCATTTTATATTAGAGACTCCAGCATCCTTGGATTTTGGTATCTGCAGGGGTCCTGGAACCAATCCCCCCATGGATACTGAGGGACGACTGTACATAAGTTTCAGGGAAAGCAAACTTGAGTACAACTGACTCCACTGAGTTATAATACCACTTCTGAGAGTGCCTTAAAACATTATACGTATCATAATAATATTCACTTTCATAGTTGGAACACTTGGCTCATAGGTATTTGATGTATACATTCTAGGGAGTTAAATCTGGCAAAGTGCTTTAAGCCAGATTTGCTTCTGAAACTCCATTTCTAAAATGAAATGTAAGTTGTATCAGTTACATACATACGCATATGTATACCTACTTACCTATCAACCTATATAAAATGTATGTACCAGTTTTATGCCTCAGGCATATTTCTGGTTCTTTGAAGTTACTATCTATGAATTTCCCTCGAGAAAGTACCACTTTTAAAAAACAGCTTAATTTTACCTCCTAAATATAGATTCACTTTTTGCTATACACTGTTAATTAGATTTTTGTTTTCCCAGAGAGATTCATTATTGAACATGTCACAGTCACGTGGTCTGGCTTATACATAAAAACCCTGAAAGGTTCATTTACGTGAGTAATGGTGGCGACAGATTTGCCTATCGTTTGTATCCCCAGAAGAAGAGCATAAATACATGGTTTGATAAATCACCAGTGTGACTTTCACAAATATTAATTACGATACAAACAAACACATACACAAATTAATTGTCCTACCCATATAAAAATGTTTGAATTATGAACATTAAATTAGTAATGGGACAAAAATGGTCTTATTGAGGGACATGTATACTGGCAGAAGTACAACATAAATACAGGTTTTTAAAAGATGCTGCTCTAAAAATTCAGGTTTTGAAAAAATGAAGCAAAAATTAAAAATTGGGACCCACTTACCAGTCTGTTTTCATCAAATACTTCAAACAAGAGTCTGTGATTAGATGGGTTTACCTATGAGGGACAGAAATAATATTTTTTAAATGGGCAGAAATAATTCAAGGAATGAAATAAGAGACTGAAAGAATAAAATGCTTTATAACACACCCAAATCAATAATATAAACAATTAACCTGCTCTTTCATCAACTAAATCAAGTTTTCTATTATTGATTTCTATTATTATTCTATGCCTAATATTTAGACATATCAGAAGAATAAAACGCTTAATTTTAAGCTGCTTTTCTAACATAAGAAAGGATAATTCTAAGTAGTTTTTAACAGTTGCTAAATCTCCCCTAAAAAGGCATCCTCGTGCCTGTACACCAAAGGCTACATCCTCGCAAAGGTCTACGCCTGAGGAAATTTCTTAGGCCTAATAATAAAAGCAATGATTAAAAAATAATGAAGAAAATAGTAAAAAGTGGCCCTTTACCATTGTACGAGTACTTTTTAGGCACTATCTCCTTTATTAAATATCAAAACCACATGATCTCGTTTATTCTCAAAGCAGCCCTATGCTGTATAACTGTCACCCCAATTTTACAAATGAGGAGCTGAGCCCAGCAGGGGAAAGTAACTTGCCCAGGAGCTGGTTATGCAGGGCAACCAGGAGCCCCACCAGGTCTGGCCTGTGCGTCTCCAGAGCCCATGGTTCGAGCCATTAGAGAGACAAAGAAATAAAAGATGGCCCCTCTTCCAGCAACTGTGGGGTCAATGTCAGAACTACTGGGCTTTCGATGTCTTTTTGCTTCTTTACCCAAACCTCACTGAAATAGCAGAAATCATCCTTCGGACTCAAGTATTCAATATCATTTAGTTAAGGACCAACCATGTGTGGGACATGGTGGGAAGTGTTCTCATTTCTATCATTGTACGTAAATCCTGGAAAACAACCTTTCCAAGTGAGGATTCCTCTCTCCAGGAGCCTGTGCGGAGTGTGAGTCCTTGGGGGGGGGGGCTTTCTCCAGGGTTGGAAAGGATGTAAGTGGTAGGACCCAGGTCCACCATCACTAAGTAGAGGGAGGGAGAAGGGAATGAAATAACATTTGATGGTACAGAGAACACGACTTGTGCTTCTGACCCCTTGGCTTGCTCTTAGCCTAGTGATGGAGCAGGCAGGTGGGCAGGGGGCTTAGTGTCTGTTTGAAAGCTCAGTGAAGGGTTGTACTGCTGACCAGTGCATCCACAGGCTGTTGCAGAAGCTGGCATACAGTAAGCACTCAATAAAGATTTGTGCAATGAATACAACAAAAATGTTTTTTTAAATGACCCCCCCAAAAAAATAGAGTTTACATATATTTAGAGCTTATATAAGTTGGAAAAAACCTTGGATGTACTAAAATTTACAGAAATGCGGCCAAGGTGTTAAACTGAAAGAAGTCTAAGTAATTTGGAGTATTACAAGTGGAAAGCTGTATCTGAGAGTTAGCTACGGGCCAATAATATCTATCTGCCCCCATTACTTTTTCAGCCCTTCATGAAGTAATTTAAAATACATCTGGTAGAGGCTACACATAGGATCTCACCAAGTATTAAAATATCCATGCCATATTTTAGCTCTGAACATAATAGAAAACAGATGTCGTATATAGCGATCTAAGTTCGGAGCACATAAGATACCATCGTGATTGAAAGGAAGAAATCAGGACCAATTATAACGAGTCTAATGGTAATACTGTTCTTTGGGAAGCTACACGAATCAGAAGATCTTATTTAGAGCATTTCTGGAAGGAGAGTAGTTTTTAATATCACAACTATACAGATGATAAAAATTAATTCATCCTGAAGAGGAAAAAACCCTCTTTTCCATTAAATACCTGAGCAGCTTAATATTTTCAAAATTTCAGTACAAAAAAAAAGCAACTGCAAAAATTCACTGAATAGTAGTCTCCATTAATTCACAGAATTCAGTCTTTCTACACATAGCTCTTCTAGATATTAAATACAAAAGGTTGAGGAAATCTACCTAATTGGGTGATATTTAAACTCCAGAAGTAGTTTTATATTACACACAAACTCACACTGAATCTCTGAATTGTAAAAATTTTCTTTCCTAATTGGAACACGACTGGCAACCTTTAGGCTTCTTTTTAATCATGTTGCTTCTACTGGGTTCGTGTCTCATAGAAATAAATAAGCTCTTGTTTTAATTATATTTTACCTTATTTTTTTTTAAAGAAAAACTTGCATAGAAAAGCTAAAATATGGTATTTGGATGCCTTTCTTTTTGTTTCCCTCAAACATCCCAAAATGAAACAAGTCCAGATTTTGTTACCACTAGTCACAGTCTTTGAAAATTTGGGGCACATTAGGAAGCTACCCAACCATTTCTCCTCTTAAAAGGAATTTCATAATAAAAATTTAACAGACGTCACTCAATGTGAGTCTGTTGTGATAATATATCAATCTAGTTATCAATAACAATTATTACCCCCCCCAAAAAAGAAAAACTTACTCTAAAATAAAATTCTTCATTCCACTTTGGGTTCAGCGTCTGGAAGAAAAATTATCTTGTAATTTATTTTACAGTCTTTTGAAACATTAACAGTTACTAGTACAATGCAGTCCACACAGTTGCTTAAACTTTTTCTTTCCCCCCCACTAAAAACACAGCTAAGAGATTTTCAAAATGGCAATAGAGGAAGCATTTAGTCAATTATCTGAGACTATTCTATCAATCAAACTAGATGGGGATGGGATGTATTTATGAAACAGATGATTCACAGGTAAGAAACCATAAATTTCATGCTATCAACCAGAAGGAATAACGTCAGGGACCTAACAAAGAGCCATCATCGTGAAAACAAAGATATTCTTCAAGAAATTAACACTGATATGATTATTCTATCAAGAAGGAAATGAACTTTGCTTATTTCCCTCAACCTGCTACAAATCTGTCTTGGAGAGCAAAGAAGCAGGTGGCAGGAGGGTGACAGTGTTCACTATTTATACAAAAACTGAAATCTGAAGACTATTTTATAAAGAACAGTATTGATGATCAGATTATATAACATGAAAAAACTCTGCCAGTTATAAACCAAAAGTGAACTCTTTTCCCCCAAATACCCAGGTTTAAAAAAATTCATCTACCTATCCTCCAATCCTCCTCTCTACCCATCCACACCCATCCATCCATCCATCTCCACATCAATCTATATAAATATACATCTCACAAGGACATGGAAAGATACTTTTGTCCTCAGCTTGGATAAAAGATGGACTACCAAACAGCCTTTGAAACTAAGATGAAACATACTATGGGAGAATACATTTACACATGTGTTTGTGCATTTGGACATGCATCACACTCTGAAATAAACACGTCTCTCAAAAATTCTATGTAAAAATTTGAGACTGAAAAATCACCACCTCACCAAGGACTACAGATATTTTAAACTTAGAATGCTATTTGTCTTTATCAATCTATTTCCTTTAAAACCTAGTGCAGGAAGCAGCAGCAAAATAAAAGCAACACAAAGCACCATAAAAAAATAAACTGAATTTGTAAAACACTGAACTGGCATTAAAGAAAAAAAAAAATCAGCAATTTCCCCACCCACAACTCAACGGGGCGTTTAACCCTAAATAAAGGGGTTTCACACTTCTAGCTGTGAATCGAGCCGGGGATGGTAACGAGTGAGAGGGATGGGGGGAGGACGGGGGAGAGGTGGGAGCAGGCCCAGGTCCGCCATGGGCTGCAGCCGGTCCGGAGCCCAGCTTCATGGAAATGCAGAGGGGGAGAGGCAAAGGACAGGTGAGGGAAGGAAACAGACAGGTGAGACCACAACACGCATGAAGGACCAGGCACCCGGCCACGAGGAGAGGACGATGAAAACAGTTCTTAAACCCCGGGCGCAGCACAGAAATACTAACCAGGAGGCTGGCTGCCGAATGAGGCAGACAGCGCAGCCCCGGCTACGGAGCGACACCCTCTACCGTGGAGCGGAGGGAGGAGGACCTCCCCTCGGAAGGAAACACATTTCAGTATCCCCGATCGCCGGCTGTGGTGGCTTTGGTGGCTTTGGTTCTCTGCTCCCTCCGTGTCTGGCAGGCAATCAGGTCCCCGACTGCCTTCCCTGCAAGGCGGGCCTCCCGCCCCGCTGGAAACTCAACCAGCGGCAGCGCCCAACAGGGAACAATGGCCTCCGTCCTTCACAGGAATCCTCCCCACTCATCAAAATACCGGCTCCCGTTCGCTAAACTGATTTTCGGTGCCAGTCGGAATGCCAGGTGGAAGACACGCTAGACTGCTGTGCCTTCCTTACAGAAAATGACCTGGCCGCAGACCCCTGGCGTCGTCTGCACGATGGCAGGAGAATTACCATTTTTTAAAAGCCATCACGCTCTCCAGGAACTGCTTATCACACAGAGTGTTGAAACTGTTTACCCCGCAAAGGTGGGGAGGGAAAAATAATAGGAATCTATAAGTAATACTGAAGCACAGATAAGAACAGTACTTCTGATAGAAAACATGCATCTTCAATAAATCCTCCAAATATGGAGTAAATATATGTTTTAATATATTTTATAGATAGATGAATTAAGATGTAATTATGGATATAAATCTATGTTCTAATATATTTTATAGATGTATATAAAAACATGGAGATAGATGAGTTAAGAGATAATATGGATATATGTTTTAGTATATTTTATAGATGTATATAAAAATATGGAGACAGATGAATTAAGGCATAATTATGGAAACAAATCTTTAATGAAATCATAGGTGTAAAATTTAGAAAAGTGAAACATACACACAAAATGTGTAGTTTTATTGTTAATATTTTTTATTTGTTTTTGTGTAGCTAAGCAAGTATTTTGCTTCCTTTGGTAATACCTGTTTTAAGTTAAACCATTCCCTTTGTGCCTACCAAATCCACAAGCCACTCCATTTCATTAAATGTATTTTAAATTGCTTTAACTTTCTTTTCATAAACTAACAAGCCAACAAGAACAAGCCCTTGTTTTGCCTTATTCTTTGCAGGGAAAAAAAAATTCTACTTGTAATCATGCATATTTTAATACTGTTTTTATAGTCATTTAACTAAAAGCCAAAACCGGTATCTTGGGTTAACACTGAAAAGTCTGAATTGAATTTATAGATTTCATACTGAGAGATGCTTAAAATGCAAATACGGCCATCTTAAAATATAAACTTCTACAGAGCTCAAAGACATAACTTAATGAGATTTAATTATGACTTAAAAGATGTTTAATTAAGGATGGACCTTACCTTTTTAATTGTTTTTGTCTGTACCAAAGCAAGTTCTCTATTCTCATCTGCTACGTACAATGAAAGCTTCACATATGGATCACTGTAAGAAAAAATAGGATTATACTTTTCATTTTAAAAATACAAAAAGGAAAGTAGCCATAACCTAACTGAAAATGCAAAAATATCACTTAATAACCAGCTTGTATAAATTTCACAAACTAAGCAGTAACATTTTTAACATGCTTATAACTAGGTAAATATACTGAGGAAAGTTTCTATCACCTAGAACCATGGATGTTTATTTAAAAGCAAAACCAACATCAAACTCGTATTCTAATTTAAAAGATCATCTTCTCTACTCTTAATGCAAAAGAATTAACCTCCCATAGTATTTTTTCTAAGCACAATCAGATTCTGAAAAGATTACAAGAAAAATTATTAAAAGGCATATAAAATTTGTTCAGACTAGTAAAATCTAGCTAGAAAATTTAGTTTGCATCTTATTTATATTCTGATTTCCATTACGTTGGTAAAAATTATTTTTCTTTCACTAGAGGTAAAACAGGCATTGTTCATCTAAGTCAACATATATCATCTTATACATTAAAACAAAAACATACAGACAAAAAATTAAAGCCCAGTAAGTCAACAGAGTTGCCCAAAGTTACAGATTTTAGTAAAGTCTTGATTAAATTTCGGGTTTCCTGACTACAAGTTCCAGAGTTCCTATCATTTCCTTGGGAAACTGAAAACTTTTAGCCAGAAGTATATTGAAAGGATTACTTAATGTGAATTATCTACGAAGAGCTTGGTAAGTCCACTCCTCACACGTTCCGGAGTTGCTAACACTGGGAGAGCTCAAATCTAGTTAAACTATAAGAATTTGGGATCCAGCTTCTTCTGTTTTACACTTGAGATCCTTAAAATCATAGGAAGGGCCTTCGTGTATTCAATCCCCAAATTTTCACTCATCTAATTATCGATAGTGGATGATTTATTTCTATCCAATTTGAGAGTTATCCTTTAGTAGTTATACATACCACGACTATTAATCCTTATTTTGCAACTTCCAGGGTATTTCTAAAGATTATACAGAGTACCATAAAATGCTTAAGACTATATTGGTGTTTATTAGATAGCTCAATAAATATGCCGTGAAATCCCTTAAGGAAAGAGAATGGTGTGATAAAATGAAAAGTATAGTACTAACAGGACTATACTTGATATCCAAAAAACAGAAATCAAAAGTCAGTGAAAAATACTGTTGGTGTCTATATGTAGTATTTATTACCCGTAAGATGCATCTCAGTAGAAGTTACACCCCCCATCTCCTTCAACAAACACACAAAAAAACAATAGAATTTTCTCAGTTATATTCTGAGTAAATATTTTTATTTTTAACATTCTGGTTTAGAAGAAGGTATTAGTCAACCCTCTGTCACTTAACCATAAACCACAGATTCTGTTTCACTAAAGAACATCTAACCAGATGCACCTACTTCTCCTCATCTGGAGATCACCCTCGGCCTCAGAATAAAGATGAACCAAGAACCAGAACCTAATCTAGGTCTGAAGACCCTAAGAACCCCTTCCTCATCAGAGCCATGGTCTGGGTGATGGACCAGGAGTATAATTCTAGGTCAGCGGTTCTCAGATTTGAGCATACCACAACTGCCTGGGGGCGGGAGTAGTTAAAACCCAGATTGCTGGGCCCCAAATACCCCCAAAGGATCTAGTAGGTCTGGGGTGGGACCATAGAATTTGCATCTCAAATAAACGCCCAGTGATGCTGGTGCTCTTGAGTCAGGAATCACACTCTGAGAACCACTGTTCTACATGGTATTTGAAAAGAGTATTTTCTAGTTATAGAAACCCATTTTCTATTTCCAGCCACCAAGCTATTGCTAAAAAGAGCTCACGGCCTGATATCTGTTATCTCAATAGGCTCCCAGTATGCAACGGAGGTGATTGCACGCTCGTACACACACACACACACACACACACATCACAGAGAAGACAAAAAACTCTGCTGACTGCCATCTCTTCTTTTCATGCCCCCTGGCTGTCACGATTGCTGCCTGTTATATAACTGCAATAAAGAGCTAGGCACTCACTTTAATGAACATCCACATTCTTCCTCTAATCATTTACTGACCTCAGTTTATATCCCCTGAATAGTTCACAATGAGTGACACATACAGTTGGGGTTTGAGGGTGGGGTCTCTGAGGACATTGTCCCCCAGCTGTGACAAGGAAGGCATGTCTGGGCCTGTCTTGAGTGCTCATCCAGGCAGAAGTAGGTACTACGGTGACGATGTGAAAGATTGACCAGGAAGCTTCCTGGAAGAGAATTCAAGGTGAACAGAGAACCAAAGGCCAAGGGTGGGAGCTGGTGAAAGGACAGTAGGAGCAAGTTCAAGGGAAGGGAGCACAGGGCTTGGGATGGGCTGGTGAAAGGATGGTAGGCTGTAAGTTCAAGAGTGGTGGGGCTGGAGTGGGGAGGGGAGCCAGCTGTCCAGATCCGTCTCCCTTTCCAACAGTACAGCAGTACCACTCCAATCAACAAATGTTTACAGAGCACCGACTACACTCCCAGGAGTGGGCAACAAAAAGGATTAAACAAAAAAGGATCAGGGGCTTCCCTGGTGGCGCAGTGGTTGAGAGTCCGCCTGCCGATGCAGGGGACACGGGTTCGTGCCCCGGTTCGGGAAGGTCCCACATGCTGGGCCCAGGAGCCATGGCCGCTGAGCCTGCGCGTCCGGAGCCTGTGCCGGGAGGGGCCGCAACAGTGAGAGGCCCGCGTACCACAAAAACAAACAAACAAACAAACAAGTGGTTGGACTAAATTAGTGGTTTTCAAACTGCAGACTCGAGAGCCTTAGTTCTGCGTAACTATCTCAGGATAACTACAGGCTACCATTTCCACCTTAATCTGTTTTATACATGGGTTGTTCATGTTAGAATATTTTTGGACAGGGCTCTGTAGCTTAAAAAAATGAAGTTTAAAGCCAGTGGACTGGATGATTCCTTTTGGTTAGGATATTCTGAATCTCAGAATAATTCAAACTCACTTCTCTTCATTCGTAATAACAATAGCCCAGCCCATCCTAAGTAAATACGGACTGGCTTCCTAAAGATATGGCAGGAAGAGGGAATAACACCCTATCCTCTCCACCAGGGAATGAAGGGTGAAGCCCACAGTTGTATGAGAACACCCCCCCGCCTTGATCATCACTGCGCTGGTATTTTCTTATACACGTTACCAGCTCTAACCAACTTACCTATGAGGTATCAAGAACATATCACCTGAGCAATAACCGAAACAAAAGGCAGGAAGGTGTGCATGTGTGTCAGGGGGAGGGGCAAGGCTGAGGGACAGCAAGCCTCATCACCAGCTTCTTTTCAAAAGCTTGCTTGTTGTTCTAACCCCTGACGGCCTTCATCTGAGTGTGATGCTCCGCAGAAGTGGTGGGAGGAAGAATTCAGTTCCCAGAGACTTTTTCACACTGACTTGAGCTGTCTGATAGAGGCAGCAGCTCTGGAAGAAGCTTCTGCCCTCTGAAGCTCTACTTCTCAGATCTCACACTCTCTACACCTTTACTACGAAAGGCCGGCCAAATCCTGAGGTCAATGGTAGGTTATGTTCAAGACTTACCTGGCCCCAGCTAGACCACCAGAAGGTTTAGGAAAGACACATAAAAAGCTCATCAGGGGCTTCTATTATGGGGAGTAGACACAGGGTACAGCTATAGGGGCAGAGGTTCCGGTTTTCATGTTACTCCCTGTACACTGAAGATTTTTGCTGCTGTTATTAACCAGTAATACATAATACTTTTATAATTTTAAAAAAACCAGGAGGGCCATGGAGGGAAGTAGGCAAGAAGACCATCTATCTCCTCGGCTGGTACTTCTTCATTTGGTGCCCTTGACCATCTCCACTGGAGTCTCAAATCTCAACTTCACCAGCTCTCTAAGTGACCTTCAGACAGTCACTTAACCATTCTTAACTTAACCACTCTTAACTTCAGGTGGTTCATGAATGAAACGGAAATGATAATTCCTAACTCAGAGCATCACTGTAAGGACCAGAGAGTATTATGTATTAATATTAGTAGCCACTTCAGCACCAAACACACAGTATGAGAATGACAGCTGTTGTAACTGAGTCTGTTCTTTCCTCTCTTTCGAGACTTTTGAGGTTCTCTGTTGCTCCTTCCAAGCCCCCTAACTTCTGCTGTGATTGCTGATCTAATCTGACACTGATTACCTTATAGCATAAATTGGGTGCCGGCCAACCACAGCACACTAAGTGTCCCATGCTCCCTCATTATTCATGCTGCGTGGAAGCCCCATGGGGATCTGGGTGGAGATGATCAAACTGGTAGTATTATTTACAACAAAACTCAACAGGATTCACTCTTGGCAACCAGTTACTGTCCTAGTGGCTGGTCTTCAGTGCAACTCATTGACATTACTCTCCAGGAGGCTCAACGCTTTGTGGATTAGAAGAGAAATGCTGTTTTCCAAACCTTTTGTTTTCTCTGCATAGTGAAGCTATTTGGGTACTACATTCTTTCTTTTCAGCCTTTATAAGGAGACAAACTGATGTTAGGATTCAAATAACATCCTAGTATTAACTGAGTACCTATATTCCAGGCAAGGACACAGGCATCGGAAATAAAACGACACTGTCCCGGCCCCATTCGAATGGGGCACGGAAGCAAAGCGATGATTGTGACACACTGTGCAGAGTACCCTGGCACACAACACTTCTAAGAGAAAGACTGCAGAACTACGGGACTGCGCTGATCTTAACCAGGCTTCAAGAATTCAGAGATGGGTCTCATTCTACCTTCGTCACCATTAAGCGAAAACAGTACAGACAAGGTCATTTCTCAGGGAGAGGTGGAAATAAGATTTTCTGGGCTTCCCTGTTGCTCAACCTCCCGGGACACACTGAACAAGGGCAGTTAGTCCTGATGTGTCATTAATGGGGTGACCCCCTCCATCGGAGTCACCCAGGTGTTCCATGACAAACAACCACGTGGAGAGGCTAGTCCTTTCGCACTGATCACTCATTTTCATCAGACTAGTCTTTGATGAGATTGATGTACTATTTTCAAGGAGGCAGGGCAGTGAAGGGGGAGGCGGAGAGGCAGGCGGAGGGCAGAGTTGCCTCCACAGGCAAAGTGTTCAAGGGGGATTACGTTCAGACTGCGGCCAGGCTGGAATGGCACTGCCTCGTCTACCAGCTGTAAACCTGTCTTTCCAAGAGACTTGGATGTTTTGAGAACAGTGAGAACGGTCTTCCTTTTTCAACCGTGCCTCCTGAGGGAGTGCTCCGCCATCACCTGAAGGAAGCAATCATTCTTTCCCATAAAATGAAGCTGCTTAACGTGCTGCTGGGACAGTCTGTGAAAGGATTGTGTCTTTGTTCCCTGTGAGCAAAAAGCAGAGGTCTAATGTAGCATATCACACAACACTACAGGGGAAATTTATTTTCACTACCCCATGTATGACACACTAAACCTTAGCCAACCCAGAGAAAATTTCATTGGAAAACCTGTTTTGTTGAAGGTTTCCTCATACCTTTCCACTTTTACTATCATAGTTAGTGTTACATAAATTACTGGTATCTGTAATAAAGAAATAATGCAGAACACTTACAAAGCAATAAGAAAAAAAATTACCTGGAAAGTGTGAGAGAATAAAACACATGAATATATGTGATAACATCAAAACTGAAGTTCTCATCTAACAGGTGGTCCCAGATGCAAAAATAGCTAACACTTTCTAAAGAGAGGCAGACATTTTAATACCCTACTACTGCAAAGAAATTATCACAAGTGTTTCTGGAAAGCAGTATGGCAGGAGGTATCAAAACATTCAAAGAATTGATGCCTTTGATTCAACAAATCTATTTGTAAGGATTAATCCCAAAGAAATAATCAGAGATGCAGGCAAATATTTATCTGCAAAAGATACTCATTACAGCATCATATATAAGAAAATACTGGAAGCAACTTTCCAGTCCAAGAGAGAAGTGATTAAATTATGGTATAATCAGGCACTAGAATATTATAAACCATTAAAGCATCTTTTCAAAGAATATTATTAATTGGGAGAAAATATTCATAGTATAGCATTAAGGAATAAGCATGATCTAAAAATGTGACTAATTCTATATAGTCACATTTTTTTGTTGTTGTTAGTCAATAATGCTTACAGTTTATTTACGTGGGTAGCACTTAAAATCTGTTATGCTTTCATGGTTACATTTTCCACACTAAGCATATATATATACAACATATATATATATAACATATATCTATATAAAACATATATATATGTAACATATATATATATATATATATATATACACGCACGAAAGCAACTGACACGTAGCTAAAGTTAATAGTTGTTCTCTCTAGATTACAACTTTATGAATTAGGTTTATTTTCTTCTTTGTGGTTTTTATTTTTTTCTAACTTTTCTACTGTGAGCAAGTACTACTTTTATAAGTACAAAAATTATGAAAATAACTATAGTTACACATACGCTACAACTATAACATACTCTTCAGTGAGCCATGGAACCCTGTAATTTCATGGCTAGCCTAAAACCTTAATAACAAACACAAAAGAGCTTCAGATGTTTTTTCTACCCAGAAAATTGCCTCAAATGGGTGACTACGGAAGATATTTGAAAGAAATATGCACATATATTCTAGCCCTTGACATTTACCGAAAGGCATGAATTACACTTTGAAATACATCACTTGTCACCAACACTGACAATGAGTTGCTCTTAAATATGTATGACCTTTCAACAAATGCAAGAAAGCAATGGGTCTACTACAGACAGATGCATTTTTACCTTTGTCCAAGGTAGGTAAAGAGGCATTAAAACTTTATAGCTTAGGTGGAGGCATAACCCTCCCAGATTTCAAAGCTCCAGTAATCAAAACAGCATGGTACTGGCACAAAAACAGACATGTGGATCAGTGGAACAGAGTAGAGAGCCCAGAAATAAACCCACACACCTACGGTAAATTAATCTTTGTCGAAGGAGGAAAGAATATACAATGGGGAAAAGACAGTCTCTTCAGCAAGTAGTATTGGGAAAGCTGGACAGCCGCATGTAAATCAATGAAGTTAGAACACACCCTCACACCATACACAAAAATAAACTCAAAATGGCTCGAAGACTTAAATATAAGACATGACACCATAAAACTCCTAGAAGAGAACATAGGCAAAACATTCTCTGACATAAATTGTAGCAATGCTTTCTCAGGTCGGTCTCCCAAGGCAACAGAAATAAAAATAAATAAATAAACAAATGGGACCTAATCAAACTTACAAGCTTTTGCACAGCAAAGGAAACCGTAAACAAAACGACAATCTACGGACTGGGAGAAAATATTTGCCAATGATGAGACCGACAAGGGCTTAATTTCCAAAATATACAAACAGGTCGTACAATTCAATAATAAAAAAACAAACAACCCAATCAAAGAATGAGAAGGCCTAAATAGACACTTCTCCAAGGAAGACATACAGATGACCAATAGGCACATGAAAAGCTGCTCAACACTGCTAATCATGAGAGAAATGCAAATCAAAACTACAATGAGGTATCACCTCACACCAGTCAGAATGGCCATCATTAAGAAGTCTACAAATAACAAATGCTGAAGAGGGTGTAGAGAAAAGGGAACCCTCCTACACTGTTGGTGGGAATGTAAATTGGTACAGCCACCATGGAAAACAGTATGGAGGTTCCTTAAAAAACTAAAAACAGAGTTTGTATATGATCCTGCAACCCCACTCCTGGGCATATATCCGGAGAAAACTATAACTCGAAAAGACACATGCACCCCAATGTTCATAGCGGCACTATTTACAATAGCCAAGACATGGAAACAACCTAAATGTCCATCAACAGATGACTGGACAAAGAAGATGTAGTACGTATATACAATGGAATATTACTCACCATAAAGAGTGAAATAATGCCATCTGCAGCAACATGGATGCACCCAGAGGTTATCATACTAAGTAAGTCAGAGAAAGACAAATACCACATGATATCACTTATATGTGGAATCTAAAATATGACACAAACGAACTTATTTACAAAACAGAAACGGGCGCAGAAAGCAAACTTACGGCTACCAAAAAGGAAAGGGGGTGGGGGAGGGACAAATTAGGAGTCTGCAATTAGCAGATGCCAACTATTATATATAGAATGGACAAACAACAAGGCCCTACTGTACGGCACAGGGAACTATGTTCAATGTCCTGTGATAAATCATAATGGAAAAGAATATGGGAAAGAATGTATATATAACTGAATCACCCTGCTGTACACCAGAAACTGACACAACATTGTGTATCAACTATACATCCACTCAAAAACCCCAACAACTTTACAGCTTCGGCACATTCTGTGAAGCTGCTGAAAATATACTTTTGGATATTTCAGGAATGACTTGGCTGTTTGGAGCAGCTTGTGGTTTGCCCCTATCCCAGCACCTTTGCAGTCACCCAAGTCTTGAAATGGCTAGTCAGGACCAACTCTCTCCTTGTCCTCTGCCATCCGCAACCAGTCACTCGGGGGTCCCAACCCTGGGTCCTAGAGACCCTTTGGAGTCGGGGGGTGGGAACACTGCATGTGCATCTGTTTATCTCTGACACATAAATACACAGTTCTGTTTATATCGATGTAGATATGCAGTAGCCCATGAAAATATTTAAGCCAGAAGAGTTTGTTTTTAAAACAATTCGAATTAAAACCAATGTTTTCTTATCTTCTGCTAGGACAAATATCATTCAGTCACTAATAGGCAAAGGTCCACCTACAAATTACTAAAACGTTCACACAGATGTCAAAGGAAGTGATAGCTGTGACATGCCTTTGTCTCCAGCATTTTCTATCATGTGTTTTTCCCGTATACATGCAATCAGCAGAGATTAAGAAACCACTTTTCTTTCATGCTAGTAATAGTTTAATAGAGGGACTTGCCCAGCGGTCCAGTGGTTAAGACTCCACGCTCCCAATGCAGGGGGCACAGGTTCAATCCCTGGTCAGGGAACTAAGATCCCACATGCCGCCCAGCGCGGCCTGAAAAAAAAAAAAAAAAATTAAAAAAAAAAAGAGAGATAGCAACTCACAAAGCCATAAGGAAACAGGGAAACCAAAAACTGCTCCCTTATCAGAAACTGTTCGGTAATTAATTCCTCCAATAGAGTGTCCACCATGTGCAAAGGACTGTGGTGGACACCAAGGGGGGAGGTCAAAAAAGTGGGGGGCAGGGGGATAGAGGTAAACAGATGCTGCCCTCAAAGAGGCTGTCTACCCCTGCTCCAGAGAAACCGAAGTCAGACAAGAGTGAATGCATATAATATGCAGATGTCGCCTTTATGAAAGTTGGCTATATACATATATTAAGAACTCAAAAAAGTCATAAATTTTTATGTTTATTAGATGATCTGAAATGCAGGGACCATCTTATGAACAGAAATAACTTCCGTATCATTTATTAAGCACTTTCTGAGTTCACAGCATTGTGCGTGGTGCCTTATGTATACACCATCTCTGATCTTCAGAATAACCCTGGTAAGCAGGGTGTTAGTAATCCCCATTTCATGGATAAAGAAAAGATAATATCCTAGTACATACGTGCATATGAAATGCTATGGAGCCATTAAGATGGTATTGATGAGGAACCTGATGTAGTTGCCTACACTTTGTTTACAAAGAAAGTTTAAAATTTTTAATTAAACTATATTAGCAATTAGAATTAAACTGTAAAGGCATATACACCTACTGCATTATAAATATACCAAGCTATAAACTAGTGTTTATTACCGCATTTATGAGACCATGAGTGATTTTTTTCCTCCTTTCATTTCTCTCTATATTCCAAATGATAGAGATGGTCACTATTTAGGCTGGAACACTGAGACCGCAAGGTGACATAGGTAGTCCCTATGGCCAGCCTCTCTGCCCCTCCCCACCAGGGAAGTCTCACTGGAAATGGTCCCAAACAAATGGCAACAACCAGAAAATTCAAGTTAAACATACCAGACTTGTGCTGATAAAGTACAGTGGGATAAACGTTACAAATTTACCGTCAATTTCTAATTGAACCACCACCTTCCTTTTCAAGTAACAAGGTCAAGACATCTCAAAGAGCCTTTAAAGAAAGGTATATAAACCCACTCAGTGGAGTAAAAAGGAATGCCCTTTCTTAGTATCCCTGTTAAGTATCCTGTTGGTGAAATATGCTTCATCACCACTGGAATAGTGTCTATTTGTGGGACCCCTGCCAGTGAAGTGATGTTTAATTACCATGTCACCACTCAGCAATTCAAATCATGCACTTGTAAGAGAAATTACCAATTTTCCAAATTGATTAGACAAGGCTGCACGAAAGTGTATCTTCTGAAAATATAGTTCAGAAACACATCACAGCACGTGCACATACTCAAACCACATGCACACAGACAGGTGTTACTCAACAACCTGAGAGTGTTTACAAAGCTTAGAGGGTTTTACTGCCTAATGTAGGTGGAATACCCAAAAGTAATCCATGATGAGATGCTTTAAATGTGGATTTCTCTGATTAGAAATGGTACAAGAAAGTTAAAACTACTTTGCATGATTCCTCATGTAGTATAGTAGTCCTGTCTCTTAATATGCAATAAACATTATAGACATTATGGAAATCTTCAGCCAAATGAGACCATTATAGCAAATACTATAATTACATACATCATTCATTTCAAATTGCTGTAGGATAGTTCAGAGGTACTTTTATTTATTTTATTTTTTTAAAGATTTATTTATTAGTTCTTTATTTTTATTTTGGCTGCATCAGGTCTTAGGTGTGGCACACGGGATCTTCGTTGAGGCATGCGGGATCTTTAGTTGCGGCGCGCGGGCTCTTTGTTGCGCTGCGCGGGCTTCTCTCCAGTCGTGGCGCGCAGGCTCCAGCGCGCATGGGCTCTATAGTTTGCTGCACACAGGCTCTCCAGTTGAGGTGTGTGAGCGCAGTAGTTGTGGCGCACAGGCTTAGTTGCCCCGCGACATGTGGGATCTTAGTTCCCTGACCAGGGATCAAACCCGCGTCCCCTGAATCATAAGGCGGATTCTTTACCACTGGACCACCAGGGAAGTCCGTCAGAGGTACTTTTACTCACCTTCTTCAACCTTTACTCGAGTAGTCATGTTTGTTACCTTCCAAGGACTAGTCCAGCATAAAGTAGTAGGATCCAAACCCATAGGATCCCTACTTTAAGGACTCAGGATAACTAAAACCGCAGGAGTATATATACAGGTACTCACACCAAGACTATGTAGAGCTCAAGTTCACTTTATATAAACTTTAAATAGTCCTTAAAAGCTCTGGCTGAACAAAAATCTGTATAATGAATCATTTCTGCATTACCTCCCACCACAGCCCCACAGACATGGTTTCACGAACAGAGATTTTATCTGTAAAACAAGTGTTTTTAAATACACGCACATACATACACACAAACACACAAGTCCTACTATTGTTAG
The DNA here is from genome assembly GCF_059928025.1 of Delphinapterus leucas. Classification (NCBI taxonomy): domain Eukaryota; kingdom Metazoa; phylum Chordata; class Mammalia; order Artiodactyla; family Monodontidae; genus Delphinapterus; species Delphinapterus leucas. Next base: position 73,418,380 of record NC_143142.1, on the reverse strand, counting down.
TTAAAAGAGCATTTGGTCTTTGTCAATAAATTTACCTGTGTGCATTTAATTCATTAAGAAAAGGTCCCAGAAGACTGTCCAATGGGAAATATATCCACAGGACAATATAGAATCAGTATAATATATGCACACTTTCAAATTTACCACACAACTAAATTCTTAATTCATTATCAGCTTTTACTGATCTTAATTATTTAACTGGAATAATTAATATAACCTCAAAGCTGTAAGTTTTCAAACAAAGACCAAGTTATGCCTAATATACTTGTATATTCATTTACCAAATGCTCCACAGACTTATTGTAATTCCTGCCTAGAGAAGGGTTATCAGCTGGAAAATATTTACGCAAATTGTTTAGCACAAAGGGTAATAAACTTCTACAACGCTACAGAAGTAAAACGGACAGGAATTCCAAGAGGTAGGTCAGGCAGGAGCTCTACAGATGAGGCAAATGTGTTAATAACAGATGCAGAAATGGCTATCAAGGAAGAGTTCACTGTACATGGCTCTCCCATATCACCATCAGAAAGGAGAGCCACACCCTCTGCCAATATTTTCCTCCAGGTCCCACCCTGGCAAAAGAATCCTGGGCTGGCTACAACGGGTTTGAATCTTAGGAGTCCTATAGATCTGAAATGACTGTTGGACCTAAATGCTAAATCTTCCCTAAAGACGTTCTTTGAAAACCACAGAGTCCAGTTCTACTGTTTACGCAATATGTACTCTATCCTCTAGAAGAAAGAGAAAGGACATGTGCTCAATCCATTAACTATCCAGGCCAGAGAAGGCAATCTACATGGGGCACAGGCAAAGTCACCACATCAGAAGTCTTGTGTCACAGAGACTACGAATCCTACGACAAATTATGAGGTTGAATAGATTTATCATTGGAACTTTTTTTTCCATTGAAGTACAGTTGATTTACCATGTTCTGTTAGTTTCTGGTGTACAGCAAAGTGATTCAGTTACACATACATATAATAGTTTGCGACTGTTAATCCCCAACTCCCAATCCTTCCCCCCTCCTTGGTAACCACAAATCTGTATCATGGAAACATTCGAATATTCCCCATCAGTGCCCCTCCCCCTTCTTAAAACAGGCTACTGCTCACCTTTTTCCAAGTACCTGTTGAGGGCTTCATTCTTACGTTCACTTGGCAGGACCTACACTCTGATGGTGTTTGCTCACAGTAATGATTAACTAGAACAATTCATAATACCTCTATACACCCTCCCCGTTGTACGTGCACTAAGACAAGGATTCTGCTGCAGTGCAGACGTGTGGATTCCAGCACACGGCATCACCACGGTGGCTGGACTGCCTGCAGAAGGCCTGCAGACATAAGGAATTCCCGTGCAGAGGTTCTCTCGCTGTGGCAGGCATCAGAATCACCTGGAGGGCTGGTTAAAACACAGATTGCTGGGCCCACCCCCAGAGTTTTTGATTCAGATCCGAGGTAGAACCTGATAATCTGCATTTCTAACAATGTGCTCATTTGGGCACCCCACTTTGGGAACCACTGAGACTCTGTCTTTTCCTCTTTCTCCAGGATCCAGGAGAATGAGCTCATTCAACTCAGTACTTGTCTCCACTATCCAGGCCATCACTCCTGAGAGGATGGGAGGGGGGTGCAGACAGCTCCTATCTACTGGATGCCCAAGACTCTGCCTCTCTGGGTGGGCTTTCTCTGACCGCTTGACACTGCCCACATTTACTGGGGGCATAGAAAGGGCAACTTACAAGGCCTACCTGTATTTACAATTTACAATCAGCACCACTTTGTTTATTAGTTCAATGCGGTGCGGTGGGGCAGCTGAGTAAAGGCAAGTCAGTTCTTGTCTATGTTTTAAAAACACTGTCTTGTAATAAGAGGACAGTTGCAAGTACCCTGTAATTATAAGAGCCTATCAGGAACTCAGTTCTGAAGGAAATAAGGCAAGGGGACAAATTCTGAGACGTGATTACCTCACCCGTCTCTCTTTCCTGACATGAGTCTGGTGGGCACTGATACCCACTCATCTACTTCCCTCATAGTTAGAGAAGTCTAGCCAATTCGAACTTCTTGTGAAGATACCTTTGTAACTGCTCAATTATATTTCTTTCTTTCTTTCTTTCTTTTTAAATAAACTAGCTCCCTCCACTCCCCCAATTTATAAAGTCGGTAGCCTAAAAAAACAGGTACGCAGACACATTATCACACTGAAATCACCAAGTACAGGAACAGACTTCCAAAGTCATCACTCTAACACTGAAGCCCATTCCTCGGCTCACCTCACCTGTGCTCTTAGGGTGGAAAAGAAGCAACGCTGCTCAAGCAGAGGAACTTTGACCTTGATGCCAAAGTGGAATCAACACCGAGCTGTGTGGAACCAGAAAAGAGGGCAAATTCTAAGGCACAGAACTACTCAGGGAATTCAGCCTTTATTAACTAAACAGGGAGAAAAAGATGCTTTTAATTAACTGTGGAAGAGCCGTGGGTGTCCAGAGCACAGCCTGCGTTCAACGTCTACTGTCACTGCGTGCTCTGGGTGCGAGGACTGAAGGCGGGCGCAGGTTCGGAGGTTCTCAGGGGCCCTCAACAGCAGCGATGGACACTGCTGAGACCTGCAGGGCTTGGCGCTCAGGAACAAAGGTCTCGAAGAAGGAGCTGCCATGCAGATAAGTAAACAACAACTATGCCGAGAACAGCCTTATGGGACCAATACTCCTGGGTATACAGGGCAAGTGGTGGAGAAAAGAGGAATCCAAGGACAGCCCAGGAGACAGGTCAACAGCTCCTATGCACACCAATAGCGACCTCTCTACCTAAGTGTTTACTACGTGCCAAGCACTGTCCTAAAGACTTTCTGCACAATCCCTCCTTTAACGCAGGTAGGAACCTTCTAGACTTCTCAGGGATGGGAGTGATGGTAGTGCCAAAGGTACCCAGTCCAGTTTTCTTTTTTTTTTTTTTTTCTGCGGTACACGGGCCTCTCACTGTTGTGGCCTCTCCTGTTGCAGAGCACAGGCTCCGGACACGCAGGCTCAGCGGCCATGGCTCATGGGTCCAGCTGCTCCGCGGCATGTGGGATCCTCCCGGACCGGGGCACGAACCCGCGTCCCCTGCATCTGCAGCCGGACTCTCAACCACTGAGCCACCAGGGAAGCCACCCAGTCCAGTTTTCAATGCAAGAATCTTTCTTCTCACGGGTAAGATTCTCTGAGGGGAAGGGATTCCTGCCCTACAGGAGGTTAACACGAGATGTGGCAACTTCTCAAATCTGAATAGGCAGCTCCCGAGTGACAGCCATTCAGTGAAGCAGCTGTCAGGGCACCAGGAAAGTCAGGAGGCAAGGGTCTCGAAATCAGCACTGGTCTGAACACAGCAAGAATGGAGCAGCTCCTTGTGAAACCATTCCCTGTGTTACGGGCTCCACTGTGTCCCCTCCAAACGATACGAAGCTCCAGAGCCTTAGAATGTGACCTTATTAGAAAAAAGGGTCTTTACAGAGGTAGTCAAGTGAAAATGAGTTCATTAGGTTGGACTCTAATCCAACATGACTGTGCTCTCAGAAGAGGGGAAATTTGCGCAGACATGCGCACAGGAATGAAGACACAGGGAGAAGACTGCCACGCGACCGGAGGGATGCTACGGACTGCTCCAACACCAGAGAGAAGAGAAGAGGAAGTTTCCCCTAGAGCCCGGGGATAGCATGACCCCACCAACACCTTGATTTCAGCTCTGTAGCCCCCAGAACTGTGAGACAATTCATTTCTACATTTTAAGCCACCCTGTTTGTGGTACTTCATATGGCAGCTTTAGGAAACAAGCCACCCTTTATTGGAAACACTTGCGGCCAAATGTGTTCCAGAACTCTGATTTTTTTCTCATTTTAGATGGTCCTAACTATTCCAATTACTGCATAACATTCCCAGTAGGGGCCTGGGGGCAGGACCCACAGCCAACATGTACAAATACTTATCTTAAGTGTTTTAGATAAAACCAGAAATACTCCCAAGTCCACTGAGGTCAGATTTTGCCACCAAATGAGTTAGTTTCCTACAAACCTACAACAATGTTTTCTTTCCAGGGCTTTTTGGATTTTCCAACTGCATGGGATTATGGGCCCGTATTAGGTTGCAGAATAATACTTAAAATATGTTTCCTACAGATGCCGCCCTGCCCAGCACGTTCACACTGCTCTCGAAAGCACAAAAAAATTGCGTGTGAAATCCTAGAATTGCTCAGGGAAACAAAAACATCCCCTCAACTCTTAAATAACTGGCCAAATATTTAAAGTTTTATCTTCAAGACTGTTAAACACACAAACCACTAGACACTTGACCTTCCCATTACGGCGAGTTCTGTACTGTATCACCATAAGGGTTTTTAGAATAGAATTTTAAAAGAGAGGCGCCATCAATTATGCTTCACAGCATTATGGCAGGAAGAAAAAACTATGATCAATAGAAAGAGGGCTGGGTTATGATAAAGCTCCACCCCAATGGCAGGAAGATGAATGTCATGGAGCACATATTTTTTTCCCAGTTACGCAGATAAATACATGGTAGGTACTCACATTCGGATCTCCAGGACCCATATGTTGTCAAGACGGGAATTTACAGAAGAAATGAAGCCTTCATCAGCATTAAAAATCTTGATTGACTTCCTCACCAGTGTGAAGAGCAGAGTCCCTTACCACATCTTCAAAGTTGGATACACCCAGGAGATTTCTCCTTGCGTTCAGATATTTTTAAATCCTCCCTTAAGTTACCAAGTTGGATGAGACTAGATACCAAAGGACTTCTAAAGAGAGCCTGGGGTAGGTTCTAGAATTACAGAAGGTGTGTTTCCTACCCACACCACCCCCACCTTGTAAGGGTGTTACAGTTTATGCTACTAGATGACTTTGTTTTTTGTTGTATTTTTCTTGCGGTACACGGGCCTCTCACTGTTGTGGCCTCTCCCGTTGCGGAGCACAGGCTCCGGACGCTTGGGCTCGAACCCGTGTCCCCTGCATCGGCAGGCAGACTCTCAACCACTGTGCCACCAGGGAAGCCCTAGATGACTTTGTTTTATGGATGTATGTGTTTCTCCCTGTCCCTGCGACCCTAAAGGAGAAAGTGTTAAATAATCATGGGGTAAGAACACAAGGGACAGATTAAGACAATTTACATAGAATAAAACACGCCTTTCCCATAATAACTATGGAGGTCAGACCTCTGGCACACTTAAACACAACACAGGATTCTTGTTTTACTTTTGCCCTATGCTTCAGAATTTCTATTAGGCAATAAGTGCAGAATCCAATTAAACCTCCTTGTCAGTAACAGCCACATGTGTTTGATTCCCCAAATATGCCTATCTACCACTTTCAAAGTTTTCAGCCCACTCACCCCTGGTGCACACTCATTTGTCGGAGATCCCTTCTGTTCTCTCCTCTTCCTCCTGTGGAAATCCTCGATCCTTCCAGGCTCCAGGCAGCCAGCACCTCCTCCTCATCTTCCCAGAACAAGCCACCCTATAATAACCAGCCTCTCTGTGCTCTGCGTTCCTAAGTCGTGACTACTGAGGCCACTCCTCTGCTGCTGACTCACGTGCCTTTCTGTATTGTTTGTCCTTTTTCAAGTGTGTAAATCTTAATATTATACTCTTAAACTAGCTGCAAGTCACTTACAGCCACTGTCTACTTCTTGGGCAAGTCTGCATTCTCCATAGAACTGTGCAGAGAACAAGCCCTGAATAAGTATCTCTCTGTTGCTTGACTTCTTACTCATCATATGATAGGGTAACTTCTTCCCAGGGTCACACATTTGGAAACGTCGTCTTGCCTGAGTTGCCAAAACATGGAATTCTCAACACATACCTGATACTGATCAACTAGACACAGAATGTATTTTCTGTGCAAATCTCATTTTCTTACACTTCCTTCATTTTCTTCACTTTTCCACAGGGTGGGAGCCACAGGGTCATTTCCTAAACTGTTCTGAGTTATGAGCTCAAGTAAATGCAAAGAAATAAGAAAATGAAAAAAAAGAAAAGCTTCACAGCGAACCTCATTTTCAGCAATATTACCTAATACCCCAAACTAACATTATAAGTCACTTACAATTAACAAAAGCAAAAACTTTTTAACAAATGACTTATGGAATTCACACACTCTTGTGTGAGAAACTTAAATATTCAAATCTAAAGGACACAAAAAATATTAATGTTTGAGGACTAAGGGAGAAAATAACAGAACAGTTAATGCCAGATACCTGATTACATTGTTGATAACCACTTAGAAACAGGAAAGGGAGTTCATACTTTTAAAATGTATCATTAATTCAACACCCATTTATGATAAAAACTCTCCAGAAAGTGGGCATAGAGGGAAACTACATCAACATAATAAAGGCCATATATGACAAACCCACAGCAAACATCATTCTCAATGGTGAAAAACTGAAAGCATTTCCTCTAAGATCAGGAACAAAACAAGGATGTCCACTCTCGCCACTATTATTCAACATAATTTTGGAAGTCCTAGCCATGGCAATCAGAGAAGAAAAAGAAATAAAAGGAATCCAAATTGGAAGAGAAGACGTAAAACTGTCACTGTTTGCAGATGACATGATACTATGCATAGAAAATTCTAAAGACGTCACCAGAAAACAACTAGAGCTAATCAATGAATTTAGTAAAGTCACAGGATACAAAATCAATACACAGAAATCTCTTGCATTCCTATACACTAACAACGAAAGATCACAAAGAGAAATCGAGGAAACAATCCCATTTACCATTGCAACAAGAAGAATAAAACACCTAGGAATAAACCTACCTAAGGAGGCAAAAGACCTGTACACAGAAAACTATAAGATACTGATGAAAGAAACCAAAGATGACCCAAACAGATGGAGAGATATACCATATTCTCGGATTGGAAGAATCAATACTGTGAAAATGACTATACTACCCAAAGCAATCTACAGATTCAATGCAATCTCTATCAAATTACCAATGGCATTTTTCACAGAACTAGAACAAAAAATTTTACAATTTGTGTGGAAATACAAAAATCCCCAAATAGCCAAAGCAATCTTGAGAAAGAAAAACGGAGCTGGAGGAATCAGGCTCCCTGACTTCAGACTATACTACAAAGGCACAGTAATCAAGGCAGTATGGTACCGGCACAAAAACAGAAATATAGATCAACGGAATAGGACAGAAAGCCCAGAGATAAACCCATGCACCTGTAATAGGTCACCTAATCTATGACAAAGGAGGCAAAAATATACAATGGAGAAAAGACGGCCTCTTCAATAAGTGGCGCTGGGAAAACTGTACAGCTACATGTGAAAGAATGAAATTAGAACACTCCCTATCACCATACACAAAAATAAACTCAAAATGGATTAAAGACCTAAATTTCAGGCTAGACACTATAAAACTCTTAGAGGAAAAGATAGGAAGAACACTCTTTGACATAAATCACAGTAAGATCTTTTTTGACCCACCTCCTAGAGTAATGAAAATAAAAACAAAAATAAATAAATGGGACCTAATTAAAATTAAAAGCTTTTGCACAGCAAAGGATATCATAAACAAGTTGAAAAGACAACCCTCAGAATGGGAGAAAATATTTGCAAATGAAGCAATTGACAAAGGATTAATCTCCAAAATATACAAACAGCTCATGCAGCTCAATATCAAAACAAAAACAAACAACCCAATCCAAAAATGGGCAGAAGACCTAAATAGACATTTCTCCAAAGAAGATATACAGATTGCCAACAAACACATGAAAGGATGCTCAACATCACTAATTATTAGAGAAATGCAAATCAAAACTACCATGAGGTATCACCTCACATGGGTCAGAATGGCCATCATCAAAAAATCTACAAACAATAAATGATGGAGAGGGTGTGGAGAAAAGGGAACCCTCTTGCACTGCTGGTGGGAATGTAAATTGATACAAGCACTATGGAGAACAGTATGGAAGTTCTTTAAAAAACTAAAAATAGAACTACCATATGACCTAGCAATACCACTACTGGGCACATACCCTGAGAAAACCATACTTGAAAAAGACACATCACCCCAACGTTCACTACAGCACTATTTACAATAGCCAGGACATGGAAGCAACCTAAATGTCCATCAACAGAGGAATGGATAAAGAAGATGTGATACACATATACAGTGGAATATTACTCAGCCATAAAAAGGAACGAAATTGGGTCACTTGCAGAGATGTGGATGGACCTAGAGACTGTCATACAGAGTGAAGTAAGTCAGAAAGAGAAAAGCAAATATCGTATGAGAACGCATATGTGTGGAATCTAGAAAAATGGTCCAGATGATTTTATTTGCAAAGCAGAAATAGAGATACAGATGTAGAGAACAAACATATGGACACCAACGGGGAAAGGGGGCTGGGATGAATTGCGAGATTGGGATTGACATATATACACTATTGATGCTATGTATAAAATAGATCACTAATGAGAACCTACTGGACAGCACCAGGAACTGTACTCAGTGCTCTGTGGTGACCTAAATGGGAAGGAAATCCAGAAGAGAGGGGACATAAGTATACATATAGCTGATTCTCTTTGCTGTAACAGTAGGAACTAACACAACATTGTAAAGCAACTACACTCCAATAAAAATTAATGAAAAATAAATAAATTTAAAAAATGTATCACTAGCTCATTATGCACCACAATAAACTTTTACTCCAACCGTCCAAGTTCTCACTGTCTTTTTTCATGCTTTTGTCGTCTGTTGCTGATCTTTTCCCCAAGCCTGAAAAGGTTTCCTTTCAAAATAAAGATGTGTAAACTTCATCGTAGATGTGAATTTTCACACACCAAACAAACTCTTAAACAGCCCTTAATAAAGGCACATTATTGAGAAAACATTCATTGTAATTAACCTCAAAATTTTTCATTGAAGTATAACTGACTTACAATACTGTGTTAGTTTCAGGTGTAGAGCAAAGTGATGCAGTTATATATATAATGTATATGTATATACATATCCTTTTGCAGACTCCCTCCCATTATACGTTATTACAAGATATTGAATATAATTTCTGTGCAGCTGACATGGATGGAGGTACCATCCAACAGTGATCATAATTACATCAAATATAAGCTTCTTGGGGATGTGGCCGGTGTCACCACAAAAGTGAGATGCAATCTCTCTCTTCACTGGGTCATTGGGGGGAAAGTGTGTTAGATGACCCCAAGCAAGTGAGCATACAGGTAGCATGCCTGTTTGCAGCGGGCCTCCTTATAAATGAACACAAAGCGATCAGAATGCGAGAAACAGCATGGAGAGGGAAAGCTCTGCATTCTAGCCAGATGCCGCTTATTAGCTGCTAATGAGATTTACACTCTATATATTCGACAGTCTGTAATTTTGAGAAAATTTTAAAAGGCAACTAGGTCCTCCTATGGAGAACACAGAAGAAACGAGCCCCCTGATTTTATGTGATTGGGAAAGATGTTCTACAGCAGGGCTTCCAGCACTTTGCCATGCATAGCAATCACCTGAGGACTGTGTTTAAATGCATTCTGATTAAGGAGGTGTGAGGTGAGCCCCGAGAATCTGCATTCCTAACAAGCTCCCAGGCGATACTGCAGGTGGGTGTAGCAAGGCTCTAAGGGTGATTAGAATACAGCTCACTCAGGAGAGAACCGCAGGTGTAGAAAAGTGCACGGATCTCACATAAAGAGCTCAGGCTGGGACGTCCAGACCGGAGAAATACAAGTTTATATGTTGGTGCTCCCCAAGGCCTTATCTTTTTTTTTTTTTTTTTTGCGGTACGCAGGCCTCTCACTGCTGTGGCCTCTCCCGTTGCGGAGCACAGGCTCCAGACGCGCAGGCTCAGCGGCCATGGCTCACGGGCCCAGCCGCTCCGCGGCACAGGGGATCTTCCCGGACCCGGTCACGAACCCATGTCCCCTACGTCGGCAGGCGGACTCTCAACCACTGCGCCACCAGGGAAGCCCCTCAAGGCCTTTGACTGCTTTTCATGCTACAATGCTCACTGGGTGGGCTCACATCCGGCTCCTTTTCCATGACTATGAACTGCTAAGTGGCAGCCACGTTGACTCCAGCCAGGACCCTAAGCTTGAGCACCAGAAAAGCAAAGAGGGGACCCTTCTGGCGATCCCAACCCAGTGATGATGCACCCCAGCCGCAAGCCCTCACCTCCTCTGTTCCACATCTTCTTAATGCAGCCAAGTATTAACCTAATCACCCAAGCCAAACACATGGGAATCACCCACTCTGAATTGGTTCTTTGTAACCTCAAAGATAGAGTCCAGACGACCGTGGCATCCAAGGTCTGCCCGGTTCTAGCCTCTGCTTGCCCCTCCGAGGTCATCTTCCATGTGCCTTCCACACTTAGCCAAGGGGGAACTTCGTTTAGTTCTCCGATCACACCATGACCTTTCTCCTCTGCTGGAAATGCCCTGATCCCACCCGGTCTGCACTTGACCCTCACTCGACCTGAAAGAGCAGCTCAACTGTCTCTGAGAAGGGCTTCTTAATGCCAAACCCCACGCCCGCTGTCAGAATCCGCCCAGTACAGCCATCGTTTACTTATGTGTCCGCTACTGCGACTGGCCTAGAAGCTCCTTGAGAACAGGGCCATGGCCCGGTCACTTGCATACACGACATTCGGTCACACAGTAGGTTCCCACAAGTAACTGCTTTACAGGGTACGGTGATGGCCCAAGGGCAGGTTAGGCACGGGGGGGGGGTGGTGATGTGTGGTGCAGTGGGTAAACCTCCAGCTCCGTGGTAAACAAAGACTGGAGAATATCACTAGACAAATCACGGAACACCCAGAATTCACATGCTGGGCAGTGGCCGTCTCTATTATTTGCAAGCATAATACCGCTAAGAGAGGGGTAAATCGGACGGAAATACAACAGCCTCACTCACAATTTCTTGGTTCTTTTTCTCATGTCATGGCTGAAACCAAGAAATCCAACAGTAATGGAGCGGAAGCCGAAAGTGAAGGCTTATCTGCTCTGAGGGAGTCTGAATGAGAGGCAATTAATAAAGGATTAAGGCTAAGTAAGACCACAGTGGAACATGCAACCACAGCATGCTGAATGCTGAAAACCAGAGTGGCAATTAGGCAGGGAAAACCCACGATGGGTAAAACCCTCGCCACGTCGAGGAACAGCTTGCAAGGAGCCCCACGGAGCCAGTCCCCTCTTGTGAGCAGAGCTCTCTGTGTGACCGAAGATGGAAGCTCGACCCTGACCTGTGGAGAAAGTCTGTAAGAAAGGCTGGCGGTGAGACTTTCCCCTCAGGGTCCTGAGAGCCACCCAGCCAATTCCATTCTACTAATGCTTAAAGGTGGGGCGAGGCCACTTCCAGACAACTCACCTCAAAGTATGGACGACTCAGAAGAAATTACAGCCTCCTGATTACCCAAGTCAGGACCACAAGGGCACCCGGTGGCTGCCCTCACGGCCCCTCAAGGCTCAAGTGTCTGGTTTCCTCTGCGGATCCTTCACTCAGTACATTCAGAAGCACCTACTACGTCACAGACACTGGCCTAGGCACCTGAGATACACCAGGGAAGAAAACATGTGAACCCCCTACCTTTGTGGACTTTCCCCGCTAGCAAGGGGAAACAGGTGGTAAACATACAGATGACAAACACTAAAGAGAAGAGAAACACAGCAGGCAAAGGGGACTGACATTGGAAGGTGGAAGGAGGCACTGGTTGCAGCTTATCAGGATGGTCCCGGGACCTGTCTGAAACAGCGATTTTTGAATGACTTGCAGGAAATGAGAAATCATTAAGTGGAAGACGCTCACAAAAATTTAACAGTTGTACATTTGACAAATATAGGATTTTTTCCCCTTCTTTAATGGCTGCCTTGGTTTACTTGATTTAGGGTAACATAGCAACGTCATTGAGGGCATGCACCCTGGAGTAAGACGCACCAAGTTTGTTTTCTAGTTCCGCCACCTGAAACTGGAAATAATCGCATGTCATGATGGCTATCAGTCAATCTCATCAAATGGTAAGGGAGGCCTCCAACCCTTTACTTCAGCGCTTGGTGAGCTGCAGGTATCTGCAGTCGTCCCACAGCTTCCCTGCCCCCGAGCACAGCACGGGAACTTGTGGCCGTGACGACCTGAGAAACGTGGAACACAATGTCTCGTTCTCAGGGATGCTGGGTTAAGTGCAGGAAGTATGGACGGCGTCTCATAAACGTACTGTTCTGCGCGTGTCCACATTCACCCGTCCCTCGCAGTATTTCACCTATACTTTCAAAATAGTAACAAGCCATTCCAAGGCTTGGATCCATAAGTTGCTAAAATAAATTTTGACTTCAAAAATGAGAGCTCAATGTTGGAGGTCACGTAACTTAACATGACTCCATTTGGCAACTGACAGAACTTGTGTCATGTCAACGGTACAGCCCCAAGTTCAACCCTCTGCCTCTGTATCTAGCCTGCCACACCGCTTAGAAGGCGGAATAATTCGTTCATTCTGGGCTACTCCATAGATGAGCATGTGCCTGGCTTCCAACATACATGAGATGAGATAAACATGTCTGATGGGCAGAATTTTTTTTTTCCCAGGAAACATCTTTTCATTCTGCTCTAATAGATCAGTGGTGGATTTTTACCCTTCTAGGTATAATAATGCATAGCTTTCTATGGGAAAGATGTTTTAAAGGCCTTTTTTTTTTTTTTTTTTTGTGGTATGCGGGCCTCTCCCGTTGCGGAGCACAGGCTCCAGATGCGCAGGCTCAGCGGCCACGGCTCACGGGCCCAGCCGCTCCGCGGCATGTGGGATCTTCCCAGACCGGGACACGAACCCGCATCCCCTGCATCGGCAGGCGGACTCTCGACCACTGCGCCGCCAGGGAAGCCCTTAAAGGGTTTTTTAAAGCAGGTTTTCTAACCACTATCCTAGAGTCGGCCACAACTTTCAAATTAACCAAAAACAGCCATACTGGAAAATGTTAGAATCTACCATATGAAAGAAAAGGAAAAAAGGCTTGTCCACCCATGCAGTTGTTATTCCCATGCTTGGTTGGTTACTATTGGCTGAAGCTCCCTGCAGATGCTATGCGGCCCAAGGGCCCGGGCACCGATGGGCACTTGGCCTCCCCAGCACCCAGCTCCCAAGTGGCCCCCCGAGGGGCTCCAGGGCACATTTGTTGAATAAATAACCAAGCCTCGCCTCAAGAATGGGAGGCCGTTTAGACCCTTACTGCTGTGCTCTTCATCTGGAGCTCACAAACTGCTTTTTATTTTGTTCTCTGCCCACACTTCTCCCCTCCCCCACAAAAAGCAGCCAAGCCAAATATAGATTGTTCACAAGCATGACAAAAGGGTGATTTAATTATGATGCGGTCCATACCTAGGATGGGGCAACTGCAGGAGGCCTGCAGCTCAGGGCAGATGCCAGGGAGGGCCGGGGTGCCTCCCCCACAAGTGCTCTGCTGAGTCTCGCTGGGGAGTCTGTGGGTCTCAGCCTTGAACTGGTGGTTATTGCTGGCTTTGTCATCAAAGCTCTCTGTACTGTGTCATGCTCAAAATCTAATTTTCATGGCAACAGCCCTGCAGTGGGTGATGCCTCATCTCCTGGGATTTGCCGTTCCGGGTGAGTGACAGGGCCCTGGTTTGGTCTTCCCCTTCTCACTCACTCTCTCTTTCTCTGACAGGCATACCTTTCAGCTGACATAATCTTTCTAGCCATTAAGCTCTTTATTTCCTTTGGAAACAGAGTTCGACTGGCACACACACACACACGCAGGGAAAATCATTCCATCTTCAGTGTGTGGCCTCCCGTTTATGAAAAAAAATTTCAAAGAAAAAAAATTTTTAACTAGCTAACGAAATTAGGGGACATATTTTTGCCAGTTTGATTAATCTCACCCATCAATTAAATCATAATTGTCTTTGATTGCCATCCTCACTCAGCCCCAAGCTTAAGGGCTGTTCAAGTATGTATTCAAAAATAAAATCAAAATAAATAAATAAATAAAACCAAGTGAAAACAGTAAGAGACAGGGGAAGAAGCAATCAACCTTTTAAAAGAATTTTAGATCCACAAAAACTGCCAAGCATAAGTGAAAAACAGGTACCCCTCAATGTCTAGCACAAAGATAATAAATATTCAGTCACTGACAGACTCAAAGAATAAGGAGAAGACGAATTATTTCAAAGTAACGAACACAGTATTACAAATGTCCTCAATAACCTTGTCGATGAGTTAAAATAGTCACACACCCTATTATCAGACAGGACAGTGTCCTTCAGACATATCACTCACTAACCTCACATACAATTATGCCCTTGAAAAACCTCAACACAACAGGGCAAGGAAGAAAAAGTGGGACATATTAAAATGCCTTAAAGCCCGCCACACCATTTCCTTTAACGAAGCTGGAGACTTCCTTGAGTCTCAGGCTAGTCTACTTAGCATGGCAGATCTCGGCCAAAATCAACTCGCCAACCCTGTTGAGTTGCACGTTCAAATCCCTGCACTGGAAAATGCTCCCACAGATCACAGCCGCAGGACTGCACCTGGCCTCTGGTCCAGACTCTGTGACCAAATGCCCTCCATAATGTGACGGGGTTTCCAGTCACTGACCTGAGTCAGAGGTGCTTTATGATCACATGTGACCCAGTTGCCTGCAGCGGCAGGATGAGTAACAGTGCAGTGAGCAGGACAGCTTACATCATTGCAGGTGGTGCTTTTTTAATGGGTTCCTATTCAACTCCATTTACCCCACCGGAATCTATCATCTCTGAGTTCCCACCTAGTGTGAAGTGACACCGCTAACTGCCTCTGGGAGGTGACGCTCTGTCACGTGTCCATGTGCTGTTCCAAAAATTTCCACGGACGTGTCCGTTCTCTAGGAGAAGGAGAATCAACGCTTTGTTTTCAGGGACAATGTCAACCGGGAGCTGGAACTTTAACCTTTTTCCCAGTAACTAGTCTTCTAAGATGAATAAGCAGCTCACAACTCGTCAACAGCTGAGAGCACAGCTGGTGGTTATCTGGAAAGAGCTCATGATTCTTTTGGCTCATACTGTTTTGGCGACAACACTGAAGCAGGAAGGATTTTCTCTACGATCTAGACCTCAGGCCTTTAGAGGACCCAGGAACAAAGCCAGTCATCTTGGACTCCAGGAGGGCAGCTGGGGGGTCTCAGCCAGGCCTGACCCCCCAAGTCCTGGCCAGCGGGCGGGATGGCACGGGGAGCTGCCTACCTGTGACCCCGTCTACCTGGATACAGAGAAAACCCAGCCAAGGGTGGAGGGCACACAAATATTGACTGTAGGTGAAGGCATGCCAAGTGAGCCTCGGTGGAATTCTGAGCCACTGAAAACATGGTTGAGATAGGTTTTGAAAACACCAGGGAACCTGTGCTTCTGCCATCACCGTGAAGGTGAATGAGCTCAGATGCCCCTGGGATCCGAGGGGAGAGGCCGGCAGGCAGGCTACGAGCCCACCTGTACAACGAGAAGCCCTCGACGTTGCTAGAGCATTAAATCATCATTAACTCAAAACACACAGGAGGGAAATCACAAGGCGGAACAGACTTCTGCCAAGGTGAGAAGAGCGGCAGCTCCTGAAAATCGACTCGGAAGCGCCCTCAGAAGTACAGGCTGATGTACTACCTCGAACGAACCACAAAAAATCAGAACAACCCTCCCGCCCCAACGCAACCGTCATAACCCCCAAAGTCTTATCAACTGCCTCTAAGATGCTGTCAGTAAGTACAGAGGGCTCCCCATACCCACCAAACAAACCACTTCAGAATAAAACTCTTATATTCCTCAAGTAACAAATTCCCATCATTCTGTCCCTGCCTTCATTTGATATCTTTAAGTTACAGTCCACGGCGATAAGAGAATGTCCTAAATGTGGTGTTTTCTAAAATCAACATTTAGTTGCACTACAAGACTCCCCCCAAACGCAAAAAAAAGCCTTTTTAAATTAAAAAAAAAACCCTGCAACAACTGTACATGAGAATCGTTCCCACTGCTTTTCTCCTGTCTAAATAGAAAGCATTTCCTTTTCCTGTCTCCTTAAAAATTTCACCATCATCTTCCCCAAATTCCCATGGGAATGAAAGTTCACCTCTTCCTCACAAACATTTAGAAAAGGTGGTGGGGGGAGGGAGGCACTACCACATAAGTCCTTTAAACTCCCTCTTATAGTTTAGTCGCTTGCTTTTTCTTTGATGGGCACAATCTAACTTGAACACGTGTAAACAACATACTTCACAATGTGAAATAAAGAATAACTCGGATTTGACCACAGGCTTGGATATTTCACCTTGCTGATAGCTTTTCGTCATCATTTGACATTAGGAACACTTTTTTGAACGTAACCTGGCTCGTTAATGTAAAGGCGTGACCTGCACTCCAATCCATTTTGGCAACACACAGACATACACTAACTAGTTAACAGTTTATGAATCCTCATCAAATGAGACAGTAAAGAAACAAAAATCCCGCGTTAATCGTAACGCATATCCATACGTGCGAGTAGTAAGGGTGGGAAAATGATAAGAAAACCTAAAAGGAAACCAGCTGAATATGTTCTGGGCTTAAACTTTTGCTCTGTCCAATCAAAAATAACAATAACAGTAATAATAAATGCATTTAGAATAAGTCATGTAAGTCAAACATTAAAGATTTCTATCACTACCAACCAAAACTTCAGATATAAACCATAAATCATTCTCCAAGCAAACCATTTCATGACCTAAGATGTTATTTCATCTGAGGCCAAGTACAGCTGGTGTCTCCCTCTTCTCCAGTGAGATTGTTAAGTCAGAAATAATCAGAGAAAACAGAGATCCAAAACAAAACAGGAAGAAAAACGTAACTGTTTCCTCCCCAACCAGTGATTTCCAAATCAGAGAACAACATTCACAGAACTTAAGTGGTCGACATTTTCCATTATTTCCAAAAAGAAAACAAGAGTATCCACGGTGCTGTCATCTTCGGAATCAAAAGTGTACCTTTTTCTAAATAGCCAAGACAGAGATAAGAAAGCTGAGAGGAGAGAATCAGGAGAATTCAGACCACAGTTCTTTTCGAGTTTCATTTTTTGCTGCCATCCTGTCTATGTATATGGAGAGCAAAACTGATCAACTACAGCGAACTCTGAACACCAAAAAGAAGTACTTTACAAAGGGAAATCTTGCGCTAGAATAATGCCACCGATACAAAAAGTACATCAAAAGCAAACTCTGTGCCAACAGCAGACGTTGTGCATTCATATAATAAAAGCAGACAGTGGAGTCTTTATCCTTACCTATAGCTGTCCTCAAGGCTCATGAAAAGCAAGCCATCTCTCCCGCTGGAAAGCGTCTGGGGGGCTAGCGCTGCAGTCACAGTTGGGACTCTGCCTCCACGACCCTTGGGCTCCCAGCCCCAGCTTCCTTCCCGGTTTTGAAGGGCTGCCCACTCACACCTCTGCTGATTCTCGGGAACCACCACCAGCAAGTTTTAACACAACTGACGAGGAATGCCCCGGAGCTGGCTACTTATAATGATGATTCACTTCAACGACAGCTAGAAAGAAATGCTTGTTGGTGGAAAAGGAGTTGAGTCAACTCCACCCCTACCGTAAGGATTAAGTAACTCCACGCAGCTCAGCAATTAGCTTAAACAGCCTCCAGGTGCCCTAACCTGAGGTTACCCGCAGCGCCGCTTCTCCCCGTGGCAGTTCTCAGCCGGCAGGGAGAGGAGCCCAGGGCTACCAAACAGGAAGGGCAATAACGAGCGTGCACATGGTTTCCTGGATAACTGTAACTTGGGCTAGACTATTTAAAGCTGCTCATTTAAAGCTGTTTCTGAGTTTTCTGGGAAGACAGGCAGTAGAGGTCTGTCCTTCACCTTCTACAGTGAACTCGGCTTCTCTCCAGTTCCCGCGTGGGAGGCTGCGCACCAAGCAGGCGGAGAGCACGACCTGCTACCAGCCCTACCGCGCCCACCAAGTACTTAAAGTCTTCGTGGGGAGGGGGGGGGAGCAGGGCAGAGTAAAGGTAACTATGATGCAAATGACAACAGCAAACACAACTGACAGGTTGGGGGCATTTGGTGTCATGAGAGACAGCACCACTCCGTAAATCCACCATCTCTGGTGTGCAAGCCCATCTTCAGATGAACTCATTGGGTGCCCTACGGTATAGGTCAAGGGCAGAGTGAGGTCGGCAGAGCTCACCTGGATACTCTTCAGCACTGTGTCCTCCTTACGGGGTACAGCTCAGCCACCTGACCACCCTTTACTGAACTCCCGAGGCCAAGTTAAGACATGTCTTCTTTCCTTGGCTGGTGACCGGCACACCAGTTACACCTCTGGGCTCTTACTGGAAGCAAGTCAACTCCCACTCTACAACCCCAGCAGGTGCAGCTGCGACAGGAAGTGCTCCCACTTGTAGCAAAAAGCTAACTTTCCACATGAACCCAAACGTTCCTGGCATGTCAGCTGAGAAACGATAATCTAGACTTTCAAGCTCCCACAGGTGTTGGAAGGCTGGGATTCCCAGAGGTGCTGGGACAACAGAACAGGTCACCAGGGGAGCCAGTGACCTCTAGTGGCTGGAAGGATCACTGAAGGCTTGCTGGAGAAAGTCCACACCTGGTTATCCAGAAACCCTGTCCCCAAACACACCCTCAGAGACGCAGGCTGGCAGGTCCAACCATTTTCTGTAGAACTTTCTAAACAACGAGAGAAATACCCTGAGTTTTTAGTACTGAGCAGGTGAGGACACACAAGTGCAAAACAGTGTAATTTAAGAGCAGGAACTCTACCTTCCTTGACTAAAATTAGTATCTAAAATTATAAAATTAAGAGGTTTTACATTCACACACTGACTGGGAGGTTAAAAAAAAATAAGAACCACAATATAGTATACAAAAATATACCTAAACAAGCTGAATAACAATTTTCCTGATGCCTTAAAGATAAAAGGCACCTATACTTCCCATGAAATATCACCCAACTGCTACAGGCTGAATCGTCCCCCCACAGATTCTTATATTGAAGTCCTAGCCCCAGTACCTCAGAATGTGACTATGTTTGGAGGCTCTAAAGAGATAACTGAGCTAAAATGAGGTCATGAGCATGGGTCCTGACCCAGTATGACTGGTGTCCTTATAACAGAAAACTTGGACAGATAGGTACAGCAGGAAGACAATGTGAAGGGACAGGGAAGAGACAAGGCGGCCGTCTGCAAGCCAAGGAGAGAGACCTCAGAGCAAACCAACCCTGCTGACACCTTGATCTCAGACTTTCAGCCTCCGGAACAGTGAGACAATAAAGTTCTGTTGTTTAAAGCCACTCAGTCCGTGGCACTTTGTTATGGCAGCCCCAGCAAACTAATACCCTAATTAAATGATGATTGCATTCCAAGTGTTCATACAAAAAAATGAAGATAGAATTCAGATTTCTGAGTAACGACCGTTCTCCTTTTAGTGTGTTTACTCCCTCCGGGTCCACAGAGGCTCTGCCTTGAAAAGTGCATAGAAAAACCTTATTCTGGACGAAGGGGGTAAAAAGCCTACACGCCCTTCAGACTCCACTTCTGCCTCCTCGATTTACAGTCAGGCTCACCGACAAAGTGGTCTCCATCCACATCTTACTTACTCCCCAACGGACAATCAGCTTCTGCCCAATCTCCACTAACAACGCAACCAAACCTCGGCAACTACAATCCTGGCACTGAATCAGGAAAGGCTAACAATGAAGGAAATGCTAGAAGTCTCTTTAGTTCAAGTCCTTCTGTCTAGAGAAAGAAGTGAGGACCCAGCCAGAGCAGCACCACAATCTCGGAATAAACGCTAAAGCAGATTCAACCCAGACGCGCAGTCCTAATCCAGTGTTACTAGCCCTCATTCTGCTACACTATTCACTGAGGACAGCCTGAAATGATCAAATCTCTCCAGCCCCACAAAGAAAAGCCACTGCTCCACGGAGCAGCTGTAGTAAAGAGGATGCAGACAAGGATGCAGACGCTGGATGACAAGATGGAGTATGACCAAGGTCACAGACTAAGACTACAGGCTTTCTTAACCTGGGCTCCCCTGACATTTGGGGTAACTCTCCACTGCAGGAAGCTGTTCTGTGCATCGTAGGAGGTTTAACAGCATCCCTGGCCTCTACACACTAGATGGAAGCTCTCCCCAGTGTGACAGCCAAAAATACCTCTAGACATAGCTAAGTGTGTCCTGGGAGGCAAAGTCATCCCTAGTTGAGAAACACTGGTTTAAAAGGACAGAACCCTGTGCAGAGCGAAGGAGTTGGTGGCCTTGGAGAAAGAAGCAGGGGGAAGTAGCATCTGAGGTGATACGGAGGAATAAAAGGACAAGTGCTGCTGTAGACACACCAGGAAAAAGGAAGAGGGAAGGCAGGGTGTAGTATTTCCCCAACGAGGGTCTTTTTTGTGTTTTATTGTTTTGTTTTTTCCAAAGAAGCAGAAGACTGGGTCATAAGCTGAGGGTAAGGGGATTAGAGATTGAGTTGGTAATATCCAAGTCTGGGACCACCAGAGAGCAGAAAGGGTGCAGAGCTGGGCTGAGGCAAGGATGCCTAAGGGAAGACAATACCATAAACAGAGTGGCCCCAGCAGGCACAAAACTGAAGGCTCTGACTGCAGTCAGAGGATCCAGAAAGAAGGTGTGGAGGCTGGCTAGATGAACATAATTGGAGCTCCTCAAGGGTTATGGACACAGTGCCGCAGATGTGCTGTAGTTTCCAAGGTCACTGTGGTCAGCAGTGGAGCAGAGTAACCCAGCATCAGCTGAAGCTGAAAACAGGGAAACCAGCCAGAATCTGTTGCAATAGAAAGCCTAAAGACGGAGTATCACTGAAAAAGAAATAAAGAGCCTACTGACAATCTAGAGGGCTAAATAAACTCATCCCCTTTGACTTAATTCCAATCCACGGAATCTTTGCCAAGGAAATAATCAGCGGTGTGAGTTGAGCGTCAAGAAGTTCACTACAGGGCTTCCCTGGTGGCACAGTGGTTGAGAGTCTGCCTGCCGATGCAGGGTACACGGGTTTGTGCCCCGGTCCGGGAAGATCCCACGTGCCACGGAGCAGCTGGGCCCGTGAGCCATGGCCGCAGAGCCTGCGCGTCTGGAGCCTGTGCTCCGCAACGGGAGAGGCCACAACAGTGAGAGGCCCGCGTACCACAAAAAAAAAAAAAAAAAAAAAAAAAGAAGTTCACTACAAAAATAAAAACACTAAGCAACCTTAATGTCCAACCACAGAGAAAATAAATTACAGATATCTATATGCTCACGTCCTCAAGGAATATTTTAAGACATGGGAAAACATTCACAGTATAATGTTTAAAAATGTGAGCTATTAAACTATATATGACGTAGCCCAATTTAGAAACTGTTCTTATTTACATGTACACATTTTTAAAGCACCTGAGTCAGTCTCCACCAAAGCAATAGAAGTCATTATGAGATTTCCAAGGTTAACAAAAAATCACCAGAAAATGGGATTGCGGTTGTGGAGAAGGTGGTGCAAGAGAAGGAGTGGTCAGAGAGGAAAGGAGGGGAACCAGCAGCCAAGAAAGACAAGGGTCAAGGGCTACATAAGGTTAAAGGGGAGTGTGCTGAGCAAATCAGGCCTGTCTGGATTTGATGAACAGGTAGGTGCTGGTATCTTAAGACAGATACATGAGTTTCACAGTGTTGGCAGGATGCAGTTAGCAAAGGGAGTGGAAGGGACAGCAGTCTTTCTCAGAATTCCTCACAGTCCTTACTGACAAGGAGAGGCCACGGAAGGCACACCTGTGAATGACGAGGTGTGGGTCTACCAGAAGTCTACCAAGAGGAAAGGCTGCTTCCATCCCTTGGCATTTATTTTTTTTTAATTTAAAATTTGAAATAATGTTAAAACTGCATGGCAATTCTTTAATTCTATATTACTTACACAATTAAATGCATAACCTTCATATGGCTCCTAGCACTTCTGATATATTACCCCCAAATTTTGCTCACTATCGCTTACTACACTTAGAAGACTGGGATGGTTTGTAAGATGGGATTTTATGAACCACCGCAAAGGGTCACCTTGGATCAGTATGTTCCAATGGAAAGGAGAGGAAATACATAAAAGGTAATTAAATTTTAAGTTCACTTAAGCAAAAAGAATTTTAAAAAAGTACAAAGACTGACTTCCTTCAAAACAAGATCTTATTAAGAATAGAAAACCTGAATTTCAGAGTAGCATTCCAAAAACTTCAGAGTTTCTACTTTGTTTGCTTTTGGTTTTAATCTTAGGAGGATTTGTCAATTACTGAGATCATCTAGAGGTTTTTTTTTCCCCATAAAAGCCAGTATAAATTTACCCATACTCTGCAGCCTTTGAATATTACTCAGCCATAAAAAGAAACGAAACTGAGTTATTTGTACTGAGGTGGATGGACCTAGAGTCTGTCATACAGAGTGAAGTAAGTCAGAAAGAGAAAAACAAATACCGTATGCTAACACATATATATGGAAGCTAAAAAAAAATTAAAAAAAGGTTCTGAAGAACCTAGGGGCAGGACAGGAATAAAGATGCAGACATAGAGAATGGACTTGACACGGGGAGGGGGAAGGGGAAGCTGGGACAAAGTGAGAGAGTGGCACTGACATATACACACTACCAAATGTAAAACAGATAGCTAGTGAGAAGCAGCCACATAGCACAGAGAGATCAGCTTGGTGCTCTGTGACCACCTAGAGGGGTGGGATAGGGAGGGTGGGAGGGAGACGCAAAAGGGAAGGGATACGGGGATATACGTATACGTATAGCTGATTCACTTTGTTATACAGCAGAAACTAACACCACAATGTAAAGCAATTATACTCCAATAAAGATGTCAAAAAAATAAAAACATGCTTCTAAAAATAATACAAGTTTTTATAAAATGTTCACTGTAAAATATTTGTTAAAAAGCTTCATTGTAAACAATACTATAGCATTATTCCAAATACATAAACTATTTCCATATAAATACAGCCAAAGGACTAGAAGGAAATAAAACAAGATGGTAACCAACGATCTCTCTCGGGCTATTCAGATTACAGGTGGATATTGCTTTATACTTCATCTTTTCCAATGTCTAATTCTTTTATAATCAGGGGAAAAAAGAATTATTTAAAAATTGCTAAGAATATACTATCACTCATTTATAAAGAATGAGTAATCAAATGAAGACTCCAAACGCTGGGGGAGAAAAAAACCACCAAGTTTCTGTTTTGTTCAAATCCAGCTACAGTTAGAAAAGAAACTAGGACACTTGGAGGGGGAGGAATAAATTGAACCAAACAAGGATGACATGACACAGGCAAAAATCTTTACATAACACAGGCAAGGTTTGGTGATTAAAACACAGTCTTGAATTTCCTCACAAGGTCTTAAATCCTCCTAACTTGGATTAGCCTTTTCTTCCAATGCCTTACAAAAAGAGGATGATGTGGGTTTACATGCTTCACAGGTTAATGCTGTGAAGCAAGCATTAACACAATTAATTAACCATTAACACAAGCAATCAAGTTGCTAGTGACTTTATCAAAACATCTGAAAAGAAAATTGTCTCATCAAGAAGGGGGAAAGGTCTCTTGAATCTTTAAACATCACTCAGTAAACATCGTATCCTGCATCTACTCTGCTCAAGGCGTTAGCCAGGACCCAGTGATTTGTATCCTCCAAGCATTTATAACCTGACAGCTTACAGACACACATGCCCAATTCATGAAGTGCTTGTGGTTCCTAATGTTCATTATTTTAGGGCAGTTACTCAGGAACCTGAACACGTTTTCACATGGAAGAAATACCTCATCCTCTGTGATACGGTCCAGGTCCTTTGCTGTAAAGACCATCTAAATGCAAATGACTCCCCCCAAAAACCTATGCAACCCTGATCTCTCTCTTGAGCTCCATTCTCATTTACCATCATCTCCTTCATATGTCCACTCGGAGGGCGAAGAGACCTAATGAGCTTGTGATTCAGCCTCCACATCTGTTCCCAGCTAACCCTTCACATCTCGGTGGCCACCATCCGGCCAGCTGATCAAGCCAAAGTTTCCTTGATTCTGTTCCTCTGTGTGTCCCTCACACACCAGTCCATTGGCAGGCCCTAAGGACGCAATGGCCAAAAAAAATCCCCAAACATCCCCTTCTCTCCATCCTGGGTGTTAGTTACCACCCAGGTGTTCAAGCCATCCTCTCTCACACAGGCTACTGCAACCGCCTCCAAACTGGCCTCAAGGGCCACTCTTACCTGCAACAGACAGTCACACCAAGTCACTCCCCTGTCTGTCTGGCAGCTCTCTTTGCGGGCTTTCCACAGCCTTAGGCATAAAATGCAAATTCCTCACGGTGGCCCACAAAGCCCTCAAGAGCCACGGCTCCCGCCTGCTCCGTTCCTCTCCAAAGCCCCACTGGCCATAATGCTCTTCCTCAATCTCTGAAAAAACTCACTTCCACGTGAGGCCTTGCATCACGTTGGCTGTGCCTCTTTCTGAAGGCTCTTCCCCTACGTGTTCAGGCTGGTTCTCATCTTCTGATTAAAGTGAAGTGACAGTCTTTATGCTGAAAGGAGCATCAACTGGTACTGTGCTTTGGGAAAGCAAACTGGTAATACATATCAAAGTACTTAAATCCTAACATTCTTAGATTCAGTAATTCCATTTCCAGGGAGGTATAGAACTTAATCCAACTTAAAAATTTTTGCACAGATATTCACTGCACCTTTCTTCTCTTATATGAGAAATGAGAAATTTAAACAGGACAGAAATGATTAAGATACTGCACAGAGAGAAACTGGAATGCTGTATACCACATATGGGGATGTTAAGCGACCAAAACAAAGGCTATAATGTCTACCTACATTATGATGCTAATTGTGTAAAAATACACATTCCCTACCAAAAGACAACTAAAAGGAAAATGCCAAAATATTAAGAGTGGTGTTCTTTCTGTTGCTGGAAACTTTTTCTTTCTGATTTCTTTTTTCAGATTGAGAAAAATGTGTATGCGTAACTTTCACAATTATAGGGAGAATACCCCTTGTTTTTAACAAAGAAATAGTGCTATATAAACAGTTGTTAGCTTTCCAAGAAACCACAGAAAAGGCATATTTAAAAGCACAATGTTAAAATGGAAAGCTTCTATATAAGGTATACAATATTTCAAAAACATGTGTAACGTATCACAGATATGGAGTTAAACCCCCTATTCTTCAAAGACTTCTTACAAATCAATGAAAAATTAACAACCTTAAGGAAAAATGAACTAGGACTGCAAATTAGCACTGAATAAAAGAGGAAATACAAACATATGAAGAGATACTCAACCTCACTGATTAAAGACATAAAATATTTCTACCTTCCATATTGGCAAAGATTAAATGATTGATAAAATGGAGTAACACTGAGGATGGGAAAAACCGGTACTCTCACCAACTAATGGAGCCAGGGAAACTAGTATAATACTTCGCAGGGCAATTCCTCAATATCGTTGAACATCATACTGTGTATGTTCACGTCCTTTCGTCCAGAAATTCAACTGTAGGGATTTATTTACAGAAACACGCACACATAGATACATCAATAAACACCACAGAGCTTTTAAAACATGGTGTTGGATGGCATCATGGATATATTAACTGGGAAGAAAAAAACATACTGAAATCTGGTATCTCTATCATGATCCCATTTTTTGAAAACAGCAGCAGCTAACTTTGATGGAATTGTTCCTACAGGACAGGAACTGCTTTAAGCCCTTTAAGAGCATCATTTATTTCTTTTTTTAATATAATAGTGTTTATTTATTTTTACTTGTTGACAGTTTGCTTTATTTATTTACTTATGGCTGTGTTGGGTCTTCGTTTCCGTGTGAAGGCTTTCTCTAGTTGCGGCAAGCGGAGGCCACTCTTCATCGCGGTGCGCGGGCCTCTCACTATCGCGGCCTCTCTTGTTGCGGAGCACAGGCTCCAGACGCGCAGGCTCAGTAATTGTGGCTCACGGGCCCAGCTGCTCCGCGGCATGTGGGATCTTCCCAGACCAGGGCTCGAACCCGTGTCCCCTGCATTGGCAGGCAGATTCTCAACCACTGCGCCACCAGGGAAGCCCGAGCATCACTTATTTTAATCTTAACAATAACCTTTGGAGATAGGTACTGGTATTATCCCTGCTCTACAGAGGAGAAAACTAAGGCTTAGAGAGATTAAATAGAAGTTAGTATCCAGATGGCCCTCTGACCACACATTCCTACCTCCCCCTCTTCCATCCAGACTACATACCACATCCACAAACGTTCTGGGGAAGGAGGAAAGACTGCCATCACTTTTTTTTTTTTTTCCGCACCACGTGGTTTGCAGGATATCTTAGTTCCCCGACCAGGGATGGAACCCAGGCCCCCTGCAGTGGAAGCGCAGAGTCCTGATCACTGGACCACCAGGGAAATCCCCCAGAAAGACTACCATCAGTTGAACATAAGTGGGATGGGTTGAATGGACAGAAAAACAAAACCAGAGCCACCGAGTGCGCAGGAGAGAGCCAAACTGGTGGAAATATTTCTGGGTGCCAGAAATTCAGGAGTCAATTCATACAAGGGACTGGAGAGACCCTGGGCAACAATCAGGGTGATTAATCAGGAAACTTCGCTTCCTCTAGCTTCTATGGTCACTGCCTTCTTATGCAGGTGAAAGCAGGACAGTGGTCCTAAGTCTGGAAAGTGCAGGTAGCTAAAGAGGGCCAGGAAGCAGCCATACGTAAGAGGCCACCTGCTGCCCATCCCACCAAGTCCTACCCAGGGCCTCAACCTGACACACACCAGTGCCAGGCTCCTCAGATGCAAACGGGGCCAACAGGACTCACAAATGCCAAGACCAACAGACAACCCAGGATCGTCAAACACGTGAAGAAAACCAGGCCATGAGACACCAGGGGCACGAGCTTGCATAGGGAGCATGCAAACAGAGTCGGAAAAAGAAGAATTTTAAAGATGCATAATTAATATCCTCACAAAACCCGACAGGGCACCAGGGCATGAAAACCAACACAGGCTGGTATGAGAAAGAAAAAGAATTAGAGGTCTAAGAGAAGGAACCAGGATTTTTAACTTCAGTACGGTTCAGCTTGCTCCACAAGGAAAAATATGAAATGTGGTTAACACTTAACCGCAGGTGGGATTTTTTCCCCGCTTCCTCCCAACCCACCGTCATCCACACCAGCCTCCACTCAGCCCCTCTTGACTTGGAGAAGGAGTGCTTTCAACGGCTTCCCATTCAATAGCCACATAATATGACATCGTACAAATATTCCATAAAGCTAGCCATTTTTCAAGCAACGGGCACTTGTGTTTTCAAATCTTGCCACTATGATGGTACAATAAACAGCCTTTTACATATGCCTTTGTGTACAGACACTTTTTTTAAAAAAATATTTTATTTATTTGGTTGTGCTGGGTGTTAGTTGCGGCTGGCGGGCTCCTTAGTTGAAGCATGTAAACTCTTAGTTGCAGCATGCATGTGGGATCTAGTTCCCTGACCAGGGATAGAACCCGGGCCCCCTGCATTGGAAGCTCGGAGTCTCAACCACTGCGCCACCAGGGAAGTCCCTAGACACTTCTATTTTTAGAAGACAGATAGGTATCCAGCAGAAAGGCTGCTAAATTAATGCTTGATTTTAATATGCATTTTACCACTTTACTTTCCAAATAAAGCATGATCATTCACATTTCTGTCACTATTATGAGAATACCACTTCTACTACATCCTTGCTAGCAAGAAGTGTTTCTTCTCTCCTTTTTTTTTTTAACCAGTCTGATGAGTTTAAAGTAACTTCTCACTGTTGTTTTAATCTGCAAATCCCTAGCAAATATGGATTGCTTTTCACGGGCTTCCTGGCTGTCTGCATTTGCTCTCTGGGAATCGCATGTTTATATTGTTTGTCCATTTTCCCCGAGTCGTGTTTGTCTTGCCAGTTCACAAGAGTTATAGACAGTAACCCCTTGCCTGTCATACATGTTATACATTCCCCTCCCCAACTGTCTAGCTTTCAGGTACTGTCTTGCTTAAGAAGTTCTTCCTCATTCCAAGATCATACAAGTCGGCTCTTATATTTCCTTGTAAATTTGAATTGCTTGTTTACATTTAAGGTTTTGAAGATTCCGTAACTTATGTCTGATTATACTATAAGATAGAGGCCCATCTCCCCCCACTCCATAAAGAGATGACTGTGCCAACACCATTGAATAACTCGTGCGTTCTTTCCTCAACAGTATTGAACTGTCTATCTTATTATAGATTAACTTCTCTTGCTTACAGATACACAGTCCTGGATCCTCTGCTCTGTCCCACTGGACCATTTATGTAATCCTGTATCAATAACACACTGATTTGATCACAGACTCTCTTATTAGCATATTGTGGTCACTTGTCAACCAAGTTTGCCCCCCCTTCAATGGTTTTATTTTCCATATTTGAATGTGCTCTTCACAGGTATTATGCATTTATTTTTCTACATACACTTCAGGATTATTTCATTTAGTTAAAAAAAAAAAACAAACACGAAGAACTTACTGCTTTGGAAACTCTAAAGGGAATGGCAACAAATGTATTAATTTGGGGATAACTGATGTATATATGGTATATATTTTTATTTCAAATCCTTCACTGAAAAGGATATAGGCACCATTCTTGGTCAACTTCTTCCTAGGTTATTTGCTGCTATTGAGAAAAGAGAGGTTTAACTTCCATTTCCAGGTGCTTGTTTTCAAAACAGAGAAACGATCAATTTTAGAGACTTGTTTTTATCCAGCTACCATGACAATTTTTCCAACTGACTTTAGATTTTTTTCCCACCATAGGCTCTTACATTTTCTAGACATGCAAACATTTCACTGTCTTACAACATTTACTAGAACCTCTAAGACAATGTCAAATAATTGTAAAAGCAGACATCCTTTTATAATTCCTAATTTTAATTGAAACAGTGCTTTTTGCCTTTTAGAAAATATTTATTGTTGGTTGGTTTTGGGGGGGTAATAAATAGCCTTTAAGTAATTTATTTTTATTCCTATTGGTTTTATTTATTTATTTGTTTGTTTGTTTATTTTTGGCTGCGTTGGGTCTTCGTTGCTATGCACGGGCTTAGTTGCTCCGCAGCATTTTGGATTTTCCCAGACCAGGGCTCGAACCCATGTCCCCTGCATTGGCAGGCGGATTCTTAACCACCGTGCCACCAGGGAAGCCCTTCCTATTGGTTTTTTAGGTTATAATATATTAGGAATGGCTGCTTAAATTATCAAATGGCTCTTCAGCCTCTACTGACCTGGTCATAAACTCTCTCCTTTAAAATGCTGGGGTACAGAAGTGGATGATGGTGATAAGCATTCTTAACACTTAATCACACTAGCATTATTGGAATAAACTATTGAGTCTATTTGTTAATAAGTTACTTTGAATTTTTGCATTTGCTTTCATAAATATTGGTCTGTAACATTTTCTATTTTTTAAAGGTCAAATAAGACTCTGCTCGAAACCCATGGAATCCTAGTGCCTTTTTCAATAGTAATTTTAACCACGTTTCCTACCTCTTCTTTATTAATTGGTCTTTTCACATTTTCCATGCTTCTTGAATCAATTCTGGTAATTTGTATTTTACTGAGAAGTCAACTCGACATTTTCAAATGTGTTTCCAGAGGGCTACATGTAGCGTTTTCCTATACAGTTAATTAATCCCTCCTGTGTCTCCCTTCTCATGTCTGTCAGCTATTTTTGCCTTCCCTTTACCTCAGTTAGGATGATGGGAGTTTAGTGTATTGGTCCTTTCAAATAAGCAGCTACTGGATTTACTTATCCTTTAAAATCTTATCTTCTCTTTTATTAATTCTAACTTTTATCTTTGTCACCTCTTAACTCTCCCTTCCTAGTTCTTCATTTTTGTTTTTTTAGTTGGGATTTTTCCCCCCCAAATTTCCTATGATGCATATTCTTTTATTTTTCATCTTCTTTAATAATGAAGGTAGCTTTCCCTTTCTAGGTGATATGTTCCTACAATATTTAGAACATTCATGAAGAACGAGAAATAAAAATAGCTAAGATGAAAATTTTAAGAGCCACAACACAAGCAGGCAATGGAACTAATCCACTAGCTGACATCTGGCGAGCAGAGGGTTAATAAAGCAGTGAAGGAGGAGGAAGCGCCATCACCATTTCCTTAACAGAGGCCAAGTTTAAACAAAATTCTATCATCTCCCTTACTGGCAGGTTTTCACCCTGCACTTCACATTTTGGGGAAAGTGATTTGATTCATATACAGGTTTTTTTAAAAAAAAAATTACGACCAGAATAAACGTTTCAGTCAGTATACGTTTAGCCTAATACTAAAACTTCTATCTGTAGTCAGAACAATGTTCCAAATCTAGGGCACCACGAGATCCTGAATCAACAAAGATTTGTCATGATAGCGAACTTAAGTAATGCAAGAATGCGGCCTAACACATTTGAGCTGCATCTTCAGGACAGGTTGATACAAAACTCTCAGGTGATCAGAACTAATTATTCAGAACCCACTCTGTGCCCAGGTTCAGCAATGTAAGAAGCAAACTGTCTGCGTGACTGCTTCAGACAGCAACTTTTAAAAATCAATGCCGAAGGGACAGAGAAAGTGTCTGCTTATCCCAGGGTGAGCAGCTCTGACCTAATTAGAAAACTGTCTGAGGCCAGAAGCAAAGCAGCTACCATTTCCTTAATCGTCACTACAGGGAACTTTAGAAGACTTACAAGGTCCCAACATGGCTGGGGGAACTTGAAGATGACACTCAAATAAAACCACATTCATTTATGCTCTACTAATTCAAAATTATTTTTATGATCTGGAAATAGTTTGGACTCATGTTTCCATTTTTAGACCCTAGGACAACAGGCAGAGAAGAAGGCTCAACCTACTTATGGGAACAAATTTTAGAAGCTCTGACTCGTGTCAACGACCCATGTGCTAATAATTTATCTGTCGGTTAAAGCAAATACTTCTATTTGGGTTGCTACCCCTAAGTCCTGGTGAGGACCAAAACCCAAAAGAAATTTTTAACATGTTCTCTGTTTAATTTTTTTCTTTGTTCCTAGATGTTTTCCCCAGTGAATCCCAGTAAATAAAACGTTACTATTAAAACCCCACTATAACAGGAACTCTTTGGTAATAGGAACCATTTAATGTTCCCGAGGGTCTCTGAAACCAGTGAGGAAATAATACATCCCTTCCCTATGCACTGCTTTCGGGGAACGGACCACAGTTTCACCTCATATAACAACCTGTCTAAGCGATCTGCATATCCTGATCAACAGCCAGATGTCAAGACACCAGTGCCTGTATGAGTACAGAGGCAAAGGCAAGGGTGTGCCTGGGTCCCTGAGAATATTACAGGGGGGTTGGCATGGGAACCACTGCTACTAAGTCTCAGATGTGTTAAAAAGGTGCAGTAGGGACTTCCCTGGTGGCGCAGTGGTTAAGAATCCCCCTGCCAATGCAGGGCACACGGGTTCAATCCCTGGTCTGGGAAGATCCCACATGTCGCGGAGCAACTAAGCCCGTGCGCCACAACTACTGAGCCTGCGCTCTAGAGCCCGCGAGCCGCACCTACTGAGCCCACGTGCCACAACTGCTGAAGCCCGTGTGCCTAGAGCCTGTGCTCCACAACAAGAGAAGCCACCACAATGAGAAGCTCACTCGCCACAACTAGAGAAAGCCCATGCACAGCAATGAAGACCCGACACAGCCATAAACAAACAAACAAATAAATAAAAAGTGCAGGAGGTCTTGGGGGCCCTAAGCTATCAAGTCTACATACCCGTCCTGTGTGCACATAACCCTGCCTGCCTTAACCCATCCTTCAGGAGGGGATACTACTCCAGAACTATCAGTCATAGGTTCATATTTAAGGCCCAGTACTGGCTATAAACAAGCAATTGTCTTCAGTTCTCCAGAAAAAAATCTTTAAAATGAGGTCTTTGGTTGGCCGGCTCTTTTCTGCACGGCATTCTGGTTTTCATGGGTCAAAAGGAAATGGAGTAATCTGTGTTTGCCAAGTTCAATGGCAACCAGCTACTTGTCATGGTCAAGGAATAATCTGACTGAGCGTGTTGGAATTTCCAGATATTCTCGTATTATCTTTTGAAGTACTTAAAATTCACTTTCTGGCGGAAATACCTCTGTTTCTATTCTTAGCAAACAATTACATGCTAAGGCTTAAAAAGAAGAGAGGAGACAGCAGAACTAGAGTGTATTTTCATAGGGCAGAGGGCAAGAGGGAAGCAAGGCACTTGGAGGGGCTTTTTCTTGGGCAGGGAGGGGTGGGAGGACTGTATTTGAGGGTCGCCCCATCCTCCCATCCCATCAATGGGGACCGCGGTGATGATGTATGTGCGAGGTGCCCACGTGGGAACGTGATTGCTTCCTGCAGGCTTGTTAGCGCTGCTGTGCGTGCCTAATGAGGCCAAGGAGAGATAGACCCCCCACCCCCAGGCCTCCCCACAAACATATACACCCGTAACGCCTCCAGACTAGCCAGCAGTTCTGCTGTCACCTCAGTGGTATAGCCTGTCCCCTTGCCTCTGCTCTCACTGTCCTCTCTCCACTTTTTGGTATTATTTCTCCCACAAATCTTAAACCGTAGCACCAGCTCCCTAACTCTCGAATTACTCCGTCAGGCAGAGATGGATTCATCCCCTCCTCTAAGGACTGAGGTCTGAAGACAGGAGGGTCTGTCCAAGTGGAAAACTTGGTGTAACCTTTAAACTGATTTCACCAAACTCAACTAACCACGCTTATGCTCCAAGTTTCAAGGAATCCCATACTCAGTGCATAGGGGAGCATCACTGATTCCTCTGAGAATCGCCCTATTTCAATTATGAGTAATGAAAAGAATTCCTCATAATTCTTCATACAGAAGAAATTGGTATGGGAACTGGGGCTCACCAGGTGAGCTGGGCTCAGACACACGGCATAGGGAGGACCTGGGGCGTAGCCTGAAGAATGGCACAGAGGAAAAGAAACTCAGGACGTACACAGGGAACGCAGGTCGTTCAACTTGCCAAGGACAGAGTGAGTGGAAAAGAGGTGAGAGGGGAATTGGGCTGGACCAGAACTACATTCTACCTGAACACCAGGAAAAGGATATGGGATTTTTTTTTGCAATAATTTTCTTTCTTTTCTTAATTACTGGTGGTTTCCATTATTTTCTTCTAAGTCTTCAACTAATGACTAATGCAAAGCCCTGAAATTTCAAGATTTTACTTCCCACGTTGTTTTCTATTCTTATTCGACACCAATTAACTTAATCATCTCGTTTCCTTCTCCCAGCTGACAAATGCCACAGTGCCTGTAGCAGCTGCTCCTTTCCTTCTCTCCCCGTTCCTCTCTTACACACACCCCTCCTTCTAGGCAAAATAACCCAAAGCTACTTATGACGATAAAACAAACTTTCAAATATTTTTCCCCAAAACACTTCTCCTACATACGACTTCCATCATTTTGAGAAAGGCCAAATATCTTTGCCAGATGACTGTATTTATCTTTCTTTAATCTCTGTTATTCCTCTGGCCATTTGTGAACATAACAGATTACCAGAAGGGTTAGTTAGCTCAGTGTTTTAAGTACTAGCTAGATGCTGGTGGCCGTAAAACCACCTTAGTTCACCAGCAATTAAAGAGGACTAATGATCTAACTAGCAGAAAGCACAAATGGGTCATAGTGAATGAGGATACCTACCATTGAGTCTACATTACTTACTATACTGGATCTTAGATCATCTTAGAATATCTTGAGATTACTCATAAGATAATACGTATTCAAATAGTTTAACTCTCAACCCAAATATATCGAAGAGCTCACGGACTATTGGATATTTGCATCTGATACACATTCTACTTGATATAATGTTGAGTTCCTCTCTTTCCTACTTTTTATCTTTTAATCTATTTTTTCTTTTCTTTCTTCATTGTACTCTGTCAGATTTTACAGTTGGAGAGTTTCATTTCATCTCACAAACTATTTGAATTTGATCTCCTTTCCAGTGTTTTAGTACCTTCTTCAAATTTTACATAACTGACTCTCACAAAGATGTACAATACTCACGAAACCTTTTATGTGATGAATGTTTAATGCTATCAACATTATGGAAATTCTTAACCTAATTTTCAAAACACTAGCTAAAGCTCAGAAACATGCAATTCTCATACATCACAACCTGTCAGTCAACATAATGTCAAATATTGTAACAAGAGTAACTTTCATCTATTTAGATGCCTATTCATTTACTTGGCTGGAGTGATCCCAAGATACCTTGCCCAGTGAAGATTTTAAGGTTTCTATTAGTCTAAGTATCTAGAAGTCAAAGGACTTAATCCTCTTTGTATTCCAGATAATCACCTGTCACACCAAAAGCAAAAAAACGCTTGTGAAAAAAATGAATCATCCTGAACTATTTCATAAATGTGTTAGTACCCAAAAAGTGGAGTGTGGATGTTAATAAGGTCACCTAGGCCTTCGAATTCAAAAGAGGTGGAATTTTTTTTAAAAATTAAAAGTCATTCTTTGACACTGGTTATCGTCTGTGACTAGAAGCAACGACTTTTTTTTCCACAGCAGCTGACTTGAACTGGATTCACCTAAACCAGGATCCACTTTACTAGTACAAATTTTAAAATAGTGAAAAATTTTCTTGAATTATGCCCTTATAAACTGCAGTACATGGTTGTTGTTTTTCAAATGCTACAAGATTTTAGGGTCTGATTCACTATCTCCTCAGACAGTCTGGCAAGACTTAATTTATCTGAGAGATCAACTACTAAATGGAGAATTTCATTTAATTATATAAAAAGTAAAAAGAATTTGAAAAATGTTTTTACCAGTCATAGTTATTTTAACATTTACTAATTTGAGTGCAGCTGACATAGTTTAGAAAAAAAGATCATCTGTTTCTTAGTATAAAAAGCTGCCTTTAAAAAAAAATTACTTATTCTTGTACATTTACCAACACTGCGTATTATTATACTAAAATCTTTCCTCCGGTGTGCTAAACCCGAGCACTGAATCTAGATAAATTATTACTTCCACTTTCCAAAAACAGACCTTCCAAAACTCAAACGTAAGAGAGACTGGAAACAGTGAATCCCACAGTAGGAGGATCTTATTTTTATTCAGACAATGATTTCACCAACTTGTAGTCACTGTAGCTGCCAACTCAGTTTGTGGATAATTTAAGGAGTAATTTCCAATTAAGTGTATCAAGTATGCATTGAGGCCAAGTATCAGTTATAGTTATAGGTATGGATATAGATACACACACCCCACAGCAGTAGTAAAGTGAAGAAATGGAACTAATAATGGTAACGATAACAATACAAATAATGGAACTCTTACACAACAGCAAGCATTTTAAAGCCCTTAACAGCAGTGGTGAGCAGATGCACACTAAACTCAATAAACACACAAATTAGCATGAACAGAGTCCTGAAACAAAAGAGCAGTTTCCTGACATGAGGAGCTGAGAGAACAGAGGTAAATCCAGAACAAAGGTTGCATGTGAAGGGGAAATGGAAGCTGAAGAACCAGAAAAGACCCCGCCCCTGAAGAGATGAATGCTGAACCCCTTATAGGGGGCGGGCGGGGGGGGGGTCAGTGTAGGGCAGGGACAGGCAGACGGGAGGGGTGCATCAGGAGGAGGGGGTGAGTCCACTTGTTGGAAATGACCTGTACCATCCCTGTTGATAAACCACAGCTGTGTCTGAAGGCAGCTACCACATCAGCATTCTCAAACTTGACTGTTGGTCATCTGGGAATCCCATTAAAAGTAGACTCTGATTCAGTACATCTGGGGCAAGGCCCGAGATTCTGCATCTCTAGCTAGCTCCCCAGTGATGCTGCCGGTCCGTGGACCAAGCTTTGAGTAACACTGCCTTCAAGGACAGCCTGGCCAATGGAGGGCAGAGAGGAGGAGAGGG
Organism: Delphinapterus leucas; assembly: GCF_059928025.1. Classification (NCBI taxonomy): domain Eukaryota; kingdom Metazoa; phylum Chordata; class Mammalia; order Artiodactyla; family Monodontidae; genus Delphinapterus; species Delphinapterus leucas. The sequence goes on along the minus strand of NC_143142.1, from coordinate 73,382,378 downwards.
GGGCACAGGAGAGCTGGGCTCAAAGCTCTCCCCTTGCTTTCTGGGTCTCTGGTTCTTCATCTGTTAACACAAGGAAGATGGGCCCGTCCCCAAGGTCTCTTTCTAGCTTCAAAAACTTGGAGCAGGAAGGGAGGTTTATAGCCTGAAGAGCTTCACCTGTTAAATCTGGTATCAAAGGGGAGGCCAGAGCTGGAGGGAATGAAGGGCTATTGAGGAGCTATCCTTCTACAAGACAAGAGAAGGAATTGATGTACTTGCCTCTTTCGTCTTATCCCCTTGTCCCTACTGGAATGTGTAGACAAAAATACAAAATGACGTGCACACAAGGCTATTTATTGCAAAACAATGGACAAGTCTAGGAACAACCCGAATGTCCATCAGTAGGGGACTGACTGAATAAGCTCTGGTATATCCATATGAGGGCGTACTAACACAGCTGGGAAAAACACAGGAAGTTCTCTATATACTGAGTGAGCTCTAGGATACAGTTCTAAGTTAAAAAATAAATAATTCGGGTTCAGAACAGTATATATATTCTGCTACTTTCTGAGTAATAAGGAGTACAAAATATACTCATATATTTGCTTACATCTGCAAAAAGGACAGTGGAGGGACAACCCCAAATCTAACAAAAAGTGGTTACCTGTAGGGGGATAGGGATGGAAGGCTGACTTAATACAACTAATATTATAGTTATGACTCAGTCAATTAGAAAAGAAAATTAAACTTAGAAAAAAACAAAGGGGAACATATAAAACCAACAATGTATCAAGTTGGTGGTGCAATCGCACAGAGAAATATTATTTTACTTGCCTTTGAAACATGTTTTTAATCCTACATCCCTAATGGGATATAACGCTAAGGTTAAAAGAATTGCAAAGAAATATGGAACTGCATTCCATAGCAATAAAAATGGCAAAGTGTCAATAACTGTTGAAGTTGGGTGATGGGATTTCATTATGCTGTTTGCCATCATGTAATTTTCTCCATTATTGTATACGTTTGAATAAGTTTTTAAAAATCAACCTTCTAAGTAACCTTCTTTATCCAACATTATTAACACACGCACAGCAAACAAGAACGAGAGAGAGCACGGGCTGGCACCAAAGCCAACCTTTGTCCACCGAAGTGAATGCCAACGTTCTTAATATGACCTCTACCTACAAGTGCAGAGGGAGGCTGCCTCTTACTATTGTATAAAGTAACATATTCAGCATCTGTACAGATCTTACTTTACGCAAATGTATCTTATCTCATTCTGTTTTCACAACAAAATTGCAGGATGACAATTATGCCCACTTATAGCTGAGGAATCGCCTCAAACTGATTCAAAGTCAAGTCCGTCTATCTCCACATCCAGTGCTTTCTGGACTGTCCCCAGCACCCACACAACAGAGCAGTGGGGTGGTGGTTACCACCTGAGGGCCTGAGGACGCTGCCACCAATTTCAGGCAGAACTTTAAAAATTCATTCTAATTTTTATTTACTCCACAATATACCCATGTTGGTTTTAACACGAAAATAACATTTTTAGTGACTTATCAACTACAATAGACCCACGTATATATTTAATGGCTTGATGAACCCATGATTCCTTATTCCAGTTTTAGAGGCATTGAGTTCCACGAGGCTGCAATGAGACAGGGACATCTGTCACCCAGATGCCTTTGGAGGCCCAGCAAAAAAAGAGGACACGTCCCACTGTCCAACTAAAGCACATTGCTGGTAGCATTCCCAGCCAATACTAATTCAATTGGCACCTACAAATACACTTTCTGTTGATGCAATTTTTTAACCTGAAAATTCTGTCTAGTCTTTTAAATATACCACCTAGAAATGAGTCAGCGCAACGGCCGGCGAATTAAAATCCCATGATATGGTTTGAAAAGTTGCTCAAACTGATTTGGGCACATTTTGGAAAGGGGCACTTCATGGCTATCCTAAGCAAAAAGCTAAGAGGCAAACGAGGAATTCAACTTTGTAGCAGCAGTCTATCCCAAAGAAAAATGAAACAATAAAATTTATTACTCTATCCTTTAATAAAATGACAGCAATTTTTTAAAGATAAACTTTTAACCTTAGAATGTTTTAGACTTACAGAATTATTGCGAAGATAGTACATAGAGTTCCCACATATCCCATATCTGGTTTCTCCCGTTATTAACAGGTTACATTAGCCTGGTACATCTGTCATAATTAATGAATCAAGGTTAATATATCATCATGAAAGTCCATACTTTATTCCATAATGTCCTGTTTTTCCCTAATGTCCTTTTCCTGTTCCAGGATGCAATTTTGGTTTTCTTTCAATTTAAAATTCAACCATAGGAAGGCTAGTTAAGCAAATATAATAAACACAAGCATAAAAGACTAAAATGATGCTTCTCAAGGCATGCTAAGCCCAAGAAAAATGCAAATATTGGATGAAATCACCATCAAGACTCAGCTCTTCGACAGACCAATCCTGATCTATAGCTACAGTAACCACCATCTTAAGAGAACCTACATTCATCGAACACATAATGAGCTTCCATGTATGAAAAGTGAGTTGTTATATGAAAAACACCAACCTGAAAGTGAGTTCTAGGTACTAAGACTGGTTCAGTCGCGCTAAGCTGGGTGTCATATAACTCAGGGCAACAAATAGCTTCTTGGGGACTGAAACTTACAAAACACTTCTCTGAGTGAGTAAGCCATTGTCCCATTCCTAAGGTTAGTTTAATCTAATTAAGGCATCAAGAAGTAAACACATAAAAAGTTAACCTTGAAGTTTTCAAAGAGCAAAGGCAGGATGACAACAAAAGGTGCCGAAAATGAACACATGACGAATGGAAAGTGAATTCAATAAACAGGCAAAAATTTCCCCAAGAACTGAATTGAGGGAGAAACCACATCAGAGTGATTCGAAAAGGGAAGTTAATCTTTCTGGGCTAGAGTTTATCTCGAAATACAAGGTGTTAGACTAAATTGACTCTTAAGATCCCCTTCTGTATCTAAAATTCCACAATCCTTTCTTATTTCAGTCTCTACAGCGAGGTTAATGCCAGGGATATCCCTATACCGTCTCTGGCCACAGAGGGACTCAGACAACATGACCACAACAGGGTCCTCCCACCAGCTGCCATGGAGTGACTTCCACCACAAAGGGAGAGCGCTTTTCCTGCCTGACAATGAAAACTAACCCTCCATTCAGGTCGTTCATATTAGCAAACTACCAAGCAACTACTAAATAAATTATGTTAAAATAAGACACTGGGCCAATAATCTGAACTTGAAAGAAATGTACTACATTACTGCTATGTTATATAATCCACATGCTCCACTAATTTGTTAATTCAACCTGGCCCAACTGAGCACTTTTCGCAAAAATCAAACTTTTACTCTTTATGGATAAGGCTCCTCAGAGCTCTCAGATTTTCCATGGCATTTCTCATTTTGCACATTCCTTAAAGCAAGGTTGGACAACCTTGCCACTACTGAGGCTGGCTGGATACCTGTTTGTAGTACAGGGCTGTCCTGTGCACTGCAGAAGGCTGAGCAGCATCCCTGGCCTGTCCTCATTCAAGGACAGTCAAAAATGTCTCCAGGGCTTCCCTGGTGGCGCAGTGGTTGAGAGTCCGCCTGCTGATGCAGGGGACGCGGGTTCGTGCCCCGGTCCGGGAAGATCCCACATGCCGCGGAGCGGCTGGGCCCGTGAGCCATGGCCGCTGAGCCTGCGCGTCCGGAGCCTGTGCTCCGCAACGGGAGAGGCCACAACAGCGAGAGGCCCGCGTACCGCAAAAAAAAAAAAAAAAAATCTCCAAAACACTGCCCAATGTCCCCTGGGTGGGAGGAGGCCAAATCAACCCTGGTTGAGAAGCAGTGCCTTGAAGCAATTCATGATACATATAAATAAATAAATGTAATATTATTTCAATAGCAATGTAAGATTTCAATGTGGATTAAATGGCTTCTAAAAAATCTTTTATTAGACCATATAAACCAGTATTTGTCTCAGAAAATATTATCACTGTGGATGACCAAAGAAGCAAAATTATGTTTTTTCCCCTCAACTGTTACGAGTTAGTAGTTTTAAAACCTAAAAAAGAAACAAAAGGAAGGATTTGATAATTCCCTAGAAACAAGGGTTAGAGATCATTCTTCACCCTCTCCATCCCAGGATTCTAAAGTAAACATCAGATTCTACAACCAGCAGCCAGACCAGCCAAGCACAAGGCAGAAGTTGGTCTCGGAAGGAGGCCAAAAAGGACAACTCATGACCACTGGGCGCCACCCAACCCACCCACATTCCGCCTCCGAGGACCACGGCGACACGCTGCCCAAGGATCATTTTGCCACCAGCAATTAGAACACACCCCACTCCCTAGAAGAAAATTAAGGCCAGGGAGAGAAGAAAGATTAATGGGAGTAGGTGCTTTCCTTATAAATGCTTTCAGCAAAAGTGTCGAGGTTTTTTTTTATGTCACTCTGCTTAATTTAGGGGTGGGCTGGAGAGGAATATTTTATAAGCAACAGTGGAACTGGATGAGTAAGTTCTTAAGGGAAACCTGAGAGATTGCGGGTTGCTGTCACTGGATTTATAATAACTGGTTTTAAAAGTTGTTTCTTATAATAAAAAAGGTCATTTCTCATTTTTGTGATTATGAAAGCTGATTTCTTCTCTTTCTGTAGGTGTCAGTGTGACCATGTAGAAGTCACCTCCACAACCTATTTAGGTCAGAAGAAAAGGGCTAACTCTATCCACCCTGTAAACTGCATCCAAATGCCTCCTTCCTTCATGGAAGGATGCCAACGGGTGTCTTAACAGAAAGAAGCTGGGAAGCACAGATGGTTGCCAAGGTGACTTTAAAGAGACCCAGGCAGTCAACATCTGCGGCTGGGAGATGCTGATCACCCAACATCACCACCACCTGGACACACGTCCCTAAAGCAGGCTCCTTGGAAAGGCTCACAAGGTCAGCTCTGGATCCCAGAGCCTGAGAGCCAGCAGGGAGTCCTCCGCCACGCAGGGCGCTCTGCAGCTGATCCTTCTGCTGAAGATCTTTGGTCCCACCTCTTCTGGCTCCCACCAAGTCCCCACCCCCATGGAAAGAGCACACATCAAGGGAGAACCGGCTGTGCCCAGCTCCCCCACGTGGGCAGACGGCGGGCAGAGACTCAGTCACACAGGACGACCACAGAGTTCAGCCCGTGGGGCACTAACCAAGCTAAATGCTAATCATGGCACAGAATCATTCACATTAAAGATCATTAACCAGGCGCCCGGGCCCCTTGGCAGGGATGAGAGTTCACACAAGTTGCAAAAATTCATTTAGATTAAGTTACAGCCTCTTGTTGCCAAACACCCGGTTTGGGTCATTTCAGAAGGGCACCGCAATAGCACGGGATGGGCAGAGACAAACGGGGGCGTCTCAGGAGGGAGGGGGGCATTTCTTGCTTTTCTTCAGCCACTGTTCTCCATCCAGAGCCGCAGCTCATTCTCTAGGGTTTACTTTCTGTTTTCTTACCCCTCATGAGGTGCAACTGTCCCCTCACATTCAAGGGAGAGTACAGGTGAGGAAGTATAAACAGGTGAAGTCTGCGGGGTCTGTGTCTGTGATTTCCCATTTCTCCAGGGAAACATCTCCTTTTAAGGTGATGGCTTTGACTCTAGAGTTGCAAGTCCCACATCAAAAGGATGGCAGGTCCCTCTCCATTCGAGTGGCTGTGCTGCCTCTCCCACATCCAGGGACCCAATGCCACTCAACTCTCAGGTACAACAAGAAGTTACCATCAAACAAACAGGGTCAGAAGTTCAAGTGCAGATTTCTGACAAGTGTTCTTTCTGACATGCCTCAAGCTTCTGTACGTGCTCCTTCCTCCTTTCATGACTCATAACAATCAGCACCAGCTGCTCGCTCATCCTTTGTCTGAGGCAGCCCGAGTTTCTCGTCGTTTATGGATGGACTCACCCTAAAAGAGCAACCACTGCTCTGGTTTTCCATTCCGGTATTACATAATGCAATTACATATTCGCCGCAGAGCCTTATTTGTGACTGAAGTGTAAAAATGTATAACCACACTAATTCCTGTTAGTGAGACTAACCTCAAATGGAAAGACAATAGGTTCCTGGAGATTCATTTCTTTTAATGACGTTAAACCCGAGTACTCTTTAACTCAGAGTATAGAAAATGTAAGGGCTGCTTTTCTTTTCTCTTAAAGGGAATACAAGTTTCTATGCCTGGAGGTTGAGGAACGTGGGGAAAAGACAATGAACAAGGATCTAATCGTCAAGCACCTCATCTACAATTTTTTAAAGTTCATAACTGAGTATCCATATAAGAGCAAAAGCATGTAATCTCTGAACACTAGTGAAAACTAAAGTTAGGAGTCATGTGACATCCTCAAGCACTTCCTGTGAAGGTTATAAAACAAACAAGGAAGGTGACTGTATCCCAGGAGGTAAATCTAAACCAATAAAGAGGCGGACACCTGTCCTACCTCGACCTCGCTGACTGCATTCGCTATGCTTTAAATTGAACTTGATACACAATGAAGTCTAAAAAAGTGTTTTTAAATAAAAGATCTGTCCTCATTTCACCTGGGGTTTTGTACCAAATTTCCAAACTCTGCATGACAGATCCCTCCACTGTGTCTATTTTTGACATTTCAGGAACACAGTGATGACAAACGCAGTAAGTTATTCATAAAGGGGTGACGGGGGAGGGAGGCACCAGCGCAGTAGCTGTATAATAATTTTTCAGCGCACTGCAAAGAAAATAGGTTTCAAACAAGATGACACAGGTTAAACATAAATAATTTTTCACTGTCTATATTTTGATTTCTGAATCATGCAGAAAAATGTTTAATGGACATGAGAGACAGAGAGAGAAAGAGGAAAAGAGTGGAAGAAAAAGAAACAGATAAAGAGAGAGTGGGAAAGAGAAAAAGAGTGAAAGAAACAGAAAGAGAGAGAAAAAGAAGGAAGGGAGGGAGGGAGGAAGGGAGGGAGGGAGGGAGGGAGGGAGGGAGGGGGAGAGAAAGAAAGAAAGAAAGAAAGAGAGAGAGAGAGAGAGAGAGAGAGAGAGACAAGGAAAGAAGGATCAAACAATTCCCCAAATCCTGGTACACTTAGATGAAAGCTAATGGATCTATTATAAGAGAACATTTTCTTGATGTTAACCAAGGAAAACAGAATCCTTTGTGGCACTTACCAGATGCCAGGCAGGATGACCTCACTTTAAAGGGGAGAGGGATAGAGCGAGGCTGGTCTAGATGCAGATGGCTGTTGGTTTCCCCTGACAACAGCAGCAGCGAGGAGAAATCCTGGACTCAGCCCGGTCCCCCTGTCGACAGGTGATCAACAGCCTGGAACAGGAGGTGCCGCGTCTGAGGGAGGGGCGAGGGGACGGCTCTGCGGCAACTACCGCCCAGGTAGGGCCCTGCTGAGAGCCGCCCACCCCAGACGCCCCAGAGCTGTACCGGTCGGTGCCAGTGCCAGTGCCGTGCTGCAGCCGGTCTGGTCTGGGAGCTGCTCCCACCGCCGCCTCGCTCAAATGGGCAGCAGATTCAGATGCGGGGGAGATAGAAGCGGCTCATCCGAGGCAGCAGAACTAGAGACTAGAGGGGGAACTTTGTGGGTTCAAGCAATGCCAGAAACAATTCAAGCCGCACCCTACAACGCTGCCCCCGCAGCAAAACAGGAACTTTAAGAGCCAACTCACAGGTGACCCTGGAACCTCTGGAACCCCAAGGCACACAGAATGTCCCTTCCTGAAAATTAATGGCATTTCCTCCCCGCCCCAAATGTTCATGCCAATGTTGAAAGGAAGGGCATTCCAGGAGAGAAGAAACCCCTCTGGTTACTACTGTTTAAATAATGGCTCCACTGTCATTATATATACGGAATGAGCATATATTTTCATCAGACAAAACTAACTTTGGATTCCACCTCTACCACCTTACTAGCTGGGGGACACTGGGCAAGTTCCTGGCCTAACGCACCTCTGGCTTCCTCATCTATAGAAATGGAGCCTTGAAACGTCCTTCCTGGATCTGTGAGGTATCTGATCAGCCCTCAGCAGCAGAGGTTCTAAAAGGCTGTCCTAAATCAACCAGACACCCCATCACCTTCCCTGCGTTGAAAAACCGATCCAATGCACGGCCAACAGCAAATGATGTTTCTCCTACTATTTTAAACTGATGTCTCCAATAAGTTAGGGGGGCCAATCTTAAAATCACTTTTGCATGCAACAGTCAAAGATAGGTCATATAGGCCCCCAGCCCCAATCCTGCCGGGGACACCAAGTTGCAGCCCACATTAGAGCAGGTTTCTGTCCCCAGTTCCCTCTAACTTCCCACTTCAAGGCCAAGAGCACGCCCACGTTTGAGAGCAAAGAGTATTTAGGAAAAGAATAGGCTCTTAATTGAGCCCAAAGGTCTTTTTTTTCTTTAATTCCCTTTAAAAAGGCAATTATTTCTCAAAATGGAACCCCCAGGTTCCTTATAAGACCACTCTTTAATCTGAGTGACAGACAATGGCAGAAGCACCTGTTCAAGGCTATGCTTTCAGAGACCTTGGGGGAGGGGGAGTGCAGAGCCCCGCTGGGCCAAAAAGCCGCCATCACCCTCTGGTGGTGGCTCATACA